>NW_026061707.1:10000000-10327500 GCF_023897955.1 Schistocerca gregaria | reverse complement strand
GACTGTCAGAGTGTTGATGAAACACAGAAAATGCATGGATTGAATACAACAGTCACCATGCGCACTTTCCTCCATGGGAGTAATGTCTCAAGGAGTTTACGCTTTGATCGTTCCCTGGAAGACCAGTAGTAGTTTCCGATGAACATCTGGCGGCATTCTGTAATCATTGGACTACCACAGTGTTGATGAAACACAGAAATTGCACCGGGATTGAATACAACGGTCACCATGCGCACTTTCCTCCACGGGAGGTATGTCTCAAACAGTCTACGCTTTGATCGTTCCCTGTAAGACCAGTAGTTCTTTCCGATGCACATCTGGTGGCATTGTGTAATCTGTGGACTATCAGAGTGTTGATGAAACACAGAAATTTCATCGGGATTGAATACAACAGTCACCATGCGCACTTTCCTCCACGGGAGGTATGTCTCAAATAGTCTACGCTTTGATCGTTCCCTGGAAGACCAGTAGTAGTTTCCGATGCACATCTGGAGGCATTCTGTAATCTGAGGACTATCAGAGTGTTGATGAAAAACAGAAATTGCATCGGGATTGAATACAACAGTCACCATGCGCACATTCCTCCATAAAAGTAATGTCTCAATTAGTCTACGTTTTGATAGTTCCCTGGATGACCAGTAGTAGTTTCCGATGAACATCTGGAGGCATTCTGTAATCTATGGACTATCAGAGTGTTGATGAAACACAGAAATTGCATCGGGACTGAATACAAAAGTCACCATGCGCACTTTCCTCCACGGTAGTAATGTCTCGAACAGTCTACGCTTTGATCGTTCCCTGGAAGACCAGTAGTAGTTTCCGATGAACATCTGGTGGCATTCTGTAATCTGTGGCCTATCAGAGTGTTGAAGAAACACAGAAATTGCATCGGGATTGAATACAACAGTCACCATGCGCACTTTCCTCCATGGGAGTAATTCTCAAACAGTCTATGCGTTGATCGTTCCCTGTAAGACCAGTAGTAGTTTCCGATGCACATCTCAAGGCATTCTGTAATCTGTGGACTATTAGAGTGTTGATGAAACACAGAAATTGCATCGGGATTGAATACAACAGTCACCATGCGCACATTCCTCCATAAAAGTAAGTTCTCAAACAGTCTACGCTTTGATCGTCCCCTGGAAGACCAGTAGTAGTTTCCGATGAACATCTGGAGGCATTCTGTAATATGTGGACTATCAGAGTGTTGACGAAAAACACAGAAATTGCATCGGGATTGAATACAACAGTCACCATGCACACTTTCCTCCACGGGAGTTATGTCTCAAGCTATCTACGATTTGATCGTTCCCTGGAAGACCAGTAGCAGTTTCTGATGCACATCTGGTGGCATTCTGTAATGTGTAGACTATCAGAGTGTTGATGAAACACAGTAATTCCATCGGGATTAAATACAACAGTCAACATGCGCACATTCCTCCATGGGAGTAATGTCTCTAACAGTCTACGCTTTGATCGTTCCCTGGAAGACCAGTAGTAGTTTCCGATGCAAATCTCGAGGCTTTCTGTTCTCTGTGGACTATCAGAGTGTTGATGAAACTCAGAAATTGCATCGGGATTAAATACAACAATCACCATGCGCACTTTCCGCCATGGGAGAAATGTCTCAAACAGTCTACGCTTTAATCGTTCCCTGGAAGACCAGTATTAGTTTCAGATGCAGATCTGGAGGCATTCTGTAATCTGTGGACGATTAGAGTGTTGACGAAAAACACAGAAATTGCATCGGGATTGAATACAACAGTCACCATGCGCACTTTCCTCCACGGGAGTTATGTCTCAAGCTATCTACGATTTGATCGTTCCCTGGAAGACCAGTAGTAGTTTCTGATGCACATCTGGTGGAATTCTGTAATGTGTAGACCATCATAGTGTTGATGAAACACAGATATTGCATCTGGATGGAATACAACAATCTCCGTGCGCACTTTACTCCATGGGAGTAATGTCTCTAACAGTCTACGCTTTGATCGTTCCCTGGAAGACCAGGTGTAGTTTCCGATGCACATCTGGAGGCATTCTGTAATCTGAGGACTATCAGAGTGTTGATGAAACACAGAAATTGCTTCGGGATTGTTTACAACAGTCACCTTGCGCACATTCCTCCATAAAAGAATTGTCTCAAGTAGTCTACGCTTTGAACGTTCCCTGGAAGACCAGTAGTAGTTTCCGATGAACATCTGGAGGCATTCTGTAATCTATGGACTATCAGAGTGTTGATGAAACACAGAAATTGCATCGGGACTGAATACAACAGTCACCATGCGCACTTTCCTCCACGGTAGTAATGTCTCAAACAGTCTACGCTTTGATCTTTCCCTGGAAGACCAGTAGTAGTTTCCAATGCACATCTGGAGGCTTTCTGTACTCTGTGGACTATCAGAGTGTTGATGGAACACAGAAATTGCATCGGGATTGAATACCACAGTCACCATGCGCACTATCCTCCATGGGAGTAATATCTAAAACAGCCTACGCTTTGATCGTTCCCTGGAAGACCAGTAGTAGTTATTGATGCACATCTGAAGAAATTCTGTAATCTGTGGACTATCAGTGTGTTGATGAAACACAGTAATTGCATCGGGATTGAATACAACAGTCACCATGCGCACTTTCCTCCATGGGAGTAATGTGTCTAACAGTCTACGCTTTGATCGTTACCTGGAAGACCAGTAGTAGTTTCCGATGCACATCTGGAGGCCTTCTGTACTCTGTGGACTATCAGCGAGTTGATGAAACACAGAAATTGCATCGGGATTTAATACAACAGTCTCCATGCGCATTTTCCTCCATGGGAGTAATGTCTCAAACAGTCTACGCTTTGATCGTTCCCTGGAAGACCAGTAGTAGTTTCCGATGCACATCTCGTGTCATTCTGTAATCTGTGGACTATCAGAGTGTTGATGAAACACAGAAAATGCATGGATTGAATACAACAGTCACCATGCGCACTTTCCTCCACGGTAGTAATGTCTCAAACAGTCTACGCTTTGATCTTTCCCTGGAAGACCAGTAGTAGTTTCCGATGCACATCTGGAGGCTTTCTGTACTCTGTGGACTATCAGAGTGTTGATGAAACACAGAAATTGCATCTGGATTGAATACCACAGTCACCATGCGCACTATCCTCCATGGGAGTAATAACTAAAACAGCCTACGCTTTGATCGTTCCCTGGAAGACCAGTAGTAGTTATTGATGCACATCTGAAGAAATTCTGTAATCTGTGGACTATCAGAGTGTTGATGAAACACAGTAATTGCATCGGGATTGAATACAACAGTTACCATGCGCACTTTCCTCCATGGGAGTAATGTGTCTAACAGTCTACGCTTTGATCGTTACCTGGAAGACCAGTAGTAGTTTCCGATGCACATCTGGAGGCCTTCTGTACTCTGTGGACTATCAGAGAGTTGATGAAACACAGAAATTGCATCGGGTTTTAATACAACAGTCTCCATGCGCAGTTTCCTCCATGGGAGTAATGTCTCAAACAGTCTACGCTTTGATCGTTCCCTGGAAGACCAGTAGTAGTTTCCGATGAACATCTGGCGGCATTCTGTAATCATTGGACTACCACAGTGTTGATGAAACACAGAAATTGCACCGGGATTGAATACAACGGTCACCATGCGCACTTTCCTCCACGGGAGGTATGTCTCTAAGAGTCTACGCTTTGATCGTTCCCTGGAAGACCAGTAGTAGTTTCCGATGCACATCTGGTGGCATTGTGTAATCTGTGGACTATCACAGTGTTGATGAAACACAGAAATTGCATCGGGATTGAATACTACAGTCACCATGCGCACTTTCCTCCACGGGAGGTATGTCTCAAACAGTCTACGCTTTGATCGATCCCTGGAAGACCAGTAGTAGTTTCCGATGCACATCTGGTGGCATTCTGTAATCTGTGGACTATCAGAGTGTTGATGAAACACAGAAATTGCATCGGGATTGAATACGACAGTCACCGTGCGCACTTTCCTCCATTGGAGTAATGTCTGAAAGAGTCTACGCTTTGATCGTTCCCTGGAAGACCAGTAGTAGTTTCCGATGCCCATCTCGTGGTATTCTGTAATCTGTGGACTATCAGAGTGTTGACGAAACACAGAAATTGCATCGGGATTAAATACAACAATCACCATGCGCACTTTCCGCCATGGGAGAAATGTCTCAAACAGTCTACGCTTTAATCGTTCCCTGGAAGACCAGTATTAAATTCAGATGCAGCTCTGGAGGCATTCTGTAATCTGTGGACTATTAGAGTGTTGATGAAAGACAGAAATCGCATCGGGATTGAATACAACAGTCACCATGCGCGTATCCTAGATGCGAGTAATATATAAACCAGCCTACGCTTCGATCGTTCCCTGGAAGACCAGTAGTAGTTATTGATGCACATCTGGAGAAATTCTGTAATCTGTGGACTATCAGTGTGTTGATGAAACACAGTAATTGCATCAGGTTTGAGTACAACAGTCTCCATGCGCACTTTACTCCATGGGAGTAATGTCTCTAACAGTCTACGCTTTGATCGTTCCCTGGAAGACCAGGTGTAGTTTCCGATGCACATCTGGAGGCATTCTGTAATCTGAGGACTATCAGAGTGTTGATGAAACACAGAAATTGCTTCGGGATTGAATACAACAGTCACCATGCGCACTTTCCTCCATGGGAGTAATGTGTCTAACAGTCTACGCTTTGATCGTTACCTGGAAGACCAGTAGTAGTTTCCGATGCAAATCTGGAGGCCTTCTGTACTCTGTGGACTATCAGAGAGTTGATGAAACACAGAAATTGCATCGGGATTTAATACAACAGTCTCCATGCGCAGTTTCCTCCATGGGAGTAATGTCTCAAACAGTCTACGCTTTGATCGTTCCCTGGAAGACCAGTAGTAGTTTCCGATGAACATCTGGCCGCATTCTGTAATCATTGGACTACCACAGTGTTGATGAAACACAGAAATTGCACCGGGATTGAATACAACGGTCACCATGCGCACTTTCCTCCACGGGAGGTATGTCTCAAACAGTCTACGCTTTGATCGTTCCCTGGAAGACCAGTAGTAGTTTCCGATGCACATCTGGTGGCATTGTGTAATCTGTGGACTATCAGAGTGTTGATGAAACACAGAAATTGCATCGGGATTGAATACTACAGTCACCATGCGCACTTTCCTCCACGGGAGGTATGTCTCTAACAGTCTACGCTTTGATCGTTCCCTGGAAGACAAGTAGTAGTTTCCGATGCACATCTGGAGGCATTCTGTAATCTGAGGACTATCAGAGTGTTGATGAAACACAGAAATTGCATCGGGATTGAATACAACAGTCACCATGCGCACATTCCTCCATAAAAGTAATGTCTCAATTAGTCTACGCTTTGAGAGTTCCCTGGATGACCAGTAGTAGTTTCCGATGAACATCTGGAGGCATTCTGTAATCTATGGACTATCAGAGTGTTGATGAAACACAGAAATTGCATCGGGACTGAATACAACAGTCACCATGCGCACATTCCTCCACAAAAGTAATGTCTCAATTAGTCTACGCTTTGATAGTTCCCTGGATGACCAGTAGTAGTTTCCGATGAACATCTGGAGGCATTCTGTAATCTGTGGCCTATCAGAGTGTTGAAGAAACACAGTAATTGCATCGGGATTAAATACAACAGTCACCATGCACACTTTCCTCTATGGGGGTAATTTTCAAACAGTCTACGCTTTGATCGTTCCCTGGAAGACCAGTAGTAGTTTCCGATGCACATCTGGTGACATTCTGTAATCTGTGGACTATCAGAGTGTTGATGAAACACAGAAATTGCATCGGGATTGAATACAACAGTCACCATGCGTACTTTCTTCCTCGGGAGGTATGTCTCAAACAATCTACGCTTTGATCGTTCCCCGGAAGACCAGTAGTAGTTTCCCATGCACTTCTGGTGGCATTCTGTAATCTGTGGACTATCAGAGTGTTGATGAAACACAGAAATTGCATCGGGATAGAATACGACAGTCACCGTGCGCACTTTCCTCCATTGGAGTAATCTCTGAAAGAGTCTACGCTTTGATCGTTCCCTGGAAGACCAGTAGTAGTTTCCGATGCACATCTCGTGGCATTCTGTAATCTGTGGACTATCAGTGTGTTGACGAAACACAGAAAATGCATGGATTGAATACAACAGTCACCATGCGCACTTTCCTCCATGGGAATAATGTCTCAAGGAGTTTACGATGTGTTCGTTCCCTGGAAGAACAGTAGTAGTTTCCGATGCACTTCTGGAGGCATTCTGTAATCTGTGGACTATCAGAGTGTTGATGAAACACAGAAATTGCATCGGGATTGAATACAACAGTCACCATGCGCACATTCCTCCATAAAAGTAATGTCTCAATTAGTCTACGCTTTGATAGTTCCCTGGATGACCAGTAGTAGTTTCCGATGAACATCTGGAGGCATTCTGTAATCTATGGACCATCAGAGTGTTGATGAAACACAGAAATTGCATCGGGACTGAATACAACAGTCACCATGCGCACTTGCCTCCACGGTAGTAATGTCTCAAACAGTCTACGCTTTGATCGTCCCCTGGAAGACCAGTAGTAATTTCCGATGAACATCTGGTGGCATTCCGTAATCTGTGGCCTATCAGAGTGTTGAAGAAACACAGAAATTGCATCGGGATTGAATACAACAGTCAACATGCGCACTTTCCTCCATGAGAGTATTGTCTCAAATACTCAACGCTTTGATCGTTCCCTGGAAGACCAGTAGTAGTTTCCGATGAACATCTGGAGGCATTCTGTAATTTGTGGACAATCAGAGTGTTGATGAAACACAGTAATTGCATCGGGATCGAATACAACAGTCACGATGCGCAATTTCCTTCATGGGAGTAATTCTCAAACAGTCTACGCTTTGATCGTTCCCTGGAAGACCAGTAGTAGTTTCCGATGAACATCTGGAGGCATTCTGTAATTTGTGGACTATCAGAGTGTTGATGAAACACAGTAATTTCATCGGGATTGAATACAACAGTCACCATGCGCACTTTTCTCCATGGGAGTAATGTCTCAAACAGTCTACGCTTTGATCGCTCCCTGGAAGACCAGTAGTAGTTTCCGATGCACATCCGGTATCATTCTGTAATCTGTGGACTATCAGAGTGTTGATGAAACACAGAAATTGCATCGGGATTGAATACGACAGTCACCATCCGCACTTTCCTCCATGGGAGTAATGTCTGAAAGAGTCTCTGCTTTGATCGTTCCCTGGAAGACCAGTAGTAGTTTCCGATGCACATCTCGTGGCATTCTGTAATCTGTGGACTATCAGAGTGTTGATGAAACACAGAAAATGCATGGATTGAATACAACAGTCACCATGCGCACTTTCCTCCATGGGAGTAATGTCTCAAGGAGTTTACGCTTTGATCGTTCCCTGGAAGACCAGTAGTAGTTTCCGATGAACATCTGGCGGCATTCTGTAATCATTGGACTACCACAGTGTTGATGAAACACAGAAATTGCACCGGGATGGAATACAACGGTCACCATGCGCACTTTCCTCCACGGGAGGTATGTCTCAAACAGTCTACGCTTTGATCGTTCCCTGTAAGACCAATAGTAGTTTCCGATGAACATCTCGAGGCATTCTGTAATATGTGGACTATCAGAGTGTTGATGAAACACAGAAATTGCATCGGGATTGAATACTACAGTCACCATGCGCACTTTCCTCCACGGGAGGTATGTCTCTAACAGTCTACGCTTTTGATCGTTCCCTGGAAGACCAGTAGTAGTTTCCGATGCACATCTGGAGGCATTCTGTAATCTGAGGACTATCAGAGTGTTGATGAAACACAGAAATTGCATCGGGATTGAATACAACAGTCACCATGCGCACATTCCTCCATAAAAGTAATGTCTCAATTAATCTACGCTTTGATAGTTCCCTGGATGACCAGTAGTAGTTTCCGATGAACATCTGGAGGCATTCTGTAATCTATGGACTATCAGAGTGTTGATGAAACACAGAAATTGCATCGGGACTGAATACAACAGTCACCATGCGCACTTGCCTCCACGGTAGTAATGTCTCAAACAGTCTACGCTTTGATCGTTCCCTGGAAGACCAGTAGTAGTTTCCGATGAACATCTGGTGGCATTCTGTAATCTGTGGCCTATCAGAGTGTTGAAGAAACACAGAAATTGCATCGGGATTGAGTACAACAGTCACCATGCGCACTTTCCTCCATGGGAGGAATTCTCTAACAGTCTATGCTTTGATCGTTCACTGTAAGACCAGTAGTAGTTTCCGATGCACATCTCGAGGCATTCTGTAATCTGTGGCCTATCAGAGTATTGAAGAAACACAGTAATTGGATCGGGATTGAATACAACAGTCACCATGCGCACTTTCCTCCATGGGAAGAATTCTCTAACAGTCTATGCTTTGATCGTTCCCTGTAAGACCAATAGTAGTTTCCGATGAACATCTCGAGGCATTCTGTAATCTGTGGCCTATCAGAGTATTGAAGAAACACAGTAATTGGATCGGGATTGAATACAACAGTCACCATGCGCACTTTCCTCCATGGGAAGAATTCTCTAACAGTCTATGCTTTGATCGTTCCCTGGAAGACCAGTAGTAGTTTCTGATGCACATCTGGTGGCATTCTGTAATGTGTAGACTATCAGAGTGTTGATGAAACACAGAAATTGCATCGGGACTGAATACAACAGTCACCATGCGCACTTGCCTCCACGGTATAATGTCTCAAACAGTCTACGCTTTGATCGTTCCCTGGAAGACCAGTAGTAGTATCCGATGAACATCTGGTGGCATTCTGTAATCTCAGGACTATCAGAGTGTTTGCGAAACACAGAAATTGCATCGGGATTGAATACAACAGTCACCATGCGCACATTCCTCCATAAAAGTAATGTCTCAAACAGTCTACGATTTGATCGTTCCCTGGAAGACCAATAGTAGTTTCCGATGAACATCTGGTGGCATTCTGTAATATGTGGACTATCAGAGTGTTGATGAAACACAGAAATTGCATCGGGATTGAATACAACAGTCACCATGCGCACTTTCCTCCACGGGAGATATGTATCAAACAGTCTACGATTTGATCGTTCCCTGGAAGACCAGTAGTAGTTTCCGATGCACATCTGGAGGCTTTCTGTACTCTGTGGACTATCAGAGTGTTGATGAAACACAGAAATTGCATCGGGATTGAATACAATAGTCACCATGCGCACTTTCCTCCGTGGGAGTATTGTCTCAAATACTCAACGCTTTGATCGTTCCCTGGAAGACCAGTAGTAGTTTCCGATGAACATCTGGAGGCATTCTGTAATTTGTGGACTATCAGAGAGTTGATGAAACACAGTAATTGCATCGGGATTGAATACAACAGTCACCATGATCACTTTCCTCCATGGGAGTAATGTCTCAAACAGTCTACGCTTTGATCGCTCCCTGGAAGACCAGTAGTAGTTTCCGATGCACATCCGGTATCATTCTGTAATCTGTGGACTATCAGAGTGTTGATGAAACACAGAAATTGCATCGGGTTTGAATACGACAGTCACCATCCGTACTTTCCTCCATGGGAGTAATGTCTGAAAGAATCTACGCTTTGATCGTTCCCTGGAAGACCAGTAGTAGTTTCCGATGCACATCTCGTGGCATTCTGTAATCTGTGGACTATCAGAGTGTTGATGAAACACAGAAAATGCATGGATTGAATACAACAGTCACTATGCGCACTTTCCTCCATGGGAGTAATGTCTCAAGGAGGTTACGCTTTGATCGTTCCCTGGAAGACCAGTAGTAGTTTCCGATGAACATCTGGCGGCATTCTGTAATCATTGGACTACCACAGTGTTGATGAAACACAGAAATTGCACCGGGATTGAATACAACGGTCACCATGCGCACTTTCCTCCACGGGAGGTATGTCTCAAACAGTCTACGCTTTGATCGTTCCCTGTAAGACCAGTAGTTCTTTCCGATGCACATCTGGTGGCATTGTGTAATCTGTGGACTATCAGAGTGTTGATGAAACACAGACATTGCATCGGGATTGAATACAACAGTCACCATGCGCACTTTCCTCCACGGGAGGTATGTCTCAAACAGTCTACGCTTTGATCGTTCCCTGGAAGACCAGTAGTAGTTTCCGATGCACATCTGGAGGCATTCTGTAATCTGAGGACTATCAGAGTGTTGATGAAAAACAGAAATTGCATCGGGATTGAATACAACAGTCACCATGCGCACATTCCTCCATAAAAGTAATGTCTCAATTAGTCTACGCTTTGATAGTTCCCTGGAAGACCTGTAGTAGTTTCCGATGAACATCTGGAGGCATTCTGTAATCTATGGACCATCAGAGTGTTGATGAAACACAGAAATTGCATCGGGACTGAATACAAAAGTCACCATGCGCACTTTCCTCCACGGTAGTAATGTCTCGAACAGTCTACGCTCTGATCGTTCCCTGGAGGACCAGTAGTAGTTTCCGATGAACATCTGGTGGCATTCTGTAATCTGTGGCCTATCAGAGTGTTGAAGAAACACAGAAATTGCATCGGGATTGAATACAACAGTCACCATGCGCACTTTCCTCCATGGGAGTAATTCTCAAACAGTCTATGCTTTGCTCGTTCCCTGTAAGACCAGTAGTAGTTTCCGATGCACATCTGTAGGCTTTCTGTACTCTGTGGACTATCAGAGTGTTAATGAAACACAGAAATTGCATCGGGATTGAATACCACAGTCACCATGCGCACTATCGTCCATGGGAGTAATATCTAAAACAGCCTACGCTTTGATCGTTCCCTGGAAGACCAGTAGTAGTTTCCGATGAACATCTGGTGGCATTCTGTAATATGTGGACTATCAGAGTGTTGACGAAAAACACAGAAATTGCATCGGGATTGAATACAACAGTCACCATGCGCACTTTCCTCCACGGGAGTTATGTCTCAAGCTATCTACGATTTGATCGTTTCCTGGAAGACCAGTAGTAGTTTCTGATGCACATCTGGTGGCATTCTGTAATGTGTAGACTATCAGAGTGTTGATGAAACACAGAAATTGCATCGGGATTGAATACAACAGTCACCTTGCGCACATTCCTCCATAAAAGAATTGTCTCAAATAGTCTACGCTTTGAACGTTCCCTGGAAGACCAGTAGTAGTTTCCGATGAACATCTGGAGGCATTCTGTAATCTATGAACTATCAGAGTGTTGATGAAACACAGAAATTGCATCGGGACTGAATACAACAGTCACCATGCGCACTTTCCTCCACGGTAGTAATGTCTCAAACAGTCTACGCTTTGATCTTTCCCTGGAAGACCAGTAGTAGTTTCCGATGCACATCTGTAGGCTTTCTGTACTCTGTGGACTATCAGAGTGTTAATGAAACACAGAAATTGCATCGGGATTGAATACCACAGTCACCATGCGCACTATCGTCCATGGGAGTAATATCTAAAACAGCCTACGCTTTGATCGTTCCCTGGAAGACCAGTAGTAGTTATTGATGCACATCTGAAGAAATTCTGTAATCTGTGGACTATCAGAGTGTTGATGAAACACAGTAATTGCATCGGGATTGAATACAACAGTCTCCATGCGCACTTTCCTCCATGGGAGTAATGTGTCTAACAGTCTACGCTTTGATCGTTACCTGGAAGACCAGTAGTAGTTTCCGATGCACATCTGGAGGCCTTCTGTACTCTGTGGACTATCAGAGAGTTGATGAAACACAGAAATTGCATCGGGATTTAATACAACAGTCTCCATGCCCAGTTTTCTCCATGGGAGTAATGTCTCAAACAGTCTACGCTTTGATCGTTCCCTGGAAGACCAGTAGTAGTTTCCGATGAACATCTGGAGGCATTCTGTAATTTGTGGACTATCAGAGTGTTGATGAAACACAGTAATTGCATCGGGATTGAATACAACAGTCACCATGCGCACTTTCCTCCATGTGAGTAATGTCTCAAACAGTCTACGCTTTGATCGCTCCCTGGAAGACCAGTAGTAGTTTCCGATGCACATCCGGTATCATTCTGTAATCTGTGGACTATCAGAGTGTTGATGAAACACAGAAATTGCATCGGGATTGAATACGACAGTCACCATCCGCACTTTCCTCCATGGGAGTAATGTCTGAAAGAGTCTCTGCTTTGATCGTTCCCTGGAAGACCAGTAGTAGTTTCCGATGCACATCTGGTGGCATTGTGTAAGCTGTGGACTATCAGAGTGTTGATGAAACACAGAAATTGCATCGGGATTGAATACTACAGTCAATATGCGCACTTTCCTCCACGGGAGGTATGTCTCAAACAGTCTACGCTTTAATCGTTCCCTGGAAGACCAGTAGTAGTTTCCGATGCACATCTGGAGGCATTCTGTAATCTGAGGACTATCAGAGTGTTGATGAAACACAGAAATTGCATCGGGATTGAATACAACAGTCACCATGCGCACATTTCTCCATAAAAGTAATGTCTCAATTAGTCTACGCTTTGATAGTTCCCTGGATGACCAGTAGTAGTTTCCGATGAACATCTGGAGGCATTCTGTAATCTATGGACTATCATAGTGTTGAAGAAACACAGAAATTGTATCTTGATTGAATACAACAGTCACCATGCGCACTTTCCTCCATGGGAGGAATTCTCTAACAGTCTATGCTTTGATCGTTCCCTGTAAGACCAGTAGTAGTTTCCGATGCACATCTCGAGGCATTCTGTAATCTGTGGCCTATCAGAGTGTTGAAGAATCACAGTAATTGCATCGGGATTGAATACAACAGTCACCATGTGCACTTTCCTCCATGGGAGGAATCCTCTAACAGTCTATGCTTTGATCGTTCCCTGTAAGACCAATAGTAGTTTCCGATGAACATCTCGAGACATTCTGTAATATGTGGACTATCAGAGTGTTGACGAAAAACACAGAAATTGCATCGGGATTGAATACAACAGTCACCATGCGCACTTTCCTCCACGGGAGTTATGTCTCAAGCTATCTACGATTTGATCGTTCCCTGGAAGACCAGTAGTAGTTTCTGATGCACATCTGGTGGCATTCTGTAATGTGTAGACTATCAGACTGTTGATGAAACACAGTAATTCCATCGGGATTGAATACAACAGTCAACATGCGCACTTTCCTCCATGGGAGTATTGTCTCAAATACTCAACGATTTGATCGTTCCCTGGAAGACCAGTAGTAGTTTCCGATGAACATCTGGAGGCATTCTGTAATTTGTGGACTATCAGAGTGTTGATGAAACACAGTAATTGCATCGGGATCGAATACAACAGTCACGATGCGCAATTTCCTTCATGGGAGTAATTCTCAAACAGTCTACGCTTTGATCGTTCCCTGGAAGACCAGTAGTAGTTTCCGATGCACATCTGTAGACATTCTGTAATCTCAGGACTATCAGAGTGTTTGCGAAACACAGAAATTGCATCGGGATTGAATACAACAGTCACCATGCGCACATTCCTCCATAAAAGTAATGTCTCAAACAGTCTACGCTTTGATCGTTCCCTGGAAGACTAATAGTAGTTTCCGATGAACATCTGGTGGCATTCTGTAATATGTGGACTATCAGAGTGTTGATGAAACACAGAAATTGCATCGGGATTGAATACAACAGTCACCATGCGCACTTTCCTCCACGGGAGATATGTCCCAAACAGTCTACGATTTGATCGTTCCCTGGAAGACCAGTAGTAGTTTCCGATGCACATCTGGAGGCTTTCTGTACTCTGTGGACTATCAGAGTGTTGATGAAACACAGAAATTGCATCGGGATTGAATACAATAGTCACCATGCGCACTTTCCTCCATGGGAGTATTGTCTCAAATACTCAACGCTTTGATCGTTCCCTGGAAGACCAGTAGTAGTTTCCGATGAACATCTGGAGGCATTCTGTAATTTGTGGACTATCAGAGTGTTGATGAAACACAGTAATTGCATCGGGATTGAATACAACAGTCACCATGATCACTTTCCTCCATGGGAGTAATGTCTCAAACAGTCTACGCTTTGATCGCTCCCTGGAAGACCAGTAGTAGTTTCCGATGCACATCCGGTATCATTCTGTAATCTCTGGACTATCAGAGTGTTGATGAAACACAGAAATTGCATTGGGATTGAATACGACAGTCACCATCCGTACTTTCCTCCATGGGAGTAATGTCTGAAAGAGTCTACGCTTTGATCGTTCCCTGGAAGACCAGTAGTAGTTTCCGATGCACATCTCGTGGCATTCTGTAATCTGTGGACTATCAGAGTGTTGATGAAACACCGAAAATGCATGGATTGAATACAACAGTCACCATGCGCACTTTCCTCCATGGGAGTAATGTCTAAGGAGTTTACGCTTTGATCGTTCCCTGGAAGACCAGTAGTAGTTTCCGATGAACATCTGGCGGCCTTCTGTAATCATTGGACTACCACAGTGTTGATGAAACACAGAAATTGCACCGGGATTGAATACAACGGTCACCATGCGCACTTTTCTCCACGGGAGGTATGTCTCAAACAGTCTACGCTTTGATCGTTCCCTGTAAGACCAGTAGTTCTTTCCGATGCACATCTGGTGGCATTGTGTAATCTGTGGACTATCAGAGTGTTGATGAAACACAGAAATTGCATCGGGATTGAATACAACAGTCACCATGCGCACTTTCCTCCATAAAAGTAATATCTCAATTAGTCTACGCTTTGATAGTTCCCTGGATGACCAGTAGTATTTCCGATGAACATCTGGAGGCATTCTGTAATCTATGGACTATCAGAGTGTTGATGAAACACAGAAATTGCATCGGGACTGAATACAAAAGTCACCATGCGCACTTTCCTCCACGGTAGTAATGTCTCAAACAGTCTACGCTTTGATCGTTCCCTGGAAGACCAGTAGTAGTTTCTGATGAACATCTGGTGGCATTCTGTAATCTGTGGCCTATCAGAGTGTTGAAGAAACACAGAAATTGCATCGGGATTGAATACAACAGTCACCATGCGCACTTTCCTCCATGGGAGTAATGTGTCTAACAGTCTACGCTTTGATCGTTCCCCGTAAGACCAGTAGTAGTTTCCGATGCACATCTCGAGGCATTCTGTAATCTGTGGACTATTAGAGTGTTGATGAAACACAGAAATTGCATCGGGATTGAATACAACAGTCACCATGCGAACATTCCTCCATAAAAGTAAGTTCTCAAACAGTCTACGCTTTGATCGTCCCCTGGAAGACCAGTAGTAGTTTCCGATGAATATCTGGAGGCATTCTGTAATATGTGGACTATCAGAGTGTTGACGAAAAACACAGAAATTGCATCGGGATTGAATACAACAGTCACCATGCGCACTTTCCTCCACGGGAGTTATGTCTCAAGCTATCTACGATTTGATCGTTCCCTGGAAGACCAGTAGTAGTTTCTGATGCACATCTGGTGGCATTCTGTAATGTGTAGACTATCAGAGTGTTGATGAAACACAGTAATTCCATCGGGATTGAATACAACAGTCAACATGCGCACATTCCTCCATGGGAGTAATGTCTCTAACAGTCTACGCCTTGATCGTTCCCTGGAAGACCAGTAGTAGTTTCCGATGCACATCTGGAGGCATTCTGTAATTTGTGGACTATCAGAGTGTTGATGAAACACAGAAATTTCATCGGGATTGAATACAACAGTCACCAGGCGCACTGTCCTCCATGGGAGTAATGTCTCAAACAGTCTACGCTTTGATTGTTCCCTGGAGGACCACTAGTAGTTTCTGATGCACATCTGGTGGCATTCTGTAATGTGTAGAGTATCAGAGTGTTGATGAAACACAGAAATTGCATCGGGATTGAATACAATAGTCACCATGCGCACCTTCCGCCATGGGTGTAATGTCACAAACAGTCAACGCTTTGATCGTTCCCTGGAAGACCAGTAGTAGTTTCCGATGCACATCTGGAGGCATTCTGTAATCTGTGGACTATTATAGTGTTGATGAAACACAGATATTGCATCGGGATTGAATACAACAGTCACCATGCGCACATTCCTTCATAAAAGTAAGTTCTCAAACAGTCTACGCCTTGATCGTTCCCTGGAAGACCAGTAGTAGTTTCCGATGAACATCTGGAGGCATTCTGTAATTTGTGGACTATCAGAGTGTTGACGAAACACAGAAATTGCATCGGGATTAAAATTAACAGTCACCATGCGCACTTTCCTCCACGGAAGTAAAGTCTCAAACAATCTACGCTTTGTTCGTTCCCTGGAAGACCAGTAGTAGTTTCCGATGCACATCTGGTGGCATTCTGTAATGTGTAGACCATCAGAGTGTTGATGAAACACAGTAATTGCATCGGGATTGAATACAACAATCACCATGCGCACTTTCCTCCATGGGAGTATTGTCTCTAACAGTCTACGCTTTGATCTTTTCCTGGAAGACCATTAGTAGTTTCCGATGAACATCTGGTGGCATTCTGTAATCTGTGGCCTATCAGAGGTTGATGAAACACAGAAATTGCATCGGGATTGAATACAACAGTCACCATGCGCACTTTCCTCAATGGGAGTAATGTCTCAAAGAGTTTACGCTTTGATCGTTCCCTGGAAGACCAGTAGTAGTTTCCGATGCACATCTGGAGGCATTCTGTAATCTGTGGACTATTATAGTGTTGATGAAACACAGATATTGCATCGGGATTGAATACAACAGTCACCATGCGCACGTTCCTCCATTAAAGTAAGGTCTCAAACAGTCTACGCCTTGATCGTTCACTGGAAGACCAGTAGTAGTTTCCGATGAACATCTGGAGGCATTCTGTAATTTGTGGACTATCAGAGTGTTGACGAAACACAGAAATTGCATCGGGATTGAATACAACAGTCACCATGCGCACTTTCCTCCACGGGAGTAATGTCTCAAACAGTCCACGCTTTGATCGTTCCCTGGAACACCAGTAGTAGTTTCCGATGCACATCTGAAGGCATTCTGTAATCTGTGGACTATCAGAGTGTTGATGAAACACAGAAATTGCATCGGGACTGAATACAAAAGTCACCATGCGCACTTTCCTCCATGGGAGTAATGTGTCTAACAGTCTACGCTTTGATCGTTCCCCGTAAGACCAGTAGTAGTTTCCGATGCACATCTCAAGGCATTCTGTAATCTGTGGACTATTAGAGTGTTGATGAAACACAGAAATTGCATCGGGATTGAATACAACAGTCACCATGCGAACATTCCTCCATAAAAATAAGTTCTCAAACAGTCTACGCTCTGATCGTCCCCTGGAAGACCAGTAGTAGTTTCCGATGAATATCTGGAGGCATTCTGTAATATGTGGACTATCAGAGTGTTGACGAAAAACACAGAAATTGCATCGGGATTGAATACAACAGTCACCATGCGCACTTTCCTCCACGGGAGTTATGTCTCAAGCTATCTACGATTTGATCGTTCCCTGGAAGACCAGTAGTAGTTTCTGATGCACATCTGGTGGCATTCTGTAATGTGTAGACTATCAGAGTGTTGATGAAACACAGTAATTCCATCGGGATTGAATACAACAGTCAACATGCGCACATACCTCCATGGGAGTAATGTCTCTAACAGTCTACGCTTTGATCGTTCCCTGGAAGACCAGTAGTAGTTTCCGATGCACATCTGGAGGCTTTCTGTTCTCTGTGGACTATCAGAGTGTTGATGAAACACTGAAATTGCATCGGGATTAAATACAACAGTCACCATGCGCACTTTCCACCAAGGGAGTAATGTCTCAAACAGTCTACGCTTTAATCGTTCCCTGGAAGACCAGTATTAGTTTCAGATGCAGATCTGGAGGCATTCTGTAAGCTGTGGACTATTAGAGTGTTGATGAAAGACAGAAATCGCATCGTGATTGAATAAAACAGTCACCATGCGCATATCCTAGATGCGAGTAATATATAAATAAGCCTACGCTTTGATCGTTTCCTGGAAGACCAGTAGTAGTTATTGATGCACATCTGGAGAAATTCTGTAATCTGTGGACTATCAGTTTGTTGATGAAACACAGTAATAGCATCAGGTTTGAGTAAAACAGTCTCCATGTGTAGTTTCCTCCATGGGAGTAATGTCTCAAACAGTCTACGCTTTGATCGTTCCCTGGAAGACCAGGTGTAGTTTCCGATGCACATCTGGAGGCATTCTGTAATCTGATTACTATCAGAGTGTTGATGAAACACAGAAATTGCATCGGGATTGAATACAACAGTCACCTTGCGCACATTCCTCCATAAAAGAATTGTCCCAAATAGTCTACGCTTTGAACGTTCCCTGGAAGACCAGTAGTAGTTTCCGATGAACATCTGGAGGCATTCTGTAATCTATGGACTATCAGAGTGTTGATGAAACACAGAAATTGCATCGGGACTGAATACAACAGTCACCATAGGAACTTTCCTCCAAGGTAGTAATGTCTCAAACAGTCTACGCTTTGATCTTTCCCTGGAAGACCAGTAGTAGTTTCCGATGCACATCTGGAGGCTTTCTGTACTCTGTGGACTATCAGAGTGTTGATGAAACACAGAAATTGCATCGGGATTGAATACAACAGCCAACATGCGCACTTTCCTCATTGGGAGTTATGTCTCAAACAGTCTACGCTTTGATCCTTCCCTGGAAGACCAGTAGTCTGTGGCCTATCAGAGTGTTGATGAAACACAGAAATTGCATCGGGATTGAATACAACAGTCACCATACGCACATTCCTCCATAAAAGTAATGTCTCAAACAGTCTACGCTTTGATCGTTCCCTGGAAGACCAGTAGTAGTTTCCGATGAACATCTGGAGGCATTCTGTAATTTATGGACTATCAGAGTGTTGATGAAACACAGATATTGCATCGGGATTGAATACAACAGTCACCATGCGCACTTTCCTCCAAAGGGAGTAATTGTCAAACAGTCTATGCTTTGATCTTTCCCTGGAAGACCAGTAGTAGTTTCCGATGAACATCTGGAGGCATTCTATAATTTGTGGACTATAAGAGTGTTGATGAAACACAGATATTGCATCGGGATTGGATACAACAGCCAACATGCGCACTTTCCTCATTGGGAGTAATGTCTCTAACAGTCTACGATTTGATCGTTCCCTGGAACATCAGTAGTAGTTTCCGATGCACATCTGGAGGCTCTCTGTACTCTGTGGACTATCCGAGTGTTGATGAAACAAAGAAATTGCATCGGGATTGAATACCACATTCTCCATGCTTACTTTCCTCCATGGGAGTAATTCTCAAACAGTCTATGCTTTGATCGTTCCCTGTAAGACCAGTAGTAGTTTCCGATGCACATCTGAAGGCATTCTGTAATCTGTGGACTATCAGAGTGTTGATGAAACACAGAAATTGCATCGCCATTGAATACAACAGTCACTATGCGCACATTCCGTCATGGGAGTAATGTCTCAGACAGTCTACGCTTTGATCTTTCCCTGGAAGACCAGTAGTAGTTTCCGATGCACATCTGGAGGCATTCTGTAATTTGTGGACTATCAGAGTGTTGATGAAACACAGAAATTTCATCGGGATTGAATACAACAGTCACCAGGCGCACTTTCCTCCATGGGAGTAATGTCTCAAACAGTCTACGCTTTGATTGTTCCCTGGAGGACCACTAGTAGTTTCTGATGCACATCTGGTGGCATTCTGTAATGTGTAGAGTATCAGAGTGTTGATGAAAGACAGAAATTGCATCGGGATTGAATACAATAGTCACCATGCGCACCTTCCGCCATGGGTGTGATGTCTCAAACAGTCTACGCTTTGATCGTTCCCTGGAAGACCAGTAGTAGTTTCCGATGCACATCTGGAGGCATTCTGTAATCTGTGGACTATTATAGTGTTGATGAAACACAGATATTGCATCGGGATTGAATACAACAGTCACCATGCGCACATTCCTTCATAAAAGTAAGTTCTCAAACAGTCTACGCCTTGATCGTTCCCTGGAAGACCAGTAGTAGTTTCCGATGAACATCTGGAGGCATTCTGTAATTTGTGGACTATCAGAGTGTTGACGAAACACAGAAATTGCATCGGGATTAAATTAACAGTCACCATGCGCACTTTCCTCCACGGAAGTAAAGTCTCAAACAATCTACGCTTTGTTCGTTCCCTGGAAGACCAGTAGTAGTTTCCGATGCACACCTGGTGGCATTCTGTAATGTGTAGACCATCAGAGTGTTGATGAAACACAGTAATTGCATCGGGATTGAATACAACAATCACCATGCGCACTTTCCTCCATGGGAGTATTGTCTCTAACAGTCTACGCTTTGATCTTTCCCTGGAAGACCATTAGTAGTTTCCGATGAACATCTGGTGGCATTCTGTAATCTGTGGCCTATCAGAGGTTGATGAAACACAGAAATTGCATCGGGATTGAATACAACATTCGCCATGCGCACTTTCCTCCATGGGAGTAATTCTCAAACAGTCTATGCTTTGATCGTTCCCTGTAAGACCAGTAGTAGTTTCCGATGCACATCTCGAGGCATTCTGTAGTCTGTGGACTATTAGAGTGTTGATGAAACACAGATATTGCATCGGGATTGAATACAACAGTCACCATGCGCACATTCCTCCATAAAAGTAAGGTCTCAAACAGTCTACGCCTTGATCGTTCACTGGAAGACCAGTAGTAGTTTCCGATGAACATCTGGAGGCATTCTGTAATTTGTGGACTATCAGAGTGTTGACGAAACACAGAAATTGCATCGGGATTGAATACAACAGTCACCATGCGCACTTTCCTCCACGGGAGTAATGTCTCAAACAGTCCACGCTTTGATCGTTCCCTGGAACACCAGTAGTAGTTTCCGATGCACATCTGAAGGCATTCTGTAATCTGTGGACTATCAGAGTGTTGATGAAACACAGAAATTGCATCGGGATTGAATACAATAGTCACCATGCGCACTTTCCGCCATGGGTGTAATGTCTCAAACAGTCTACGCTTTGATCGTTCCCTGGAAGACCAGTAGTAGTTTCCGATGCACATCTTGAGGCTTTCTGTACTCTGTGGTCTATCAGAGTGTTGATGAAACACAGAAATTGCATCGGGATTGAATACAACAGTCTCCATGCGCAATTTCCTCCATGGGAGTAATGTCTCAGACAGTCTACGCTTTGATCTTTCCCTGGAGACCAGTAGTAGTTTCCGATGCACATCTGGAGGCATTCTGTAATTTGTGGACTATCCGAGTGTTGATGAAACACAGAAATTGCATGGGGATTGAATACCACAGTCACCAGGCGCACTATCCTCCATGGGAGTAATGTCTCAAACAGTCTACCCTTTGATCGTTCCCTGGAAGACCACTAGTAGTTTCTGATGCACATCTGGCGGCATTCTGAATTGTGTAGACTATCAGAGTGTTGATGAAACACAGTAATTCCATCGGGTTTGAATACAACAGTCACCATGCGCACATTCCTCCATGGGAGTAATTCTCAAACAGTCTATGCTTTTACCGTTCCCTGTAAAACCAGTAGTAGTTACCCGATGCACATCTCGAGGCATTCTGTAATCTGTGGACTATTATAGTGTTGATGAAACACAGATATTGCATCGGGATTGAATACAACAGTCACCATGCGCACATTCCTCCATAAAAGTAAGTTCTCAAACAGTCTACGCCTTGATCGTTCCCTGGAAGACCAGTAGTAGTTTCCGATGAACATCTGGAGGCATTCTGTAATTTGTGGACTATCAGAGTGTTGACGAAACACAGAAATTGCATCGGGATTATAATTAACAGTCACCATGCGCACTTTCCTCCACGGAAGTAAAGTCTCAAACAATCTACGCTTTGTTCGTTCCCTGGAAAACCAGTAGTAGTTTCCGATGCACATCTGGTGGCATTCTGTAATGTGTAGACCATCAGAGTGTTGATGAAACACAGTAATTGCATCGGAATTGAATACAACAATCACCATGCGCACTTTCCTCCATGGGAGTATTGTCTCTAACAGTCTACGCTTTGATCTTTCCCTGGAAGACCATTAGTAGTTTCCGATGAACATCTGGTGGCAATCTGTAATCTGTGGCCTATCAGAGGTTGATGAAACACAGAAATTGCATCGGGATTGAATACAACATTCACCATGCGCACTTTCCTCCATGGGAGTAATTCTCAAACAGTCTATGCTTTGATCGTTCCCTGTAAGACCAGTAGTAGTTTCCGATGCACATCTCGAGGCATTCTGTAGTCTGTGGACTATTAGAGTGTTGATGAAACACAGATATTGCATCGGGATTGAATACAACAGTCACCATGCGCACATTCCTTCATAAAAGTAAGGTCTCAAACAGTCTACGCCTTGATCGTTCACTGGAAGACCAGTAGTAGTTTCCGATGAACATCTGGAGGCATTCTGTAATTTGTGGACTATCAGAGTGTTGACGAAACACAGAAATTGCATCGGGATTGAATACAACAGTCACCATGCGCACTTTCCTCCATGGGAGTTATGTCTCAAACAGTCAACGCTTTGATCGTTCCCTGGAAGACCAGTAGTAGTTTCCGATGCACATCTGAAGGCATTCTGAAATCTGTGGACTATCAGAGTGTTGATGATACACAGAGATTGCATCGGGATTGAATACAATAGTCACCATACGCACTTTCCGCCATGGGTGTAATGTCTCAAACATTCTACGCTTTGATCGTTCCCTGGAAGAAAAGTAGTAGTTTCCGATGCACATCTGCAGGCATTCTGTAATCTGTGGACTATCAGAGTGTTGATGAAACACAGAAATTGCATCGGGATTGAATACAACAGTCACCATGCGCACTATCCTCCATTCGAGTAATATCTAAAACAGTCTACCCTTTGATCGTTCCCTGGAAGACCACTAGTAGTTTCTGATGCACATCTGGCGGCATTCTGAATTGTGTAGACTATCAGAGTGTTGATGAAACACAGTAATTCCATCGGGATTAAATACAACAGTCACCATGCGCACTTTCCTCCATGGGAGTAATGTCTCTAACAGTCTACGCTTTGATCGTTCCCTGGAAGACCAGTAGTAGTTTCCGATGCACATCTGGAGGCATTCTGAAATCTGTGGACTATCAGAGTGTTGATGATACACAGAAATTGCATCGGGATTGAATACAATAGTCACCATACGCACTTTCCGCCATGGGTGTAATGTCTCTAACAGTCTACGCTTTGATCGTTCCCTGGAAGACCAGTAGTAGTTTCCGATGCACATCTGGAGGCATTCTGAAATCTGTGGACTATCAGATTGTTGATGAAACACAGTAATTGCATCGGGTATTGAATACAACAGTCACCATGCGCACTTTCCTCCATGGGAGTAATATCTCACACAGTCTCCGCTTTGATCGTTCCCTGGAAGACCAGTAGTAGTTTCAGATGCACATCCTTAGGCTTTCTGTACTCTTTGGACTATCAGAGTGTTGATGAAACACAGAAATTGCATCGGGATTGAATACAACAGTCTCCATGTGCAGTTTCCTCCATGGGAGTAATGTCTCAAACAGTCTACGCTTTGATCGTTCCCTGGTAGACCAGTAGTAGTTTCAGTTGCACATCTGGAGGCATTCTGTAATCTGTGGACTACCAGAGTGTTGATGAAACACAGAAATTGCCTCGGGATTAAATACAACAGTCACCATGCGCACTTTCCTCCATGGCAGTAATGTTTCAAAGAGTTTACGCTTTCATCGTTAACTGGAAGACCAGTAGCAGTTTCCGATGAACATGTGGAGGCATTCTGTAATCTGTGATGTATCAGAGTGTTGATGAAACACAGAAATTGCATCGGGATTGAATACAACAGTCACCATGCGCACTTTCCTCCACGGGATTAATGTCTCAAACAATCTACGATTTGATCGCTCCCTGGAAGACCAGTAGTAGTTTCCGATGCACATCTGGTGGCATTCTGTAATCTGTGGATTATCAGAGTGTTGATGAAACACAAAAATTGCATCGGGATTGAATACAACAGTCACCATGCACACTTTCCTCCATGGGAGTAATTCTCAAACAGTCTATGCTTTGATCGTTCCCTGTAAGACCAGTAGTAGTTTCCGATGCACATCTCGAGGCATTCTGTAATCTGTGGACTATTAGAGTGTTGATGAAACACAGATATTGCATCGGGATTGAATACAACAGTCACCATGCGCACTTTCCTCCATAAAAGTAAAGTCTCACACAGTCTACGATTTGATCGTTCCCTGGCAGACCGGTAGTAGTTTCCGATGCACATCTGGTGGCATTCTGTAATGTGCAGACTATCAGAGTGTTGATGAAACACAGTAATTGCATCGGGATTGAATACAACAGACACCATGCGCACTTTCCTCCATGGGAGTGATGTCTCTGACAGTCTACGCTTTGATCTTTCCTGGAAGACCAGTAGTAGTTTCCGATGAACATCTGGTGGCATTCTGTAATCTGTGGCCTATCAGAGTGTTAATGAAACACAGAAATTGCGTCGGGATTGAATACAACAGTCACCATGCGCACTTTCCTCCATGGGAGTAAGTCTCAAACAGTCTATGCTTTGATCGTTCCCTCTAAGACCAGTAGTAGTTTCCGATGCACATCTCGAGGCATTCTGTAATCTGTGGTCTATTAGAGTTTTGATGAAACACAGACATTGCATCGGGATTGAATACAACAGTCACCATGCGCACATTCCTCCATAAAAGTAAGGTCTCAAACAGTCTACGCTTTGATCGTTCCCTGGAAGACCAGTAGTAGTTTCCGATGAACATCTGGGGGCATTCTGTAATTTGTGGACTATCAGAGTGTTGACGAAACACAGAAATTATATCATGATTGAATACAACAGTCACCATGCGCACTTTCCTCCATGGGAGTAATGTCCCTAACAGTCTCCGCTTTGATCGTTCCCTGGAAGACCAGTAGTAGTTTCAGATGCACAACTGGAGGCTTTCTGTACTCTGTGGACTATCAGAGTGTTGATGAAACACAGAAATTGCATCGGGATTTAATACAACAGTCTCCATGCGCAGTTTACTCCATGGGCGTAATGTCTCAAACAGTCTACGCTTTGATCGTTCCCTGGTAGACCAGTAGTAGTTTCAGTTGCACATCTGGAGGCATTCTGTAATCTGTGGACTACCAGAGTGTTGATGAAACACAGAAATTGCCTCGGGATTAAATACAACAGTCACCATGCGCACTTTCCTCCATGGGAGTAATGTTTCAAAGAGTTTACGCTTTCATCGTTCCCTGGAAGGCCAGTAGCAGTTTCCGATGCACATGTGGAGGCATTCTGTAATCTGTGGAGTATCAGAGCGTTGATGAAACACAGAAATTGCATCAGGATTGAATACAACAGTCACCATGCGCACATTCCTCCACGGGATTAATGTCTCAAACAATCTATGCTTTGATCGTTCCCTGGAAGACGAGTAGTAGTTTCCGATGCACATCTGGTGCCATTCTGTAATCTGTGGATTAACAGAGTGTTGATGAAACACAAAAATTGCATCGGGATTGAATACAACAGTCACCATGCGCAATTTCCTCCATGGGAGTAATTCTCAAACAGTCTACGCTTTGATCGTTCCCTGTAAGACCAGTAGTTGTTTCCGATGCACATCTCGAGGCATTCTGTAATCTGTGGACTATTAGAGTGTTGATGAAACACAGATATTGCATCGGGATTGAATACAACAGTCACCATGCGCACATTCCTCCATAAAGGTAAAGCCTCAAACAGTCTACGATTTAATCGTTCCCTGGAAGACCAGTAGTAGTTTCCGATGAACATCTGGAGGCATACTGTAATTTGTGGACTATCAGAGTGTTGACGAAACACAGAAATTGCATCGGGATTGAATGAAACAGTCACCATGCCCACTTTCCTCCTCGGGAGTAATGTCTCAAACAATCTACGCTGTGATCGTTCCCTGGCAGACCAGTAGTAGTCTCCGATGCACATCTGGTGGCATTCTGTAATGTGCAGACTATCAGAGTGTTGATGAAACACAGTAATTGCATCGGGATTGAATACAACAGTCACCATGCGCACTTTCCTCCATGGGAGTAATGTCTCTAACAGTCTACGCTTTGATCTTTCCTTGGGAGACCAGTAGTAGTTTCCGATGAACATCTGGTGGCATTCTGTAATCTGGGGCCTATCAGAGTGTTAATGAAACACAGAAATTGCATCGGGATTGAATACAACATTCACCATGCGCACTTACCTCCATGGGAGTAAGTCTCAAACAGTCTATGCTTTGATCGTTCCCTCTAAGACCAGTAGTAGTTTCCGATGCACATCTCGAGGCATTCTGTAATCTGTGGTCTATTAGAGTTTTGATGAAACACAGATATTGCATCGGGATTGAATACAACAGTCACCATGCGCACATTCCTCCATAAAAGTAAGGTCTCAAACAGTCTACGCTTTGATCGTTCCCTGGAAGACCAGTAGTAGTTTCGATGAACATCTGGAGGCATTCTGTAATTTGTGGACTATCAGAGTGTTGACGAAACACAGAAATTCTATCATGATTGAATACAACAGTCACCATGCGCACTTTCCTCCACGGGAGTAATGTCTCAAACAATCTACGCTTTGATCCTTCCCTGGAAGACCAGTAGTAGTTTCCGATGCACATCTGGTGGCATTCTGTAATGTGTAGACTATCAGAGTGTTGATGATACACAGAAAATGCATCCGGATTGAATACAATAGTCACCATGCGCACTCTCCGCCATGGGTGTAATGTATCAAACAGTCTACGCTTTGATCGTTCCCTGGAAGACCAGTAGTAGTTTCCGATGCACATCTGGATTCATTCTGTAATCTGTGGACTATCAGAGTGTTGATGAAACACAGAAATTGCATCGGGATTGAATACAGCAGTCACCATGCGCACTATCCTCCATGCGAGTAATATCTAAAACAGCCTACGCTTTGATCGTTCCCTGGAAGACCAGTAGTAGTTATTGATGCACATCTGAAGAAATTCTTTAATCTGTGGACTATCAGAGTGTTGATGAAACAAAGTAATTGCATCGGGTATTGAATACAACAGTCACCATGCGCACTTTCCTAAATGGGAGTAATGTCTCTAACAGTCTCCGCTTTCATCGTTTCCTTGAAGACCAGTAGTAGTTTCAGACGCACATCTTTAGGCATTCTGTACTATGTGGACTATCAGAGTGTTGATGAAACACAGAAATTGCATCGGGATTGAATACAACAGTCTCCATGCGCAGTTTCCTCCATGGGAGTAATGTTTCAAACACTCTACGCTTTGATCGTTCCCTGGTAGACCAGTAGTAGACTCAGTTGCACATCTGGAGGCATTCTGTAATCTGTGGACTACCAGAGTGTTGATGAAACACAGAAATTGCCTCGGGATTGAATACAACAGTCACCATGCGCACTTTCCTCCATGGGAGTAATGTTTCAAGGAGTTTACGCTTTCATCGTTCCCTGGAAGACCAGTAGCAGTTTCCGATGCACATGTGGAGGCATTCTGTAATATGTGGAGTATCAGAGTGTTGATGAAACACAGAAATTGCATCGGGATTGAATACAACAGTCACCATGCGCACTTTCCTCCACGGGAGTATTGTCTCAAACAATCTACGCTTTGATCGTTCCCTGGAAGACCAGTAGTAGTTTCAAATGCACATCTGGTGGCATTTTGTAAACTGTGGATTATCAGAGTGTTGATGAAACACAAAAATTGCATCGGGATTGAATACAACAGTCACAATGCGCACTTTCCTCCATGGGAGTAATTCTCAAACAGTCTATGCTTTGATCGTTCCCTGTAAGACCAGTAGTAGTTTCCGATGCACATCTCGAGACATTCTGTAATCTGTGGACTATTAGAGTGTTGATGAAACACAGATATTGCACCTTCATTGAATACAACAGTCACCATGCGCACTTTCCTCCACGGGAGTAATGTCTCAAACAATCTACTCTTTGATCGTTCCCAGGCAGACCAGTAGTAGTTCCCGATGCACATCTGGTGGCATTCTGTAATGTGCAGACTATCAGAGTGTTGATGAAACACAGTAATTGCATCGGGATTGAATACAACAGTCACCATGCGCACTTTCCTCCATGGGGGTAATGTCTCTAACAGGCTACGCTTTGATCTTTCCCTGGAAGACCAGTGGTAGTTTCCGATCAACATCTGGTGGCATTCTGTAATCTGTGGCCTATCAGAGTGTTAATGAAACACAGAAATTGCATCGGGATTGAATACAACAGTCACCATGCGCACTTTCCTCCATAAAAGTAAGGTCTCAAACAGTCTACGCTTTGATCGTCCCTGGAAGACCAGTAGTAGTTTCCGATGAACATCTGGAGGCATTCTGTAATTTGTGGACTATCAGAGTGTTGACGAAACACAGAAATTGCATCCGGATTGAATACAACAGTCACCATGCGCACTTTCCTCCACGGGAGTAATGTCTCAAACAATCTACGCTTTGATCGTTCCCTGGAAGACCAGTAGTAGTTTCCGATGCACATCTGGTGGCATTCTGTAATGTGTAGACTATCAGAGTGTTGATGAAACACAGTAATTGCATCGGGATTGAATACAACAGTCACCATGCGCACTTTCCTCCATGGGAGTAATGTCTCTAACAGTCTTCGCTTTGATCTTTCCCTGGAAGACCAGTAGCAGTTTCCGATGCACATCTGGAGGCTTTCTGTACTCTGTGGACTATCAGAGTGTTGATGAAACACAGAAATTGAATCGGGATTGAATACAACAGTCTGCATGCTAAGTTTCCGCCATGGGAGTTATGTCTCAAACAGTCTACGCTTTGATCGTTCCCTGGGAGACCAGTAGTAGTTTCCGATGGACATCTGGAAGCATTCTGTAGTCTGTGGACTATCAGAGTGTTGATGAAACACAGAAATTGCATCGGGATTGAATACAACAGTCACCATCAGCTCTTTCCTCCATTGGAGTAATTCTCAAACAGTCTATGCTTTGATCGTTTACTGTAAGACCAGTAGTAGTTTCCGATGCACATCTCGAGGCATTCTGTAATTTGTGGACTATCAGAGTGTTGATGAAACACAGAAATTGCATCGGGATTGAATACAACAGTCACCATGCGCACTTTCCTCCAATGGGAGTAATTCTCAAACAGTCTATGCTTTGATCTTTCCCTGGAAGACCAGTAGTAGTTTCCGATGCACATCTGGTGGCATTCTGTAATGTGTAGACTATCAGAGTGTTGATGAAACACAGAAATTGCATCGGGATTGAATACAACAGTGACCATGCGCACTTTCCTCCATGGGAGTAATGTCTGAAACAGTATACGCTTTGATCGTTCCGTGGAAGACCAGTAGTAGTTTCCGATGACCATCTGGAGGCATTCTGTAGTCTGTGGACTATAACAGTGTTGATGAAACACAGATATTGCATCGGGATTGAATACAACAGTCACCATGCGCACATTCCTCCATGGGAGTAATGTCTCAAACATTATACGCTTTGATCGTTCCCTGTAAGACCAGTAGTAGTTTCCAATGCACATCTGAAAGCATTCTGTAATCTGTGGACTATCAGAGTGTTGATGAAACACAGAAATTGCATCGGGATTGAATACAATAGTCACTATGCGCACTTTCCGCCACAGAAGTAATGTCTCAGACAGTCTATGCTTTGATCTTTCCCTGAAGATTTGTAGTAGTATCCGATGCACATCTGGAGGCATTCTGTAATTTGTGGACTATCAGAGTGTATGATGAAACACAGAAATTGCATCGGGATTGAATACAACAGTCACCAGGCGCACTTTCCTCCATGGGAGTAATGTCTCAAACAGTCTACGCTTTGATCGTTCCCTGGAAGACCACTAGTAGTTTCTGATGCACATCTGGTGGTATTCTGTAATGTGTAGACTATCAGAGTGTTGATGAAACACAGTAATTCTATCGGGATTAAATACAACAGTCACCATGCGCACTTTCCTCCATGGGAGTAATGTCTCTAACAGTCTACGCTTTGCTCGTTCCCTGGAAGACCAGTAGTAGTTTCCGATGCACATCTGGAGGCTTTCTGTTCTCTGTGGACTATCAGAGTGTTGATGAAACACAGAAATTGCATCGGGATTGAATACAACTGTCACCATGCGCACTTTTCTCCATGGGAGTAATTCTCAAACAGTCTATGCTTTGATCGTTCCCTGTAAGACCAGTAGTAGTTTCCGATGCACATCTCGAGGCATTCTGTAATCTGTGGACTATTAGAGTGTTGATGATACACAGATATTGCATCGGGATTGAATAGAACAGTCACCATGCGCACATTCCTCCATAAAAGTAAGGTCTCAAACAGTCTACGCTTTGATCGTTCCCTGGAAGACCAGTAGTAGTTTCCGATGAACATCTGGAGGCATTCTGTAATTTGTGGACTATCAGAGAGTTGACCAAACACAGAAATTGCATCGGGATTAAATGCGACAATCACCATGCGCACTTTCCTCCACGGGAGTAATGTCTCAAACAATCTACGCTTTGATTGTTCCCTGGCAGACCAGTAGTAGTTTCCGATGCACATCTGGTGGCATTCTGTAATGTGCAGACTATCAGAGTGTTGATGGAACACAGTAATTGCATCGGGATTGAATACAACAGTCACCATGCGCACTTTCCTCCATGGGAGTAATGTCTCTAACAGGCTACGCTTTGATCTTTCCCCGCAAGACCAGCGGTAGTTTCCGATGAACATCTGGTGGCATTCTGTAATCTGTGGCCTATCAGAGTGTTGATGAAACACAGAAATTGCATCGGGACTGAATACAACAGTCACCATGCGCACTTTCCTCCATGGGAGTAATTCTCAAACAGTCTATGCTTTGATCGTTCCCTCTAAGACCAGTAGTAGTTTCCGATGCACATCTCGAGGCATTCTGTAATCTGTGGTCTATTAGAGTTTTGATGAAACACAGATATTGCATCGGGATTGAATACAACTGTCACCATGCGCACATTCCTCCATAAAAGTAATGTCTCAAACAGTCTACGTTTTGATCGTTCCCTGGAAGACCAGTAGCAGTTTCCGATTAACATCTGGAGGCATTCTGTAATTTGTGGACTATCAGAGTGTTGACGAAACACAGAAATTGCATCGGGATTGAATACAACAGTCACCATGCGCACTTTCCTCCACACGAGTAATGTCTCGAACAATCTACGCTTTTGATCGTTCCCTGGAAGACCAGTAGTAGTTTCCGATGCACATCTGGTGGCATTCTGTAATGTGTAGACTATCAGAGTGTTGATGAAACACAGTAATTGTATCGGGATTGAATACAACAGTCACCATGCGCACTCTCCATGGGAGTAATGTCTCTAACAGTCCTCGCTTTGATCTTTCCCTGGAAGACCAGTAGTAGTTTCCGATGCACATCTGGATGCTTTATGTACTCTGTGGACTATCAGAGTGTTCATGAAACAAATAAATTGCATCGGGATTGAATACAACAGTCTCCATGCGCAGTTTCCGCCATGGGAGTTATGTCTCAAACAGTCTACGCTTTGATCGTTCCCTGGGAGACCAGTAGTAGTTTCCGATGCACATCTGGAGGCATTCTGTAGTCTGTGGACTATCAGAGTGTTTATGAAACACAGAAATTGCATCGGGATTGAATACAACAGTCACCATGCGCACTTTCCTCCACGGGAGTAATGTCTCAAACAATCTACGCTTTGATCGTTCCCAGGCAGACCAGTAGTAGTTTCTGATGCACATCTGGTGGCATTCTGTAATGTGCAGACTATCAGAGTGTTGATGAAACACAGTAATTGCATCGGGATTGAATACAACAGTCACCATGCGCACTTTCCTCCATGGGAGTAATGTCTCCAACAGGCTACGCTTTGATCTTTCCCTGGAAGACCAGTGGTAGTTTTCGATGAACATCTGGTGGCATTCTGTAATCTGTGGCTTATCAGAGTGTTAATGAAACACAGAAATTGCATCGGGATTGAAAACAACAGTCACCATGCGCACTTTCCTCCACGGGAGTAATGTCTCAAACAATCTACGCTTTGATCGTTCCCAGGCAGACCAGTAGTAGTTTCCGATGCACATCTGGTGGCATTCTGTAATGTGCAGACTATCAGAGTGTTGATGAAACACAGGAATTGCATCATGATTGAATACAACAGTCACCATGCGCACTTTCCTCCATGGGAGTAATGTCTCTAACAGGCTACGCTTTGATCTTTCCCTGGAAGACCAGTGGTAGTTTCCGATGAACATCTGGTGGAATTCTGTAATCTGTGGCCTATCAGAGTGTTAATTAAACACAGAAATTGCATCGGGATTGAATACAACAGTCACCATGCGCACATTCCTCCATAAAAGTAAGGTCTCAAACAGTCTACGCTTTGATCGTTCCCTGGAAGACCAGTAGTAGTTTCCGATGAACATCTGGAGGCATTCTGTAATTTGTGGACTATCAGAGTGTTGATGAAACACAGAAATTGCATCGGGATTGAAAACAACAGTCACCATGGACAATTTCCTCCAATGGGAGTAATTCTCAAACAGTCTATGCTTTGATCTCTCCCTGGAAGACCAGTAGTAGTTTCCGATGAACATCTGGAGGCATTCTATAATTTGTGGACTATCAGAGTGTTGATGAAACACAGAAATTGCATCGGCTTTGAATACAACAGTCACCATGCGCACTTTCCTCCATGGGAGTAATGTCTCAAACAGTATACGTTTTGATCGTTCCGTGGAAGACCAGTAGTAGTTTCCGATGCACATCTGGAGGCATTCTGTAGTCTGTGGACTATAAGAGTGTTGATGAAACACAGATATTGCATCGGGATTGAATACAAAAGTCACCATGCGCACATTCCTCCATGGGAGTAATGTCTCAAACAGTCAACGCTTTGATCGTTCCCTGGAAGACCAGTAGTAGATTCCGATGCACATCTGAAGGCATTCTGTAATCTGTGGACTATCAGAGTGTTGATGAAACACAGAAATTGCATCGGGATTGAATACAATAGTCACTATGCGCACTTTCCGCCACGGGAGTAATGTCTCAGACAGTCTACGCTTTGATCTTTCCCTGGAAGACCTGTAGTAGTTTCCGATGCACATCTGGAGGTATTCTGTAGTTTGTGGACTATCAGAGTGTATGATGAAACATAGAAATTGCATCGGGATTGAATACAACAGTCACCATGCGCACATTCCTCCATAAAAGTAAGGTCGCAAACAGTCTACGCTTTGATCGTTCCCTGGAATTCCAGTAGTAGTTTCCGATGCACATCTGGAGGCTTTCTGTTCTCTGTGGACTATCAGAGTGTTGATGAAACACAGATATTGCATCGGGATTGAATACAACAGTCACAATGCTCACTTTTGTCCATGTGAGTAATTCTGAAACAGTCTATGTTTTGATCGTTCCCTGTAAGACCAGTAGTAGTTTCCGATGCACATCTCGAGGCATTCTGTAATCTGTAGACTATTAGAGTGTTGATGAAACACAGATATTGCATCGGGATTGAATACAACAGTCACCATGCGCACTTTCCTCCATGGGAGTAATGTCTCTAACAGGCTACGCTTTAATCTTTCCCTGGAAGACCAGTGGTAGTTTCCGATGAACATCTGGTGGCATTCTGTAATCTGTGGCCTATCAGAGTCTTGATGAAACAGAGAAATTGCATTGGGATTGAATACAACAGTCACCATGCGCACTTTCCTCCATGGGAGTAATGTCTCTAACAGTACTCGCTTTGATCTTTCCCTTGAAGACCAGTAGTAGGTTCCGATGCACATCTGGAGGCTTTCTGTACTCTGTGGACTATCAGAGTGTTCATGAAACAAATAAATTGCATCGGGATTGAATACAACTGTCTCCATGCGCATTTTCCGCCATGGGAGTTATGTCTCAAACAGTCTACGCTTTGATCTTTCCCTGGGAGACCAGTAGTAGTTTCCGATGAACATATGGAGGCATTCTGTAATTTGTGGACTATCAGAGTGTTGATGAAACACAGAAATTGCATCGGGATTGAATACAACAGTCACCATGCGCACTTTCCTCCATGGGAGTAATTCTCAAACAGTCTATGCTTTGATCGTTCCCTGTAAGACCAGTAGTAATTTCCGATGCACATCTCGAGGCATTATGTAATCTGTGGACTATTACAGTGTTGATGAAACACAGAAATTGCATCGGGATTGAATGCAACAGTCACCATGCGCACTTTCCTCATTGGGAGTAATGTCTCTAACAGTCTACGATTTGATCGTTCCCTGGAACACCAGTAGTAGTTTCCGATGCACATCTGGAGGCTTTCTGTACTCTTTGGACTATCAGAGTGTTGATGAAACACAGAAATTGCATCGGGATTGAATACAACAGTCACCTTGCGCACTTTCCTCCATGGGAGTAATGTCTCTAACAGTGTACGCTTTGATCGTTCCCTGGAAGACCAGTAGTAGTATACGATGAACATCTGGAGGCTTTCTGTACTCTGTGGACTGTCGGAGTGTTCATGAAACAAATAAATTGCATCGGGATTGAATACAACAGTCTCCATGCGCTCTTTCCTCCATGGGAGTAATTTTCAAACAGTCTATGCTTTGATCATTCCCTGTAAGACCAGTAGTAGTTTCGGATGCACATCTGAAGGCATTCTGTAATTTGTGGACTATCAGAGTGTATGATGAAACACAGAAATTGCATCGGGATTGAATACAACAGTCACCAGGCGCACTTTCCTCCATGGGAGTAATGTCTCAAACAGTCTACGCTTTGATCGTTCCCTGGAAGACCACTAGTAGTTTCTGATGCACATCTGGTGGCATTCTGTAATGTGTAGACTATCAGAGTGTTGATGAAACACAGTAATTCTATCGGGATTAAATACAACAGTCACCTTGCGCACTTTCCTCCATGGGAGTAATGTCTCTAACAGTCTACGCTTTGCTCGTTCCCTGGAAGACCAGTAGTAGTTTCCGATGCACATCTGGAGGCTTTCTGTTCTCTGTGGACTATCAGAGTGTTGATGAAACACAGAAATTGCATCGGGATTGAATACAACAGTCACCATGCGCAGTTTCCTCCATGGGAGTAATGTCTCAAACAGTCAACGCTTTGATCGTTCCCTGGAAGACCAGTAGTAGTTTCCGATGCACATCTGAAGGCATTCTGTAATCTGTGGACAATCAGAGTGTTGATGAAACACAGATATTGCATCGGGATTGAATACAATAGTCACCATGCGCACTTTCCGCCATGGGAGTAATGTCTCCAACAGTTTACGATTTGATCGTTCCCAGGAAGAGCAGTAGTAGTTTCCGATGCACATCTGGAGGCATTCTGTAATCTGTGGACTATCAGAGTGTTGATGAAACACAGAAATTGCAACGGGATTGAATACAACAGTCACCATGCGCACTATCCTCCATGCGAGTAATATCTACAACAGCCTACGCTTTGATCGTTCCCTGGAAGACCAGTAGTAGTTATTGATGCATATCTGAAGAAATTCTGTAATCTGTGGACTATCAGAGTGTTGATGAAACACAGTTATTGCATCGAGATTGAATACAACAGTCACCATGCGCACTTTCCTCCTTGGGAGTAATGACTCTAACAGTCTACGGTTTGATCGTTCCCTGGAAGACCAGTAGTAGTTTCCGATGCACATCTGGAGGCTTTCTGTACTCTGTGGACTATCTGAGTGTTGATGAAACACAGATATTGCATCTTGATTGAATACAACAGTCTGAATGCACAGTTTCCTCCATGGGAGTAATGTCTCAAACAGTCTACGCTTTGATTGTTCCCTGGTGGACCAGTAGTAGTTTCAATTGCACATCTGGAGGCATTGTGTAATCTGTGGACTACCAGAGTGTTGATGAAACACAGAAATTGCATCGGGATTGAATACAACAATCAACATGCGCAATTTCCTCCATGGGAGTAATGTTTGAAAGAGTTTACGCTTTGATCGTTCCCTGGAAGACCAGTAGCAGTTTCCGATGCACATCTGGAGGCATTCTGTTGACTATTAGAGTGTTGATGAAACACAGAAATTGCATCGGGATTGAATATAATAGTCACTATGCGCACTTTCCGCCATGGGAGTAATGTCTCAGACAGGCTACGCTTTGATCTTTCCCTGGAAGACCAGTAGTAGTTTCCGATGCACATCTGGAGGCATTCTGTAATTTGTGGACTATCAGAGTGTTGATGAAACACAGAAATTGCATCGGGATTGAATACAACAGTCACCAGGCGCACTTTCCTCCATGGGAGTAATGTCTCAAAGAGTCTACGCTTTAATCGTTCCCTGGAAGACCTCTAGTAGTTTCTGATGCACATCTGGTTGCATTCTGTAATGTGTAGTCTATCAGAGGGTTGATGAAACACAGTAATTCCATCGGGATTAAATACAGCACTCACCATGCGCACTTTCCTCCACGGGTGTAATGTCTCTAACAGTCTACGCTTTGATCGTTCCCTGGAAGACCAGTAGTAGTTTCCGATGTACATCTGGAGGCTTTCTGTTCTCTGTGGACTATCAGAGTGTTGATGAAACACAGTAATTGCATCGGGATTGAATACAACAGTCTCCATGCGCAGTTTCCGCCATGGGAGTAATGTCTCCAACAGTCTACGCTTTGATCGTTCCCTGGAAGACCAGTAGTAGTTTCCGATGCACATCTGGAGGCATTCTGTAATCTGTGGAATATCATAGTGTTGATGAAACACAGAAATTGCATCGGGATTGAATACAAGAGTCTCCATGCGCAGTTTCCTCCATGGGAGTAATGTCTCAAACAGTCTACGCTTTGATCGTTCCCTGGAAGACCAGTAGAGGTTTACGATGAACATCTGGAGGCATTCTGTAATCTGTGGACTATCAGAATGTTGATGAAACACAGAAATTGCATCGGGATTGAATACAACAGTCACCATGCGCACTTTCCTCCATGGGAGTATTTCTCAAACAGTCTATGCTTTGATCGTTCCCTGTAAGACCAGTAGTAGTTTCCGATGCACATCTGGTGGCATTCTGTAATCTGTGGACTATCAGAGTGTTGATGAAACACAGAAATTGCATCGGGAATGAATACAACAGCCACCATGCGCAGTTTACTCCATGGGAGTAATGTATCAAACAGTCTACGCTTTGAACGTTCCCTGGAAGACCAGTAGTAGTTTCCGATGCACATCTGGAGGCATTCTGTAATCTGTGGGGTATCAGAGTGTTGATGACACACAGAAATTGCATCGGGATTGAATACAAGAGTCTCCATGCGCAGTTTCCTCCATGGGAGTAATGTCTCAAACAGTCTACGCTTTGATCGTTCCCTGGAAGACCAGTAGAGGTTTACGATGAACATCTGGAGGCATTCTGTAATCTGTGGACTATCAGAATGTTGATGAAACACAGAAATTGCATCGGGATTGAATACAACAGTCAACATGCGCACTTTCCTCCATGGGAGTAATGTTTCAAAGAGTTTACGCTTTGATCGTTCCCTGGAAGACCACTAGCAGTTTCCGATGCACATGTGGAAGCATTCTGTAATCCGTGGAGTATCAGAGTGTTGATGAAACACAGAAATTGCATCGGGATTGAATACAACAGTCACCATGCGCACATTCCTCCATAAAAGTAATGTCTCAACAGTCTATGCTTTGATCGTTCCCTGGAAGACCAGTAGTAGTTTCCGATGCACATCTGGAGGCATTTTGTAATCTGTGGAATATCAGAGTGTTGATGAAACACAGAAATTGCATCGGTATTGAATACAACAGTCACCATGCGCACTTTCCTCCATGGGAGTAATGTATCTAACAGTCTACGCATTGATCGTTCCCTGGAAGACCAGTAGTAGTTTCCGATGCACATCTGGAGGCTTTCTGTACTCTGTGGGCTATCAGAGTGTTGATGAAACATTGTAATTGCATCGAAATTGAATACAACAGTCACCATGCGCCCTTTCCTCCATGGGAGTAATTCTCAAACAGTCTATTCTTTGACCGTTCCCTGTAAGACCAGTAGTAGTTTCCATTGCACATCTGGTGGCATTCTGTAATCTGTGGACTATCAGAGTGTTGATGAAACACAGAAATTGCATCGGGAATAAATACAACAGACACCATGCGCACTTTCTTCCATGGGAGTAATGTCTCTAACAGTCTACGCTTTGCGCGTTCCCTGGAAGACCAGTAGTGGTTTCCGATGCATATCTGGAGGCTTTCTGTTCTCTGTGTACTATCAGAGTGTTGATGAAACACAGAAATTTCATCGGGATTGAATACAACAGTCACCATGCGCACTTTCCTCCATGGGAGTAATATCTCAAACAGTCAACGCTTTGATCGTTCCCTGGAAGACCAGTAGTAGTTTCTGATGCACATCTGAAGGCATTCTGTAATCTGTGGACTATCATAGTGTTGATGAAACGCAGAAATTGCATCGGGATTGAATACAATAGTGACCATGCGCACATTCCGCCATGGGAGTAATGTCTCCAACAGTCTACGCTTTGATCGTTCCCTGGAAGACCAGTAGTAGTTTCCGATGCACATCTGGAGGCATTCTGTAATCTGTGGACTATCAGAGTGTTGATGAAACACAGACATTGCATCGGGATTGAATACAACAGTCACCATGCGCACTATCCTCCATGCGAGTAATATCTAAAACAGCCTACGCTTTGATCGTACCCTGGAAGACCAGTAGTAGTTATTGATGCATATCTGAAGAAATTCTGTAATCTGTGGACTATCAGAGTGTTGATGAAACACAGTAATTGCATCGGGATTGAATACAACAGTCACCATGCGCACTTTACTAAATGGGAATAATGTCTCTAACAGTCTACGCTTTGATCGTTCCCTGGAAGACCAGTAGTAGTTTCCGATGCACATATGGAGGCTTTCCGTAATCTGTGGACTATCAGACTGTTGATGAAACACAGAAATTGCATGGGGATTGAATACAACAGTCAACATGCGCACTTTCCTCCATGGGAGTAATGTTTCAAAGAGTTTACGCTTTGATCGTTCCCTGGAAGACCACTAGCAGTTTCCGATGCACATGTGGAGGCATTCTGTAATCTGTGGAGTATCAGAGTGTTGATGAAACACAGAAATTGCATCGGGATTGAATACAACAGTCACCATGCGCACATTCCTCCATAAAAGTAATGTCTCAACAGTATACGCTTTGATCGTTCCCTGGAAGACCAGTAGTAGTTTCCGATGCACATCTGGAGGCATTTTGTAATCTGTGGAATATCAGAGTGTTGATGAAACACAGAAATTACATCGGGATTGAATACAAGAGTCTCCATGAGCAGTTTCCTCCATGGGAGTAATGTCTCAAACAGTCTACGGTTTGATCGTTCCCTGGAAGACCAGTAGAGGTTTACGATGAACATCTGGAGGCATTCTGTAATCTGTGGACTATCAGAATGTTGATGAAACACAGAAATTGCATCGGGATTGAATACAACAGTCACCATGCGCACTTTCCTCCATTGGAGTAATTCTCAAACAGTCTATGCTTTGATCGTTCCCTGTAAGACCAGTAGTAGATTCCGATGCACATCAGGTGGCATTCTGTAATCTGTGGACTATCAGAGTGTTGATGAAACACAGAAATTGCATCGGGAATGAATACAACAGACACCATGCGCAGTTTCCTCCATGGGAGTGATGTCTCAAACAGTGTACGCTTTGATCGTTCTCTGGAAGACCAGTAGTAGTTTCAGATGCACATCTCGAGGCATTCCGTACTCTGTGGACTATAAGTGTGTTGATGAAACACAGAAATTGCATCGGGATTGAATGCAACAGTCACCATGCGCTCTTTCCTCTATGGGAGTAATGTATCAAGCAGTCTACGCTTTGATCGTTCGCTGGAGGACCAGTAGTAGTTTCCGATGCACATCTGGAGGCATTCTGTAATCTGTGGAGTATCAGAGTGTTGATGAAACACAGAAATTGCATCGGGATTGAATACAAGAGTCTCCATGCGCAGTTTCCTCCATGGGAGTAATGTCTCAAACAGTCTACGCTTTGATCGTTCCCTGGAAGACCAGTAGAGGTTTACGATGAACATCTGGAGGCATTCTGTAATCTGTGGACTATCAGAATGTTGATGAAACACAGAAATTGCATCGGGATTGAATACAACAGTCCCCATGCGCACTTTCCTCCATGGGAGTAATTCTCAAACAGTCTATGCTTTGATCGTTCCCTGTAAAACCAGTAGTAGTTTCCGATGCACATCTGGTGGCATTCTGTAATCTGTGGACTATCAGAGTGTTGATGAAACACAGAATTTGCATCGGGAATGAATACAACAGACACCATGCGCAGTTTCCTCCATGGGAGTGATGTCTCAAACAGTCTACGCTTTGATCGTTCCCTGGAAGACCAGTAGTAGTTACAGATGCACATCTCGAGGCATTCTGTTCTCTGTGGACTATCAGAGTGTTGATGAAACACAGAAATTGCATCGGGATTGAATACAACTGTCACCATGCGCTCTTTCCTCTATGGGAGTTATGTCTCTAACAGTCTACGCATTGATCGTTCCCTGGAAGACCAGTGGTAGTTTCCGATGCACATCTGGAGGCTTTCTGTACTCTGTGGGCTATCAGAGTGTTGATGAAGCATAGTAATTGCATCGGGATTGAATACAACAGTTACCATGCGCCCTTTCCTCCATGGGAGTAATTCTCAAACAGTCTATTCTTTGACCGTTCCCTGTAAGACCAGTAGTAGTTTCCATTGCACATCTGGTGGCATTCTGTAATCTGTGGACTATCAGAGTGTTGATGAAACACAGAAATTGCATCGGGAATGAATACAACAGACACCATGCGCACTTTCTTCCATGGGAGTAATGTCTCTAACAGTCTACGCTTTCCGCGTTCCCTGGAAGACCAGTAGTGGTTTCCGATGCATATCTGGAGGCTTTCTGTTCTCTGTGTACTATCAGAGTGTTGATGAAACACAGAAATTTCATCGGGATTGAATACAACAGTCACCATGCGCACTTTCCTCCATGGGAGTAATATCTCAAACAGTCAACGCTTTGGTCGTTACCTGGAAGACCAGTAGTAGTTTCTGATGCACATCTGAAGGCATTCTGTAATCTGTGGACTATCAGAGTGTTGATGAAACGCAGAAATTGCATCGGGATTGAATACAACAGTCACCATGCGCACTTTCCTCCATGGGAGTAATGTCTCTAACAGTCTACGCTTTGATTGTTCCCTGGAAGACCAGTAGTAGTTTCCGATGCACATCTGGAGGCTTTCTGTTTTCTGTGGACTATCAGAGTGTTGATGAAACACAGAAATTGCATCTTGATTGAATACAACTGTCTCCATGCGCAGTTTCCTCCATGGGAGTAATGTCTCAAACAGTCTACGCTTTGATCGTTCCCTGGTAGACCAGTAGTAGTTTCAATTGCACATCTGGAGGCATTCTGTAATCTGTGGACTACCAGAGTGTTGATGAAACACAGAAATTGCATCGGGATTGAATACAACAGTCACCATGAGCACTTTACTAAATGGGAATAATGTCTCTAACAGTCTACTCTTTGATCGTTCCCTGGAAGACCAGTAGTAGTTTCCGATGCACATATGGAGGCTTTCCGTAATCTGTGGACTATCAGACTGTTGATGAAACACAGAAATTGCATGGGGATTGAATACAACAGTCAACATGCGCACTTTCCTCCATGGGAGTAATGTTTCAAAGAGTTTACGCTTTGATCGTTCCCTGGAAGACCACTAGCAGTTTCCGATGCACATGTGGAGGCATTCTGTAATCTGTGGAATATCAGAGTGTTGATGAAACACAGAAACTGCATCGGGATTGAATACAACAGTCACCATGTGCACATTCCTCCATAAAAGTAATGTCTCAACAGTATACGCTTTGATCGTTCCCTGGAAGACCAGTAGTACTTTCCGATGCACTTCTGGAGGCATTTTGTAATCTGTGGAATATCAGAGTGTTGATGAAACACAGAAATTGCATCGGGATTGAATACAAGAGTCTCCATGAGCAGTTTCCTCCATGGGAGTAATGTCTCAAACAGTCTACGGTTTGATCGTTCCCTGGAAGACCAGTAGAGGTTTACGATGAACATCTGGAGGCATTCTGTAATCTGTGGACTATCAGAATATTGATGAAACACAGAAATTGCATCGGGATTGAATACAACAGTCACCATGCGCACTTTCCTCCATTGGAGTAATTCTCAAACAGTCTATGCTTTGATCGTTCCCTGTAAGACCAGTAGTAGATTCCGATGCACATCAGGTGGCATTCTGTAATCTGTGGACTATCAGAGTGTTGATGAAACACAGAAATTGCATTGGGAATGAATACAACAGACACCATGCGCAGTTTCCTCCATGGGAGTGATGTCTCAAACAGTGTACGCTTTTATCGTTCCCTGGAAGACCAGTAGTAGTTTCAGATGCACATCTCGAGGCATTCCGTACTCTGTGGACTATAAGTGTGTTGATGAAACACAGAAATTGCATCGGGATTGAATGCAACAGTCACCATGCGCTCTTTCCTCTATGGGAGTAATGTCTCTAACAGTCTACGCTTTGATCGTTCCCTGGAAGATCAGTAGTAGTTTCCGATGTATATCTGGGGGCTTTCTGTACTCTGCGGACTATCAGAGTGTTGATGAAACATAGTAATTGCATCGGGATTGAATACAACAGTCACCATGCGCAGTTTCCTCCATGGGAGTAATGTCTCAAACAGTCTACGCTTTAATCGTTCCCTGGAAGACCAGTAGAGGTTTACGATGAACATCTGGAGGCATTCTGTAATCTGTGGACTATCAGAATGTTGATGAAACACAGAAATTGCATCGGGATTGAATACAACAGTCACCATGCGCACTTTCCTCCATGGGAGTAATTCTCAAACAGTCAATGCTTTGATCGTTCCCTGTAAGACCAGTAGTAGTTTCCGATGCACATCTGGGGGCACTCTGTAATCTGTGACTATCAGACTGTTGATGAAACACAGTAATTCTATCGGGATTAAATGCAACAGTCACCATGCGCACTTTCCTCCATGGGAGTAATGTCTCTAACAGTCTACGCTTTGCTCGTTCCCTGGGAGACCAGTAGTAGTTTCCGATGCACATCTGGGGGCATTCTGTAATCTGTGGAATATCATAGTGTTGATGAAACACAGAAATTGCATCAGGATTGAATACAACAGTCTCCATACGCACTTTCCTCCATGGGAGTAATTCTCAAACAGTCTATGCTTTGATCGTTCCCTGCAAAACCGGTAGTAGTTTCCGATGCACATCTAAAGGCATTCTGTAATCTGTTGACTATCAGAGTGTTGATGAAACACAGAAATTGCATCGGGATAGAATACAATAGTCACTATGCGCACTTTCCGCCATGGGAGTAATGTCTCAGACAGTCTACGCTTTGATCTTTCCCTGGAAGATCAGTAGTAGTTTCCGATGCACATTTGGAGGCATTCTGTAATTTGTGGACTATCAGAGTGTATGATGAAACACAGAAATTGCATCGGGATTGAATACAACAGTCACCATGCGCACTTTCCTCCAAGGGAATAATGTCTCAAACTATCTACGCTTTGATCGTTCCCTGGAAGACCATTAGTAGTTTCCGATGCAGATCTGGTGGCAATCTGTAATGTGTAGACTATCAGAGTGTTGATGAAACACAGTAATTGCATCGGGATAGAATACCACAGTCACCATGCGCACTTTCCTCCATGGGAGTAATGTCTCTAACAGTCCTCGCTTTGATCTTTCCCTGGAAGACCAGTAGTAGTTTCCGATGCACATCTGGTGGCTTTCTGTACTTGGTGGACTATCAGAGTGTTGATGAAACACAGAAATTGAATCGGGATTGAATAGAACAGTCACCATGCGCACTTTCCTCCAATGGGAGTAATTCTCAAAGAGTCTATGCTTTGATCTTTCCCTGGAAGACCAGTAGTAGTTTCCGATGAACATCTGAAGGCATTCTGTTCTTTGTGGACTATCAGAGTGTTGATGAAACACAGAAATTGCATCGGGATTGAATACAATAGTCACTATGCGCACTTTCCGCCATGGGAGTAATGTCTCAGACAGTCTACGCATTGATCTTTCGCTGGAAGACCAGTAGTAGTTTCCGATGCACATCTGGAGGCATTCTGTAATTTGTGGACTATCAGAGTGTATGATGAATCACAGAAATTGCATCGGGATTGAATACAACAATCACCAGGCGCACTTTCCTCCATGGGAGTAATGTCTCAAACAGTCTACGATTTGATCGTTCCCTGTAAGACCAGTAGTAGTTTCCGATGCACATCTGGTGGCATTCTGTAATCTGTGGACTATCAGAGTGTTGATGAAACACAGAAATTGCATCGGGAATGAATACAACAGACACCATGCGCAGTTTCCTCCATGGGAGTGATGTCTCAAACAGTGTACGCTTTGATCGTTCCCTGGAAGACCAGTAGTAGTTTCCGATGCACATATGGAGGCTTTCTGTTCTCTGTGGACTATCAGAGTGTTGATGAAACACAGAAATTGCATCGGGATTGAATACAACAGTCTCCATGCGCAGTTTCCGCCATGCGATTAATATCTAAAACAGCCTACGCTTTGATCGTTCCGTGGAAGACCAGAAGTAGTTATTGATGCACATCTGAAGAAATTCTGTAATCTGTGGACTATCAGAGTGTTGATGAAACACAGTAATTGCATCTGGATTGAATACAAGTCACCATGCGCACTTTCCTCCATGGGAGTAATGTCTCAAACAGTCTACGCATTGATCGTTCACTGGAAGACCAGTAGTAGTTTCTGATGAACATCTGGTGGCACTCTGTAATCTGTGACTATCAGACTGTTGATGAAACACAGAAATTGCATCGAGATTGAATACAACAGTCACCATGCGCACTTTCCTCCATGGGAGTAATGTCTCCAAAAGTCTACGGTTTGATCGTTCCCTGGAAGACCAGTAGTAGTTTCCGATGCACATCAGGAGGCATTCTGTAATCTGTGGACTATCAGAGTGTTGATGAATCACAGAAACTGCATCGGGATTAAATACAACAGTCATCATGCGCATTATCCTCCATGCGATTAATATCTAAAACAGCCTACGCTTTGATCGTTCCGTGGAAGACCAGAAGTAGTTATTGATGCACATCTGAAGAAATTCTGTAATCTGTGGACTATCAGAGTGTTGATGAAACACAGTAATTGCATCTGGATTGAATACAAGTCACCATGCGCACTTTCCTCCATGGGAGTAATGTCTCAAACAGTCTACGCATTGATCGTTCACTGGAAGACCAGTAGTAGTTTCTGATGAACATCTGGTGGCACTCTGTAATCTGTGACTATCAGACTGTTGATGAAACACAGAAATTGCATCGAGATTGAATACAACAGTCACCATGCGCACTTTCCTCCATGGGAGTAATGTCTCAAACTGTCTACGCATTGATCGTTCACTGGAAGACCAGTAGTAGTTTCTGATGCACATCTAGTAGGATTCTGTAATGTGTAGACTATCAGAGTGTTGATGAAACACAGTAATTCTATCGGGATTAAATACAACAGTCACCATGCGCACTATCCTCCATGGGAGTAATGTCTCTAACAGTCTACGCTTTGCTCGTTCCCTGGAAGACCAGTAGTAGTTTCCGATGCACATCAGAAGGCATTCTGTAATCTGTGGACTATCAGTGTGTTGTTGAAACACAGTAATTCTATCGGGATTAAATACAACAGTCACCATGCGCACTTTCCTCCATGGGAGTAATGTCTCAAACAGTCTACGATTTGCTCGTTCCCTGGAAGACCATTAGTAGTTTCCGATGCACATCTGGAGGCTTTCTGTTCTCTGTGGACTATCAGAGTGTTGATGAAACACAGAAATTGCATCGGGATTGAATACAACAGTCACCATGCGCACTTTCCTCCATAAAAGTATTGTGTCAACAGTCCACGCTGTGATCGTTCCCTGGAAGACCAGTAGTAGTTTCCGATGCACATCTGGAAACATTCTGTAATCTGTGGAATATCATAGTGTTGATGAAACACAGAAATTGCATCGGGATTGAATACAACAGTCACCAGGCGCACTTTACTCCATGGGAGTAATGTCTCAAACAGTCTACGATTTGATCGTTCCCTGGCAGGCCACTAGTAGTTTCTGATGCACATCTGGTGGCATTCTGTAAAGTGTAGACTATCAGAGTGTTGATGAAACACAGTAATTCTATCGGGATTAAATACAACAGTCACCATGCGCACCTTCCTCCATGGGAGTAATGTCTCTAACAGTCTACGCTTTGCCCATTCCCTGGAAGACCAGTAGTAGTTTCCGATGCACATCTGGAAGCTTTCTGTTCTCCGTGAACTATCAGAGTGTTGATGAAACACAAAAATTGCATCGGGATTGAATACAACACTCACCATGCGCTCTTTCCTCTAAGGGAATAATGTCTCAAACAGTCAACGCTTTGATCGTTCCCTGGAAGACCACTAGTAGTTTCTGATGCACATCTGGTGGCATTCTGTAATCTGTGGACTATCAGAGTGTTGATGAAACACAGAAATTGCATCGGGATTGAATACAATAGTCACCATGCGCACTTTCCGCCATGGGTGTAATGTCTCCAACAGTCTACGCTTTGATCGTTGCCTGGAAGACCAGTAGTAGTTTCCGATGCACATCTGGAGGCATTCTGTATTTTGTGGACTATCAGAGTGTATGATGAAACACAGAAATTGCATCGGGATTGAATACAACAGTCACCACGCGCACTTTCCTCCATGGGAGTAATGTCTCAAACAGTCTACGACTTGATCGTTCCCTGGAAGACCACTAGTAGTTTCTGATGCACATCTGGTGGCATTCTGTAATGTGTAGACTATCAGAGTGTTGATGAAAAACAGTAATTGCATCGAGATTGAATACCACAGTCACCATCCGCACTTTCCTCCATGGGAGTAATGTCTCTAACAGTCCTCGCTTTGATCTTTCCCTGGAAGACCAGTAGTAGTTTCCGATGCACATCTGGAGGCTTTCTGTACTTGGTGGACTATCAGAGTGTTGATGAAACACAGAAATTGAATCGGGATTGAATAGAACACTCACCATGCGCACTTTCCTCCAATGGGAGTAATTCTCAAAGAGTCTATGCTTTGTTCTTTCCCTGGAAGACTAGTAGTAGTTTCCGATGAACATTTGAAGGCATTCTGTTCTTTGTGGACTATCAGAGTGTTGATGAAACACAGAAATTGCATCGGGATTGAATACAATAGTCACTATGCGCACTTTCCGCCATGAGAGTAATGTCTCAGACAGTCTACGCTTTGATCTTTCCCTGGAAGACCAGTAGTAGTTTCCGATGCACATCTGGAGGCATTCTGTAATTTGTGGACTATCAGAGTGTATGATGAAACACAGAAATTGCATCGGGATTGAATACAACAGTCACCAGGCGCACTTTCCTGCATGGGAGTAATGTCTCAAACAGTCCACGATTTGATCGTTCCCTGTAAGACCAGTAGTAGTTTCCGATGCACATCTGGTGGCATTCTGTAATCTGTGGACTATCAGAGTGTTGATGAAACACAGAAATTGCATCGGGAATGAATACAACAGACACCATGCGCAGTTTCCTCCATGGGAGTGATGTCTCAAACAGTGTACGCTTTGATCGTTCCCTGGAAGACCAGTAGTAGTTTCCGATGCACATATGGAGGCTTTCTGTTCTCTGTGGACTATCAGAGTGTTGATGAAACACAGAAATTGCATCGGGATTGAATACAACAGTCTCCATGCGCAGTTTCCGCCATGGGAGTAATGTCTCCAACAGGCAACGCTTTGATGGTTCCCTGGAAGACCAGTAGTAGTTTCCGATGCACATCTGGATGCATTCTGTAATCTGAGGACTATCAGAGTGTTGATGAAACACAGAAACTGCATCGGGATTCAATACAACAGTCACCATGCGCATTATCCTCCATGCGATTAATATCTAAAGCAGCCTACGCTTTGATCGTTCCCTGGAAGACCAGTAGTAGTTATTGATGCACATCTGAAGAAATTCTGTAATCTGTGGACTATCAGAGTGTTGATGAAACACAGTAATTGCTTCTGGATTGAATACAAGTCACCATGCGCACTTTCCTTCATGGGAGTAATGTCTCAAACAGTCTACGCATTGATCGTTCACTGGAAGACCAGTAGTAATTTCTGATGCACATCTGGTGGCACTCTATAATCTGTGACTATCAGACTGTTGATGAAACACAGAAATTGCATCGAGATTGAATACAACAGTCACCATGCGCACTTTCCTCCATGGGAGTAATGTCTCAAACAGTCTACGCATTGATCGTTCACTGGAAGACCAGTAGTAGTTTCTGATGCACATCTGGTAGGATTCTGTAATGTGTAGACTATCAGAGTGTTGAAGAAACACAGTAATTCTATCGGGATTAAATACAACAGACACCATGCGCACTATCCTCCATGGGAGTAATGTCTCTAACAGTCTACGCTTTGCTCGTTCCCTGGAAGACCAGTAGTAGTTTGCGATGCACATCTGAAGGCATTCTGTAATCTGTGGACTATCAGTGTGTTGATGAAACACAGTAATTCTATCGGGATTAAATACAACAGTCACCATGCGCACTTTCCTCCATGGGAGTAATGTCTCAAACAGTCTACGCTTTGCTCGTTCCCTGGAAGACCAGTAGTAGTTTCCGATGCACATCTGGAGGCTTTCTGTTCTCTGTGGACTATCAGAGTGTTGATGAAACACAGAAATTGCATCGGGATTGAATACAACAGTCACCATGCGCACTTTCCTCCATAAAAGTAATGTCTCAACAGTCCACGCTGTGATCGTTCCCTGCAAGACCAGTAGTAGTTTCCGATGCACATCTGGAGGCATTCTGTAATCTGTGGAATAACATAGTGTTGATGAAACACAGAAATTGCATCGGGATTGAATACAACAGTCACCAGGCGCACTTTACTCCATGGGAGTAATGTCTCAAACAGTCTACGATTTGATCGTTCCCTGGCAGACCACTAGTAGTTTCTGATGCACATCTGTTGGCATTCTGTAATGTGTAGACTATCAGAGTGTTGATGAAACACAGTAATTCTATCGGGATTAAATACAACAGTCACCATGCGCACCTTCCTCCATGGGAGTAATGTCTCTAACAGTCTACGCTTTGAACATTCCCTGGAAGACCAGTAGTAGTTTCCGATGCACATCTGGAAGCTTTCTGTTCTCTGTGAACTATCAGAGTGTTGATGAAATACAAAAATTGCATCGGGATTGAATACAACAGTCACCATGCGCACTTTCCTCTATGGGAATAATGTCTCAAACAGTCAACGCTTTGATCGTTCCCTGGAAGACCAGTAGTAGTTTCCGATGCACATCTGAAGGCATTCAGTAATCTGTGGACTATCAGAGTGTTGATGAAACACAGACATTGCATCGGGATTGAATACAATAGTCACCATGCGCACTTTCCGCCATTGGTGTGATGTCTCCAACAGTCTACGCTTTCATCGTTGCCTGGAAGACCAGTAGTAGTTTCCGATGCACATCTGGAGGCATTCTGTAATTTGTGGACTATCAGAGTGTATGATGAAACACAGAAATTGCATCGGGAATGAATACAACAGTCACCACGCGTACTTTCCTCCATGGGAGTAATGTCTCAAACAGTCTACAATTTGATCGTTCCCTGGAAGACCACTAGTAGTTTCTGATGCACATCTGGTGGCATTCTGTAATGTGTAGACTATCAGAGTGTTGATGAAACACAGTAATTCTATCGGGATTAAATGCAACAGTCACCATGCGCACATTCCTCCATGGGAGTAATGTCTCTAACAGTCTACGCTTTGCCCATTCCCTGGAAGACCAGTAGTAGTTTCCGATGCACATCTGGAGGCTTTCTGTTCTCTGTGAACTATCAGAGTGTTGATAAAACACAAAAATTGCATCGGGATTAAATACAACAGTCACCATGCGCACTTTCCTCCATGGGAATAATGTCTCAAACAGTCAACGCTTTGATCGTACCCTGGTAGACCAGTAGTAGTTTCCGACGCACATCTGAAGACATTCTGTAATCTGTGGACTATCAGAGTGTTGATGAACCACAGAAATTGCATCGGGATTGAATACAATAGTCACCATGCGCACTTTCCGCCATGGGAGTAATGTCTCCAACAGTCTACGCTTTGATCGTTGCCTGAAAGACCAGTAGTAGTTTCCGATGAACATCTGGAGGCATTCTGTAATCTGTGGACTATCAGAGTGTTGATGAAACACAGAAATTGCATCGGGATTGAATACAACAGTCACCATGCCCACTATCCTCCATGCCAGTAATATCTAAAACAGCCTACGCTTTGATCGTTCCCTGGAAGACCAGTGGTAGTTATTGATGCATATCTGAAGAAATTCTGTAATCTGTGGACTATCAGAGTTTTGATGAAACACAGTAATTGCATCGGGATTGAATACAACAGTCACCATGTGCACTTTCCTCCATGGGAGTAATGTCTCTAACAGTCTACGCTTTGATCGTTCCCTGGAAAACCAGTAGTAGTTTCCGATGCACATCTGGAGGCTTTGTGTACTCGGTGGACTATCAGAGTGTTGATGAAACACAGAAATTGCTTCTTGATTGAATACAACAGTCTCCATGCGCACATTCCTCCATAAAAGAAAGGTCTCAAACAGTCTACGCTTTGATCGTTCCCTGGGAGACCAGTGGTAGTTTCCGATGAACATCTGGAGGCATTCTGTAATTTGTGGACTATCAGAGTGTTGACGAAACACAGAAATTGCATCGGGATTGAATACAATAGTGACCATGCGCACTTTCCTCCACGGGAGTAATGTCTCAAACAATCTACGCTTTGATCGTTCCCTGGAAGACCAGTAGTAGTTTCCGATGCAGATCTGGTGGCATTCTGTAATGTGTAGACTATCAGAGTGTTGATGAAACACAGTAATTGCATCGGGATTGAATACCACAGTCACCATGCGCACTTTCCTCCATGGGAGTAATGTCTCTAACAGTCCTCGCTTTGATCTTTCCCTGGAAGACCGGTAGTAGTTTCCGATGCACATCTGGAGGCTTTCTGTACTCTGTGGACTATCAGAGAGTTGATGAAACACAGAAATTGAATCGGGATTGAATAAAACTGTCACCATGCGCACTTTCCTCCAATGGGAGTAATTCTCAAGAGTCTATGCTTTGATCTTTCCCTGGAAGCTTAGTAGTAGTTTCCAATGAACATCTGGAGGCATTCTATAATTTGTGGACTATCAGATTGTATGATGAAACACAGAAATTGCATCGGGATTGAATACAACAGTCACCATGCGCACTTTCCTCCATGGGAGTAATGTCTCAAAAAGTATACGCTTTGATCGTTCCGTGGAAGACCAGTAGTAGTTTCCGATGCACATCTGGAGGCATTCTGTAGTCTGTGGACTATAAGAGTGTTGATGAAACAAATATATTGCATCGGGATTGAATACAACAGGCACCATGCGCACTTTCCTCCATGGGAGTAATGTCTGAAACAGTCTACGCTTTGATCGTTCCCTGGAAGACCAGTAGTAGTTTACGATGAACATCTGGAGGCTTTCTGTACTCTGTGGACTATCGGAGTGTTCATGAAACAAATTAATTGCATCGGGATTGAATACAACAGTCTCCATGCGCACTTTCCTCCATGGGAGTAATTCTCAAACAGTCTATGCTTTGATCGTTCCCTGTAAGACCAGTAGTAGTTTCCGATGCACATCTGAAGGCATTCTGTAATCTGTGGACTATCAGAAAGTTGATGAAACACAGAAATTGCATCGGGATTGAATACAATAGTCACTATGTGCACATTCCGCCATGGGAGTAATGTCTCAGACAGTCTACGCTTTGCTCTTTCCCTGGAAGACCAGTAGTACTTTCCGATGCACATCTGGAGGCATTCTGTAATTTGTGGACTATCAGAGTGTATGATGAAACACAGTAATTGCATCGGGATTGAATACAACAGTCACCAGGCGCACTTTCCTCAATGGGAGTAATGTCTCAAACAGTCTACGCTTTGCTCGTTCCCTGGAAGACCAGTAGTAGTTTCCGATGCACATATGGAGGCTTTCTGTTCTCTGTGGACTATCAGAGTGTTGATTAAACACAGAAATTGCATCGGGATTGAATGCAACAGTCACCATGCGCACTTTCCACCATAAAAGTAATGTCTCAACAGTCTACGCTTTGATCGTTCCCTGGAAGACCACTAGTAGTTTCTGATGCACATCTGGAGGCATTCTGTAATCTGTGGAATATCAGAGTGTTGATGAAACACAGAGATTGCATCGGGATTGAATACAATAGTCACTATGCGCACTTTCCGCCATGGGAGTAATGTCTCAGACAGTCTACGCTTTGATCTTTCCCTGGAAGACCAGTAGTAGTTTCCGATGCACATCTGGAGGCAATCTGTAATTTGTGGACTATCAGAGTGTATGATGAAACACAGAAATTGCATCGGGATTGAATACAACAGTCACCTGGCGCACTTTCCTCCATGGGAGTAATGTCTCAAACAGTCTACGCTTTGATCGTTCCCTGGAAGACCACTAGCAGTTTCTGATGCACATCTGGTGGCATTCTGTAATGTGTAGACTATCAGAGTGTTGATGAAACACAGTAATTCTATCGGGATTAAATACAACAGTCACCATGCGCACTTTCCTCCATGGGAGTAATGTCTCTAACAGTCTACGCTTTGCTCGTTCCCTGGAAGACCGGTAGTAGATTCCGATGCACATCTGGAGGCATTCTGTAATCTGTGGACTATCAGAGTGTTGATGAAACACAGAAATTGCATCGGGATTGAATACAACAGTCACCATGCGGACTTTCCTCCATGGGAGTAATGTCTCAAACAGTCAACGCTTTGATCGTTCTCTAGAAGACCAGTAGTAGTTTCCGATGCAGATCTGGTGGCATTCTGTAATGTGTAGACTATCAGAGTGTTGATGAAACACAGTAATTGCATCGGGATTGAATACAATAGTCACCATGCGCACTTTCCGCCATGGGGGTAATGTCTCCAACAATCTACGCATTGATCGTTCCCTGGAAGACCAGTAGTAGTTTCCGATGCACATCTGGAGGCATTCTGTAGTCTGTGGACTATAAGAGTGTTGATGAAACACAGATATTGCATCGGGATTGAATACAACAGTCACCATGCGCACTTTCCTCCATGGGAGTAATGTCTCTAACAGTCTACGCTTTGATCGTTCCCTGGAAGACCTGTAGTAGTTTACGATGAACATCTGGAGGCTTTCTGTACTCTGTGGACTATCGGAGTGTTCATGAAACAAATAAATTGCATCGGGATTGAATACAACAGTCTCCATGCGAACTTTCCTCCATAGGAGTAATTCTCGAACAGTCTATGCTTTGATCGTTCCCTGTAAGACCAGTAGTAGTTTCTGATGCACATCTGAAGGCATTCTGTAATCTGTGGACTATCAGAGTGTTGATGAAACAAAGAAATTGCATCGGGATTGAATACAATAGTCACTATGCGCACTTTCCGCCATGGGAGTAATGTCTCAGACAGTCCACGCTTTGATCTTTCCCTGGAAGACCAGTAGTAGTTTCCGATGCACATCTGGAGGCATTCTGTAATTTGTGGACTAACAGAGTGTATGATGAAACACAGAAATTGCATCGGGATTGAATACAACAGTCACCAGGCGCAATTTCCTCCATGGGAGTAATGTCTCAAACAGTCTACGCTTTGATCGTTCCCTGGAAGACCACTAGTAGTTTCTGATGCACATCTGGTGGCATTCTGTAATGTGTAGACTATCAGAGTGTTGATGAAGCACAGTAATTCTATCGGGATTAAATACAACAGTCACCATGCGCACTTTCCTCCATGGGAGTAATGTCTCTAACAGTCTACGCTTTGCTCGTTCCCTGGAAGACCAGTAGTAGTTTCCGATGCACATCTAAAGGCTTTCTGTTCTCTGCGGACTATCAGAGTGTTGATGAAACACAGAAATTGCATCGGGATTGAATACAACAGTCACCATGCGCACTTTCCTCCATGGGAGTAATGTCTCAAACAGTCAACGCTTTGATCGTTCCCTGGAAGACCAGTAGTAGTTTCCGATCCACATCTGAAGGCATTCTGTAATCTGCGGACTATCAGAGTGTTGATGAAACACAGAAATTACATCGGGATTGAATACAATAGTCACCATGCGCACTTTCCGCCATGGGAGTAATGTCTCCAACAATCTACGCTTTGATCGTTCCCTGGAAGACCAGTAGTAGTTTCCGATGCACATCTGGAGGCATTCTGTAATCTGTGGACTATCAGAGTGTTGATGAAACACAGAAATTGCATCGGGATTGAATACAACAGTCACCATGCGCACTATCCTCCATGCGAGTAATATCTAAAACAGCCTACGCTTTGATCGTTCCCTGGAAGACCAGTAGTAATTATTGATGCATATCTGAAGAAATTTTGTAATCTGCGGACTATCAGAGTGATGATGAAACACAGTAATTGCATCGGGATTGAATACAACAGTCACCATGCGCACTTTCCTCCATGGGAGGAATGTGTCTAACAGTCTACGCTTTGATCGTTCGCTGGAAGACCAGTAGTAGTTTCCGATGCACATCTGGAGGCTTTCTGTTCTCTGTGGACTATCAGAGTGTTGATGAAACACAGAAATTGCATCGGGATTGTATACAATAGTCACTATGCGCACTTTCCGCCATGGGAGTAATGTCTCAGACAGTCTACGCTTTGATCTTTCCCTGGAAGACCAGTAGTAGTTTCCGATGCACATCTGGAGGCATTCTGTAATTTGTGGACTATCAGAGTGTATGATGAAACACAGAAATTGCATCGGGATTGAATACAACAGTCACTTGGCGCACTTTCCTCCATGGGAGTAATGTCTCAAACAGTCTACGCTTTGATCGTTCCCTGGAAGACCACTAGTAGTTTCTGATGCACATCTGGTGGCATTCTGTAATGTGTAGACTATCAGAGTGTTGATGAAACACAGTAATTCTATCGGGATTAAATACAACAGTCACCATGCGCACTTTCCTCCATGGGAGTAATGTCTCTAACAGTCTACGCTTTGCTCGTTCCCTGGAAGACCGGTAGTAGTTTCCGATGCACATCTGGAGGCTTTCTGTTCTCTGTGGACTATCAGAGTGTTGATGAAACACAGAAATTGCATCGGGATTGAATACAACAGTCACCATGCGCACTTTCCTCCATGGGAGTAATGTCTCAATTAGTCAACGCTTTGATCGTTCTCTAGAAGACCAGTAGTAATTTCCTATGCAGATCTGGTGGCATTCTGTAATGCGTAGACTACCAGAGTGTTGATTAAACACAGCAATTGCATCGGGATTGAATACCACAGTCACCATGCGCACTTTCCTCCATGGGAGTAATGTCTCTATCAGTCCTCGCTTTGATCTTTCCCTGGAAGACCAGTAGTAGTTTCCGATGCACATCTCGAGGCATTCTGTAATCTGTGGACTATTACAGTGTTGATGAAACACAGAAATTGCATCGGGATTGAATACAACAGTCACCATGCGCACATTCCTCCATAATAGTAATGTCTCAAACTGTCTACGCTTTGATCGTTCGCTGGAAGACCAGTAGTAGTTTCCGATGAACATCTGGAGGCATTCTGTAGTTTGTGGACAATCAGAGTGTTGATGAAACACAGAAATTGCATCGGGATTGAATACAACAGTCACCATGCGCACTTTCCTCCATGTGAGTAATGTCTCAAACAGTATACGCTTTGATCGTTCCGTGGAAGACCAGTAGTAGTTTCCGATGCACATCTGGAGGCATTCTGTAGTCTGTGGACTATAAGAGTGTTGATGAAACACAGATATTGCATCGGGAATGAATACAACAGTCACCATGCGCACTTTCGTCCATGGGAGTAATGTCTCTAACAGTCTACGCTTTGATCGTTCCCTGGAAGACCTGTAGTAGTTTACGATGAACATCTGGAGGCTTTCTGTTCTCTGTGGACTATCAGAGTGTTCATGAAACAAATAAATTGCATCGGGATTGAATACAACAGTCTCCATGCGCACTTTCCTCCATGGGGGTAATTCTCAAACAGTCTATGCTTTGATCGTTCCCTGTAAGACCAGTAGTAGTTTCCGATGCACATCTGAAGGCATTCTGTAATCTGTGGACTATCAGAGTGTTGATGAAACACAGAAATTGAATCGGGATATAATACAATAGTCACGATGCGTATTTTCCGCCATGGGAGTAATGTCTCCAACAGTCTACGCTTTGATCGTTCCCTGGAAGACCAGTAGTAGTTTCCGATGCACATCTGGAGGCATTTTGTAATCTGTGGACTATCAGAGTATTGATGAAACACAGAAATTGCATCGGGATTGAATACAACAGTCACCATGCGCACTATCCTCCATTCGAGTAATATCTATAACAGCCTACGCTTTGATCGTTCCCTGGAAGACCAGTAGTAATTATTGATGCATATCTGAAGAAATTCTGTAATCTGTGGACTATCATAGTGATGATGAAACACAGTAATTGCATCGGGATTGAATACAACAGTCACCATGCGCACTTTCCTCCATGGGAGTAATGTGTCTAACAGTCTACGCTTTGATCGTTCCCTGGAAGACCAGTAGTAGTTTCCGATGCACATCTGGAGGCTTTCTGTACTCTGTGAACTATCAGAGTGTTGATGAAACACAGAAATTGCATCTTGATTGAATACAACAGTCTCCATGCGCAGTTTCCTCCATGGGAGTAATGTCTCAAACAGTCTACGATTTGATCGTTCCCTGGTAGACCAGTGGTAGTTTCAATTGCACATCAGGAGACATTCTCTAATCTGTGGACTACCAGAGTGTTGATGAAACACAGAAATTGCATCGGGATTGAATACAACAGTCACCATGCGCACTTTACTAAATGGGAATAATGTCTCTAACAGTCTACGGTTTGATCGTTCCCTGGAAGACCAGTAGTAGTTTCCGATGCACATATGGAGGCTTTCCGTAATCTGTGGACTATCAGAGTGTTGATGAAACACAGAAATTGCAACGGGATTGAATACAACAGTCAACATGCTCACTTTCCTCCATGGGAGTAATGTTTCAAAGAGTTTACGCTTTGATCGTTCCCTGGAAGACCAGTAGCAGTTTCCGATGCACATGTGGAGGCATTCCGTAATCTGTGGAGTATCAGGGTGTTGATGAAACACACAAATTGCATCGGGATTGAATTCAATAGTCACCATGCCCACATTCCTCCATAAAAGTAATGTCTCAACAGTCTACGCTTTGATCGTTCCCTGGAAGACCAGTAGTAGTTTCCGATGCACATCTGGAGGCATTTTGTAATCTGTGGAATATCAGAGTGTTGCTGAAACACAGAGATTGCATCGGTATAGAATACAACAGTCACCATGCGCACTTTCCTCCGTGGGAGTAATGTATCAAACAGTCTACGCTTTGATCGTTCCCTGGAAGACCAGTAGTAGTTTCCGATGCCATCTGGAGGCCTTCTGTAATCTGTGGAGTATCAGAGTGTTGATGAAACACAGAAATTGCATCGGGATTGAATACAAGATTCTCCATGCGCAGTTTCCTCCATGGGAGTAATGTCTCAAAGAGTCTACGTTTTGATGGTTCCTTGGAAGACCAGTAGAGGTTTACGATGAACATCTGGAGGCATTCTATAATCTGTGGACTATCAGAATGTTGATGAAACACAGAAATTGCATCGGGATTGAATACAACAGTCACCATGCGCACTACCCTCCATGGGAGTAATTCTCAAACAGTCTATGATTTGATCGTTCCCTATAAGACCAGTAGTAGTTTCCGATGCACATCTGGTGGCATTCTGTAATCTGTGGACAATCAGAGTGTTGATGAAACACAGAAATTGCATCGGGAATGAATACAACAGACACCATGCGCACTTTCCTCCATGGGAGTGATGTCTCAAACAGTCTACGCTTTGATCGTTCCCTGGAAGACTTGTAGTAGTTTCAGATGCACATCTGGGGGCTCTCTGTAATCTGTGGACTATCAGAGTGTTGATGAAACACAGAAATTGCCTCGGGATAGAATACAGCAGTCACCATGCGCACCTTCCTCCATGGGAGTAATTCTCTAACAGTCTATGCTTTTATCGTTCCCTGTAAGACCAGTAGTAGTTTCCGATGCACATCTCGAGGCATTCTGTACTCTGTGGACTATTAGAGTGTTGATGAAACACAGAAATTGCATCGGGATTGAATACAACAGTCACCATGCGCTCTTTCCTCCATGGGAGTAATGTCTCTAACAGTCTACGCTTTGATCGTTCCCTGAAAGACCAGTAGTAGTTTCCGATGCACATCTGGAGGCTTTCTGTACTCTGTAGACTATCAGAGTGTTGATGAAACACAGTAATTGCATCGGGATTGAATACAACAGTCACCATGCGCACTTTCCTCCATGGGAGTAATTCTCAAACAGTCTATTCTTTGACCGTTCCCTGTAAGACCAGTAGTAGAGTCCGATACACATCTGGAGGCATTCTGTTGATTATTAGAGTGTTGATGAAACACAGAAATTGCATCGGGATGAATACAATAGTCACTATGAGCATTTTCCTCCATGGGAGTAATGTCTCTATCAGTCCTCGCTTTGATCTTTCCCTGGAAGACCAGTAGTAGTTTCCGATGCACATCTCGAGGCATTCTGTAATCTGTGGACTATTACAGTGTTGATGAAACACAGAAATTGCATCGGGATTGAATACAACAGTCACCATGCGCTCTTTCCTCCATGGGAGTAATGTCTCTAACAGTCTACGCTTTGATCGTTCCCTGAAAGACCAGTAGTAGTTTCCGATGCACATCTGGAGGCTTTCTGTACTCTGTAGACTATCAGAGTGTTGATGAAACACAGAAATTGCATCGGGATTGAATACAACAGTCACCATGCGCACTATCCTCCATTCGAGTAATATCTATAACAGCCTACGCTTTGATCGTTCCCTGGAAGACCAGTAGTAATTATTGATGCATATCTGAAGAAATTCTGTAATCTGTGGACTATCAGAGTGATGATGAAACACAGTAATTGCATCGGGATTGAATACAACAGTCACCATGCGCACTTTCCTCCATGGGAGTAATGTGTCTAACAGTCTACGCTTTGATCGTTCCCTGGAAGACCAGTAGTAGTTTCCGATGCACATCTGGAGGCTTTCTGTACTCTGTGAACTATCAGAGTGTTGATGAAACACAGAAATTGCATCTTGATTGAATACAACAGTCTCCATGCGCAGTTTCCTCCATGGGAGTAATGTCTCAAACAGTCTACGATTTTATCGTTCTCTGGTAGACCAGTAGTAGTTTCAATTGCACATCAGGAGACATTCTGTAATCTGTGGACTACCAGAGTGTTGATGAAACACAGAAATTGCATCGGGATTGAATACAACAGTCACCATGCGCACTTTACTAAATGGGAATAATGTCTCTAACAGTCCACGCTTTGATCGTTCCCTGGAAGACCAGTAGTAGTTTCCGATGCACATATGGAGGCTTTCCGTAATCTGTGGACTATCAGAGTGTTGATGAAACACAGAAATTGCAACGGGATTGAATACAACAGTCAACATGCGCACTTTCCTCCATGGGAGTAATGTTTCAAAGAGTTTACGCTTTGATCGTTCCCTGGAAGACCAGTAGCAGTTTCCGATGCACATGTGGAGGCATTCTGTAATCTGTGGAGTATCAGAGTGTTGATGAAACACACAAATTGCTTCGGGATTGAATACAACAGTCACCATGCCCACATTCCTCCATAAAAGTAATGTCTCAACAGTCTACGCTTTGATCGTTCCCTGGAAGACCAGTAGTAGTTTCCGATGCACATCTGGAGGCATTTTGTAATCTGTGGAATATCAGAGTGTTGCTGAAAGACAGAGATTGCATCGGGATAGAATACAACAGTCACCATGCGCACTTTCCTCCATGGGAGTAATTCTCAAACAGTCTATGATTTGATCGTTCCCTATAAGACCAGTAGTAGTTTCCGATGCACATCTGGTGGCATTCTGTAATCTGTGGACAATCAGAGTGTTGATGAAACACAGAAATTGCATCGGGAATGAATACAACAGACACCATGCGCACTTTCCTCCATGGGAGTGATGTCTCAAACAGTCTACGCTTTGATCGTTCCCTGGAAGACTTGTAGTAGTTTCAGATGCACATCTGGGGGCTCTCTGTAATCTGTGGACTATCAGAGTGTTGATGAAACACAGAAATTGCCTCGGGATAGAATACAGCAGTCACCATGCGCACCTTCCTCCATGGAAGTAATTCTCTAACAGTCTATGCTTTGATCGTTCCCTGTAAGACCAGTAGTAGTTTCCGATGCACATCTCGAGGCATTCTGTACTCTGTGGACTATCAGAGTGTTGATGAAACACAGAAATTGCATCGGGATTGAATACAACAGTCACCATGCGCTCTTTCCTCCATGGGAGTAATGTCTCAAACAGTCTACGCTTTGGTCGTTCCCTGGAAGACCACTAGTAGTTTCTGATGCACATCTGGTGGCATTCTGTAATGTGTAGACTATCAGAGTGTTGATGAAACACAGTAATTCCATCGGGATTAAATACAACAGTCATCATGCGCACTTTCCTCCATGGGAGTAATGTCTCTAACAGTCTACGCTTTGATCGTTCCCTGGAAGACCAGTAGTGGTTTCCGATGCACATCTGGAGGCTTTCTGTTCTCTGTGGACTATCAGAGTGTTGATGAAACACAGAAATTGCATCGGGATTGAATACAACAGTCTCCATGCGCAGTTTCCGCCATGGGAGTAATGTCTCCAACAGTCTACGCTTTGATCGTTCCCTGTAAGACCAGTAGTAGTTTCCGATGCACATCTCGAGGCATTCTGTAATCTGTGGACTATTACAGTGTTGATGAAACGCAGAAATTGCATCGGGATTGAATACAACAGTCACCATGCGCACATTCCTCCATAAAAGTAATGTCTCAAACAGTCTACGCTTTGATCGTTCCCTGGAAGACCAGTAGTAGTTTCCGATGAACATCTGGAGGCATTCTGTAGTTTGTGGACAATCATAGTGTTGATGAAACACAGAAATTGCATCGGGATTGAATACAACAGCCACCATGCGCACTTTCCTACAATGGGAGTAATTCTCAAACAGTCTATGCTTTGATCTTTCCCTGGAAGATCAGTAGTAATATCCGATGAACATCTGGAGGCATTCTATAAATTGTGGACTATCAGAGTGTTGATGAAACACAGAAATTGCATCGGGATTGAATGCAAAAGTCACCATGCGCACTTTCCTACAATGGGAGTAATTCTCAAACAGTCTATGCTTTGATCTTTCCCTGGAAGACCAGTAGTAGTTTCCGATGAACATCTGGAGGCATTCTATAATTTGTGGACTATCAGAGTGTTGATGAAACACAGAAATTGCATCGGGATTGAATACAATAGTCACCATGCGCACTTTCCGCCATGGGAGTAATGTCTCTAACAGTCTACACTTTGATCGTTCCCTGGAAAACCAGTAGTAGTTTACGATGAACATCTGGAGGCTTTCTGTTCTCTGTGGACTATCAGAGTGTTCATGAAACAAATAAATTGCATCGGGATTGAATACAACAGTCTCCATGCGTAATTCTCAAACAGTCTATGCTTTGATCGTTCCCTGTAAGACCAGTAGTAGTTTCCGATGCACATCTGAAGGCATTCTGTAATCTGTGGACTATCAGAGTGTTGATGAAACACAGAAATTGCATCGGGATTGAATACAATAGTCACCATGCGCACTTTCCGCCATGGGTGTAATGTCTCCAACAGTCTACGCTTTGATCGTTCCCTGGAAGACCAGTAGTAGTTTCCGATGCACATCTGGAGGTATTCTGTAATCTGTGGACTATCAGAGTGTTGATGAAACACAGAAATTGCATCGGGATTGAATACAACAGTCACCATGCGCACTTTACTAAATGGGAATAATGTCTCTAACAGTCCACGCTTTGATCGTTCCCTGGAAGACCAGTAGTAGTTTCCGATGCACATATGGAGGCTTTCCGTAATCTGTGGACTATCAGAGTGTTGATGAAACACAGAAATTGCAAAGGGATTGAATACAACAGTCAACATGCGCACTTTCCTCCATGGGAGTAATGTTTCAAAGAGTTTACGCTTTGATCGTTCCCTGGAAGACCAGTAGCAGTTTCCGATGCACATGTGGAGGCATTCTGTAATCTGTGGAGTATCAGAGTGTTGATGAAACACAGAAATTGCTTCGGGATTGAATACAAGATTCTCCATGCGCAGTTTCCTCCATGGTAGTAATGTCTCAAAGAGTCTACGTTTTGATGGTTCCTTGGAAGACCAGTAGAGGTTTACGATGAACATCTGGAGGCATTCTGTAATCTGTGGACTATCAGAATGTTGATGAAACACAGAAATTGCATCGGGATTGAATACAACAGTCACCATGCGCACTTTCCTCCATGGGAGTAATTCTCAAACAGTCTATGATTTGATCGTTCCCTATAAGACCAGTAGTAGTTTCCGATGCACATCTGGTGGCATTCTGTAATCTGTGTACAATCAGAGTGTTGATGAAACACAGAAATTGCATCGGGAATGAATACAACAGACACCATGCGCACTTTCCTCCATGGGAGTGATGTCTCAAACAGTCTACGCTTTGATCGTTCCCTGGAAGACTTGTAGTAGTTTCAGATGCACATCTGGGGGCTCTCTGTAATCTGTGGACTATCAGAGTGTTGATGAAACACAGAAATTGCCTCGGGATAGAATACAGCAGTCACCATGCGCACCTTCCTCCATGGAAGTAATTCTCTAACAGTCTATGCTTTGATCGTTCCCTGTAAGACCAGTAGTAGTTTCCGATGCACATCTCGAGGCATTCTGTACTCTGTGGACTATCAGAGTGTTGATGAAACACAGAAATTGCATCGGGATTGAATACAACAGTCACCATGCGCTCTTTCCTCCATGGGAGTAATGTCTCAAACAGTCTACGCTTTGATCGTTCCCTGGAAGACCACTAGTAGTTTCTGATGCACATCTGGTGGCATTCTGCAATGTGTAGACTATCAGAGTGTTGATGAAACACAGTAATTCCATCGGGATTAAATACAACAGTCATCATGCGCACTTTCCTCCATGGGAGTAATGTCTCTAACAGTCTACGCTTTGATCGTTCCCTGGAAGACAAGTAGTGGTTTCCGATGCACATCTGGAGGCTTTCTGTTCTCTGTGGACTATCAGAGTGTTGATGAAACACAGAAATTGCATCGGGATTGAATACAACAGTCTCCATGCGCAGTTTCCGCCATGGGAGTAATGTCTCCAACAGTCTACGCTTTGATCGTTCCCTGTAAGACCAGTAGTAGTTTCCGATGCACATCTCGAGGCATTCTGTAATCTGTGGACTATTACAGTGTTGATGAAACACAGAAATTGCATCGGGATTGAATACAACAGTCACCATGCGCACATTCCTCCATAAAAGTAATGTCTCAACAGTCTACGCTTTGATCGTTCCCTGGAAGACCAGTAATAGTTTCCGATGCACATCTGGAGGCATTTTGTAATCTGTGGAATATCAGAGTGTTGCTGAAAGACAGAGATTGCATCGGGATAGAATACAACTGTCACCATGCGCACTTTCCTCCGTGGGAGTAATGTATCAAACAGTCTACGCTTTGATCGTTCCCTGGAAGACCAGTAGTAGTTTCCGATGCCATCTGGAGGCATTCTGTAATCTGTGGAGTATCAGAGTGTTGATGAAACACAGAAATTGCATGGGGATTGAATACAAGATTCTCCATGCGCAGTTTCCTCCATGGGAGTAATGTCTCAAAGAGTCTACGTTTTGATGTTTCCTTGGAAGACCAGTAGAGGTTTACGATGAACATCTGGAGGCATTCTGTAATCTGTGGACTATCAGAATGTTGATGAAACACAGAAATTGCATCGGGATTGAATACAACAGTCACCATGCGCACTTTCCTCCATGGGAGTAATTCTCAAACAGTCTATGATTTGATCGTTCCCTATAAGACCAGTAGTAGTTTCCGATGCACATCTGGTGGCATTCTGTAGTCTGTGGACAATCAGAGTGTTGATGAAACACAGAAATTGCATCGGGAATGAATACAACAGACACCATGCGCACTTTCCTCCATGGGAGTGATGTCTCAAACAGTCTACGCTTTGATCGTTCCCTGGAAGACTTGTAGTAGTTTCAGATGCACATCTGGGGGCTCTCTGTAATCTGTGGACTATCAGAGTGTTGATGAAACACAGAAATTGCCTCGGGATAGAATACAGCAGTCACCATGCGCACCTTCCGCCATGGAAGTAATTCTCTATCAGTCTATGCTTTGATCGTTCCCTGTAAGACCAGTAGTAGTTCCCGATGCACATCTCGAGGCATTATGTACTCTGTGGACTATCAGAGTGTTGATGAAACACAGAAATTGCATCGGGATTGAATACAACAGTCACCATGCGCTCTTTCCTCCATGGGAGTAATGTCTCAAACAGTCTACGCTTTGATCGTTCCCTGGAAGACCACTAGTAGTTTCTGATGCACATCTGGTGGCATTCTGTAATGTGTAGACTATCAGAGTGTTGATGAAACACAGTAATTCCATCGGGATTAAATACAACAGTCATCATGCGCACTTTCCTCCATGGGAGTAATGTCTCTAACAGTCTACGCTTTGATCGTTCCCTTGAAGACCAGTAGTGGTTTCCGATGCACATCTGGAGGCTTTCTGTTCTCTGTGGACTATCAGAGTGTTGATGAAACACAGAAATTGCATCGGGATTGAATACAACAGCCACCATGCGCACTTTCCTACAATGGGAGTAATTCTCAAACAGTCTATGCTTTGATCTTTCCCTGGAAGACCAGTAGTAGTTTCCGATGAACATCTGGAGGCATTCTATAATTTGTGGACTATCAGAGTGTTGATGAAACACAGAAATTGCATCGGGATTGAATACAATAGTCACCATTCGCACTTTCCGCCATGGGAGTAATGTCTCTAACAGTCTACACTTTGATCGTTCCCTGGAAAACCAGTAGTAGTGTACGATGAACATCTGGAGGCTTTCTGTTCTCTGTGGACTATCAGAGTGTTCATGAAACAAATAAATTGCATCGGGATTGAATACAACAGTCTCCATGCGTAATTCTCAAACAGTCTATGCTTTGATCGTTCCCTGTAAGACCAGTAGTAGTTTCCGATGCACATCTGAAGGCATTCTGTAATCTGTGGACTATCAGAGTGTTGATGAAACACAGAAATTGCATCGGGATTGAATACAATAGTCACCATGCGCACTTTCCGCCATGGGTGTAATGTCTCCAACAGTCTACGCTTTGATCGTTCCCTGGAAGACCAGTAGTAGTTTCCGATGCACATCTGGAGGTATTCTGTAATCTGTGGACTATCAGAGTGTTGATGAAACACAGAAATTGCATCGGGATTGAATACAACAGTCACCATGCGCACTATCCTCCATTCGAGTAATATCTAAAACAGCCTACGCTTTGATCGCTCCCTGGAAGACCAGTAGTAATTATTGATGCATATCTGAAGAAATTCTGTAATCTGTGGACTATCAGAGTGATGATGAAACACAGTAATTGCATCGGGATTGAATACAAAAGTCACCATGCGCACTTTCCTCCATGGGAGTTATGTGTCCAACAGTGTACGGTTTGATCGTTCCCTGGAAGACCAGTAGTAGTTTCCGATGCACATCTGGAGGCTTTCTGTACTCTGTGAACTATCAGAGTGTTGATGAAACACAGAAATTGCATCTTGATTGAATACAACAGTCTCCATGCGCAGTTTCCTCCATGGGAGTAATGTCTCAAACAGTCTACGATTTGATCGTTCCCTGGTAGACCAGTAGTAGTTCCAATTGCACATCAGGAGACATTCTGTAATCTGTGGACTACCAGAGTGTTGATGAAACACAGAAATTGCATCGGGATTGAATACAACAGTCACCATGCGCACTTTACTAAATGGGAATAATGTCTCTAACAGTCCACGCTTTGATCGTTCCCTGGAAGACCAGTAGTAGTTTCCGATGCACATATGGAGGCTTTCCGTAATCTGTGGACTATCAGAGTGTTGATGAAACACAGAAATTGCAACGGGATTGAATACAACAGTCAACATGCGCACTTTCCTCCATGGGAGTCATGTTTCAAAGAGTTTACGCTTTGATCGTTCCCTGGAAGACCAGTAGCAGTTTCCGATGCACATGTGGAGGCATTCTGTAATCTGTGGAGTATCAGAGTGTTGATGAAACACACAAATTGCATCGGGATTGAATACAACAGTCACCATGCCCACATTCCTCCATAAAAGTAATGTCTCAACAGTCTACGCTTTGATCGTTCCCTGGAAGACCAGTAGTAGTTTCCGATGCACATCTGGAGGCATTTTGTAATCTGTGGAATATCAGAGTGTTGCTGAAAGACAGAGATTGCATCGGGATAGAATACAACAGTCACCATGCGCACTTTCCTCCGTGGGAGTAATGTATCAAACAGTCTACGCTTTGATCGTTCCCTGGAAGACCAGTAGTAGTTTCCGATGCCATCTGGAGGCATTCTGTAATCTGTGGAGTATCAGAGTGTTGATGAAACACAGAAATTGCATCGGGATTGAATACAAGATTCTCCATGCGCAGTTTCCTCCATGGGAGTAATGTCTCAAAGAGTCTACGTTTTGATGGTTCCTTGGAAGACCAGTAGAGGTTTACGATGAACATCTGGAGGCATTCTGTAATCTGTGGACTATCAGAATGTTGATGAAACACAGAAATTGCATCGGGATTGAATACAACAGTCACCATGCGCACTTTCCTCCATGGGAGTAATTCTCAAACAGTCTATGATTTGATCGTTCCCTATAAGACCAGTAGTAGTTTCCGATGCACATCTGATGGCATTCTGTAATCTGTGGACAATCAGAGTGTTGATGAAACACAGAAATTGCATCGGGAATGAATACAACAGACACCATGCGCACTTTCCTCCATGGGAGTGATGTCTCAAACAGTCTACGCTTTGATCGTTCCCTGGAAGACTTGTAGTAGTTTCAGATGCACATCTGGGGGCTCTCTGTAATCTGTGGACTATCAGAGTGTTGATGAAAAACAGAAATTGCCTCGGGATAGAATACAGCAGTCACCATGCGCACCTTCCTCCATGGAAGTAATTCTCTAACAGTCTATGCTTTGATCGTTCCCTGTAAGACCAGTAGTAGTTTCCGATGCACATCGCGAGGCATTCTGTACTCTGTGGACTATCAGAGTGTTGATGAAACACAGAAATTGCATCGGGATTGAATACAACAGTCACCATGCGCTCTTTCCTCCATGGGAGTAATGTCTCAAACAGTCCACGCTTTGATCGTTCCCTGGAAGACCACTAGTAGTTTCTGATGCACATCTGGTGGCATTCTGTAATGTGTAGACTATCAGAGTGTTGATGAAACACAGTAATTCCATCGGGATTAAATACAACAGTCATCATGCGCACTTTCCTCCATGGGAGTAATGTCTCTAACAGTCTACGCTTTGATCGTTCCCTGGAAGACCAGTAGTGGTTTCCAAAGCACATCTGGAGGCTTTCTGTTCTCTGTGGACTATCAGAGTGTTGATGAAACACAGAAATTGCATCGGGATTGAATACAACAGTCTCCATGCGCAGTTTCCGCCATGGGAGTAATGTCTCCAACAGTCTACGCTTTGATCGTTCCCTGTAAGACCAGTAGTAGTTTCCGATGCACATCTCGAGGCATTCTGAAATCTGTGGACTATTACAGTGTTGATGAAACACAGAAATTGCATCGGGATTGAATACAACAGTCACCATGCGCACATTCCTCCATAAAAGTAATTTCTCAAACAGTCTACGCTTTGATCGTTCCCTGGAAGACCAGTAGTAGTTTCCGATGAACATCTGGAGGCATTCTGTAGTTTGTGGACAATCATAGTGTTGATGAAACACAGAAATTGCATCGGGATTGAATACAACAGCCACCATGCGCACTTTCCTACAATGGGAGTAATTCTCAAACAGTCTACGCTTTGATCTTTCCCTGGAAGATCAGTAGTAGTTTCCGATGAACATCTGGAGGCATTCTATAAATTGTGGACTATCAGAGTGTTGATGAAACACAGAAAGTGCATCGGGATTGAATACAAAAGTCACCATGCGCACTTTCCTACAATGGGAGTAATTCTCAAACAGTCTATGCTTTGATCTTTCCCTGGAAGACCAGTAGTAGTTTCCGATGAACATCTGGAGGCATTCTATAATTTGTGGACTATCAGAGTGTTGATGAAACACAGAAATTGCATCGGGATTGAATACAATAGTCACCATGCGCACTTTCCGCCATGGGAGTAATGTCTCTAACAGTCTACACTTTGATCGTTCCCTGGAAAACCAGTAGTAGTTTACGATGAACATCTGGAGGCTTTCTGTTCTCTGTGGACTATCAGAGTGTTCATGAAACAAATAAATTGCATCGGGATTGAATACAACAGTCTCCATGCGTAATTCTCAAACAGTCTATGCTTTGATCGTTCCCTGTAAGACCAGTAGTAGTTTCCGATGCACATCTGAAGGCATTCTGTAATCTGTGGACTATCAGAGTGTTGATGAAACACAGAAATTGCATCGGGATTGAATACAATAGTCACCATGCGCACTTTCCGCCATGGGAGTAATGTCTCCAACAGTCTACGCTTTGATCGTTCCCTGGAAGACCAGTAGTAGTTTCCGATGCACATCTGGAGGCATTCTGTAATCTGTGGACTATCAGAGTGTTGATGAAACACAGAAATTGCATCGGGATTGAATACATCAGTCACCATGCGCACTATCCTCCATTCGAGTAATATCTAAAACAGCCTACGCTTTGATCGTTCCCTGGAAGACCAGTAGTAATTATTGATGCATATCTGAAGAAATTCTGTAATCTGTGGACTATCAGAGTGATGGTGAAACACAGAAATTGCATCTTGATTGAATACAACAGTCTCCATGCGCAGTTTCCTCCATGGGAGTAATGTCTCAAACAGTCTACGATTTGATCGTTCCCTGGAAGACCAGTAGTAGTGTCCGATGCACATATAGAAGCTTTCCGTAATCTGTGGACTATCAGAGTGTTGATGAAACACAGAAATTGCATCGGGATTGAATACAACAGTCAACATGCGCACTTTCCTCCATGGGAGTAATGTTTCAAAGAGTTTACGCTTTGATCGTTCCTGGAAGACCAGTAGCAGTTTCCGATGCACATGTGGAGGCATTCTGTAATCTATGGAGTATCAGAGTGTTGATGAAACACAGAAATTGCATCGGGAATGAATACAACAGTCACCATGCGCACATTCCTTCATAAAAGTAATGTCTCAACAGTCTACGCTTTGATCGTTCCCTGGAAGACCAGTAGTAGTTTCCGATGCACATCTGGAGGCATTTTGTAATCTGTGGAATATCAGAGTGTTGCTGAAACACAGAGGTTGCATCGGGATAGAATACAACAATCACCATGCGCACTTTCCTCCATGGGAGTAATGTATCAAACAGTCTAGGCTTTGATCGTTCCCTGGAAGACCAGTAGTAGTTTCCGATGCACATCTGGAGGCATTCTGTAATCTGTGGAGTATCAGAGTGTTGATGAAACCCAGAAATTGCATCGGGATTGAGTACAAGAGTCTCCATGCGCAGTTTCCTCCATAGGAGTAATGTCTCAAACAGTCTACGCTTTTATCGTTCCCTGGAAGACCAGTAGAGGTTTACGATGAACATCTGGAGGCATTCTGTAATCTGTGGACTATCAGAATGTTCATGAAACACAGAAATTGCTTCGGGATTGAATACAACAGTCACCATGCGCACTTTCTTTAAAGGGAGTAATTCTCAAATAGTCTATGCTTTGATCGTGCCCTGTAAGACCAGTAGTAGTTTCCGATGCACATCTGGTCTCATTCTGTAATCTGTGGACTATCAGAGTGTTGATGAAACACAGAAATTTCATCGGGAATGAATACAACAGACACCATGCACAGTTTCCTCCATGGGAGTGATGTCTCAAACAGTCTACGCTTTGATCGTTCCCTGGAAGACCAGTAGTAGTTTCAGATGCACATCTGGGGGCTTTCTGTAATCTGTGGATTATCAGAGTGTTGATGAAACACAGAAATTGCCTCAGTATAGAATACAGCAGTCACCATGCTCACTTTCCTCCATGGGAGTAATTCTCAAATAGTCTATGCTTTGATCGTTTCCTGTAAGACCAGTAGTAGTTTCCGATGCACATCTCGAGGCATTCTGTACTCTCTGGACTATCAGAGTGTTGATGAAATACAGAAATTCCATCGGGATTGAATACAACAGTCACCATGCGCTCTTTACTCCATTGGAGTAATGTCTCTAACAGTCTACGCTTTGATCGTTCCCTGGAAGACCAGTAGTAGTTTCCGATGCACATCTGTAGGCTTTCTGTACTCTGTGGACTATCAGAGTGTTGATGAAACATAGTAATTGCATCGGGATTTAATACAACATTCACCATGCGCACTTTCCACCATCAGAGTAATTCTCAAACAGTCTATTCTTTTACCGTTCCCAGTAAGACCAGTAGTAGTTTCCGATTTTTATCTGGAGGCATTCTTTTGACTTTTAGAGTGTTGAAGAAACACAGAAATTGCATCGGGATTGAATACAATAGTCACTATGCGCACTTTCCGCCATGGGAGTAATGTCTCAGACAGTCTACGCTTTGATCTTTCCCTGGAAGACCAGTAGTAGTTTCCGATGCACATCTGGAGGCATTCTGTAATTTGTGGACTATCAGAGTGTTGATGAAACACAGAAATTGCATCGGGATTGAATACAACAGACACCAGGCGCACTTTCCTCCATGGGAGTAATGTCTCAAAGAGTCTACGCTTTGATCGTTCCCTGGAAGACCACTAGTAGTTTCTGATGCACATCTGGTGGCATTCTGTAATGTGTAGACTATCAGAGTGTTGATGAAACACAGTCATCCCATCGGGATTAAATACAACAGTCACCATGCGCACTTTCCTCCATGGGAGTAATGTCTCAAACAGTCTACGCTTTGATCGTTCCCTGGAAGACCACTAGTAGTTTCTGATGCACATCTGGTGGCATTCTGTAATGTGTAGACTATCAGAGTGTTGATGAAACACAGTAATTCCATCGGGATTAAATACAACAGTCACCATGCGCACTATCCTCCATGCGATTAATAACTAAAACAGCCTACGCTTTGATCGTTCCCTGGAAGACCAGTAGTAGTTATTGATCCACATCTGAAGAAATTCTGTAATCTGTGGACTATCAGAGTGTTGATGAAACTCAGTAATTGCATCGGGATTGAATACAACAGTCACCATGCACACTTTCCTCCATGGGAGTAATGTCTCTAACAGTCTACGCTTTGATCGTTCCCTGGAAGACCAGTAGTAGTTTCCGATGCACATCTGGAGGCTTTCTGTACTCTGTGGACTATCAGACTGTTGATGAAACACAGAAATTGCATCGAGATTGAAAACAACAGTCACCATGAGCACTTTCTTCCATGGGAGTAATGTCTCTAACATTCTACGATTTGATCGTTCCGTGGAAGACCAGTAGTAGTTTCCGATGCACATCTGGTGGCACTCTGTAATCTGTGACTATCAGACTGTTGATGAAACACAGAAATTGCATCGGGATTGAATACAACAGTCACCATGAGCACTTTCCTCCATTGGAGTTATGTATCAAACAGTCTACGCTTTGATCGTTCCCTGGAAGACCAGTAGTAGTTTCCGATGCTCATCTGGAGGCATTCTGTAATCTGTGGAGTATCAGAGTGCTGATGAAACACAGAAATTGCATCGGGATTGAATACAAGATTCTCCATGCGCAGTTTCCTCCATGGGAGTAATGTCTCAAACAGTCTACGTTTTGATGGTTCCTTGGAAGACCAGTAGAGGTTTACGATGAACATCTGGAGGCATTCTGTAATCTGTGGACTATCAGAATGTTGATGAAACACAGAAATTGCATCGGGATTGAATACAACAGTCACCATGCGCACTTTCCTCCATGGGAGTATTTCTCAAACAGTCTACGCTTTGATCGTTCCCTGGAAGACTAGTAGTAGTTTCAGATGCACATCTGGGGGCCCTCTGTAATCTGTGGACTATCAGAGTGTTGATGAAACACAGAAATTGCCTCGGTATAGAATACAACAGTCTCCATGCGCAGTTTCCTCCATGGGAGTAATGTCTCAAACAGTCTACGATTTGATCGTTCCCTGGTAGACCAGTAGTAGTTTCAATTGCACATCAGGAGGCATTCTGTAATCTGTGGACTACCAGAGTGTTGATGAAACACAGAAATTGCATCGGGATTGAATAGAACAGTCACCATGCGCACTTTACTAAATGGGAATAATGTCTCTAACAGTCTACGCTTTGATCGTTCCCTGGAAGACCAGTAGTAGTTTCTGATGCACATATGGAGGCTGTCCGTAATCTGTGGACTATCAGAGTGTTGATGAAACACAGAAATTGCATCGGGATTGAATACAACAGTCAACATGCGCACTTTCCTCCATGGGAGTAATGTTTCAAAGAGTTTACGATTTGATCGTTCCCTGGAAGACCAGTAGCAGTTTCCGATGCACATGTGGAGGCATTCTGTAATCTGTGGAGTATCAGAGTGTTGATGAAACACACAAATTGCATCGGGATTGAATACAACAGTCACCACGCGCACATTCCTCCATAAAAGTAATGTCTCAACAGTCTACGCTTTGATCGTTCCCTGGAAGACCAGTAGTAGTTTCCGACGCACTTCTGGAGGCATTTTGTAATCTGTGGAATATCAGAGTGTTGCTGAAACACAGAGATTGCATCGGGATAGAATACAACAGTCACCATGCGCACTTTCCTCCGTGGGAGTAATGTATCAAACAGTCTACGCTTTGATCGTTCCCTGGAAGACCAGTAGTAGTTTCCGATGCACATCTGGAGGCATTCTGTAATCTGTGGAGTATCAGAGTGTTGATGAAACACAGAAATTGCATCGGGATTGAATACAAGATTCTCCATGCGCAGTTTCCTCCATGGGAGTAATGTCTCGAAGAGTCTACGTTTTGATGGTTCCTTGGAAGACCAGTAGAGGTTTACGATGAACATCTGGAGGCATTCTGTAATCTGTGGACTATCAGAATGTTGATGAAACACAGAAATTGCATCGGGATTGAATACAACAGTCACCATGCGCCCTTTCCTCCATGGGAGTAATTCTCAAACAGTCTATGATTTGATCGTTCCCTGTAAGACCACTAGTAGTTTCCGATGCACATCTAGTGGCATTCTGTAATCTGTAGACTATCAGAGTGTTGATGAAACACAGAAATTGCATCGGGAATGAATACAACAGACACCATGCGCAGTTTCCTCCATGGGAGTGATGTCTCAAACGGTCTACGCTTTGATCGTTTCCTGGAAGTCTAGTAGTAGTTTCAGTTGCACATCTGGGGGCTCTCTGTAATCTGTGGACTATCAGAGTGTTGATGAAACACAGAAATTGCCTCGGGATAGAATACAGCAGTCACCATGCGCACCTTCCTCCATGGGAGTAATTCTCTAACAGTCTATGCTTTGATCGTTCCCTGTACGACCAGTAGTAGTTTCCGATGCACATCTCGAGGCATTCTGTACTCTGTGGTCTATCAGAGTGTTGATGAAACACAGAAATTGCATCGGCATTTAATACAACAGTCACCATGCGCTCTTTCCTCCATGGGAGTAATGTCTCTAACAGTCTACGCTTTGATCGCTCCCTGGAAGACCAGTAGTAGTTTCCGATGCACATCTGGAGGCTTTCTGTACTCTGTAGACTATCAGAGTGTTGATGAAACACAGTAATTGCATCGGGATTGAATACAACAGTCACCATGCGCACTTTCCGCCATGGGAGTAATGTCTCAGACAGTCTACGCTTTGATCTTTCCCTGGAAGACCAGTAGTAGTTTCCGATGCACATCTAGAGGCATTCTGTAATTTGTGGACTATCAGAGTGTTGATGAAACACAGAAATTGCATGGGGATTGAATACAACAGTCACCAGGCGCACTTTCCTCCATGGGAGTAATGTCTCAAACAGTCTACGCTTTGATCGTTCCCTGGAAGACCACTAGTAGTTTCTGATGCACATCTGGTGGCATTCTGTAATGTGTAGACTATCAGAGTGTCGATGAAACACGGTAATTCCATCGGGATTAAATACAACAGTCATCACGCGCACTTTCCGCCATGGGAGTAATGTCTCTAACAGTCTACGCTTTGATCGTTCCCTGGAAGACCAGTAGTAGTTTCCGATGCACATCTGGAGGCTTTCTGTTCTCTGTGGACTATCAGAGTGTTGATGAAACACAGAAATTGCATCGGGATTGAATACAACAGTCTCCATGCGCAGTTTCCGCCATGGGAGTATTGTCTCCAACAGTCTACGCTTTGATCGTTCCCCGTAAGACCAGTAGTAGTTTCCGATGCACATCTGGAGGCATTCTGTAGTCTGTGGACTATAAGAGTGCTGATGAAACACAGAAATTGCATCGGGATTGAATACAAGATTCTCCATGCGCAGTTTCCTCCATGGGAGTAATGTCTCAAACAGTCTACGTTTTGATGGTTCCTTGGAAGACCAGTAGAGGTTTACGATGAACATCTGGAGGCATTCTGTAATCTGTGGACTATCAGAATGTTGATGAAACACAGAAATTGCATCGGGATTGAATACAACAGTCACCATGCGCACTTTCCTCCATGGGAGTATTTCTCAAACAGTCTACGCTTTGATCGTTCCCTGGAAGACTAGTAGTAGTTTCAGATGCACATCTGGGGGCCCTCTGTAATCTGTGGACTATCAGAGTGTTGATGAAACACAGAAATTGCCTCGGGATAGAATACAACAGTCTCCATGCGCAGTTTCCTCCATGGGAGTAATGTCTCAAACAGTCTACGATTTGATCGTTCCCTGGTAGACCAGTAGTAGTTTCAATTGCACATCAGGAGGCATTCTGTAATCTGTGGACTACCAGAGTGTTGATGAAACACAGAAATTGCATCGGGATTGAATAGAACAGTCACCATGCGCACTTTACTAAATGGGAATAATGTCTCTAACAGTCTACGCTTTGATCGTTCCCTGGAAGACCAGTAGTAGTTTCTGATGCACATATGGAGGCTGTCCGTAATCTGTGGACTATCAGAGTGTTGATGAAACACAGAAATTGCATCGGGATTGAATACAACAGTCAACATGCGCACTTTCCTCCATGGGAGTAATGTTTCAAAGAGTTTACGCTTTGATCGTTCCCTGGAAGACCAGTAGCAGTTTCCGATGCACATGTGGAGGCATTCTGTAATCTGTGGAGTATCAGAGTGTTGATGAAACACACAAATAGCATCGGGATTGAATACAACAGTCACCACGCGCACATTCCTCCATAAAAGTAATGTCTCAACAGTCTACGCTTTGATCGTCCCCTGGAAGACCAGTAGTAGTTTTCGATGCACATCTGAAGGCATTCCGTAATCTGTGGACTACCAGAGTGTTGATGAAACACAGAAATTGCATCGGGATTGAATAGAACAGTCACCATGCGCACTTTACTAAATGGGAATAATGTCTCTAACAGTCTACGCTTTGATCGTTCCCTGGAAGACCAGTAGTAGTTTCTGATGCACATATGGAGGCTGTCCGTAATCTGTGGACTATCAGAGTGTTGATGAAACACAGAAATTGCATCGGGATTGAATACAACAGTCACCATGCGCACTTTCCTCCATGGGAGTAATTCTCAAACAGTCTATTCTTTGACCGTTCCCTGTAAGAAAGTAGTAGAGTCCGATGCACATCTGGAGGCATTCTGTTGATTATTAGAGTGTTGATGAAACACAGAAATTGCATCGGGATTGAATACAATAGTCACTATGCGCACTTTCCGCCATGGGAGTAATGTCTCAGACAGTCTACGCTTTGATCTTTCCCTGGAAGACCAGTAGTAGTTTCCGATGCACATCTAGAGGCATTCTGTAATTTGTGGACTATCAGAGTGTTGATGAAACACAGAAATTGCATGGGGATTGAATACAACAGTCACCAGGCGCACTTTCCTCCATGGGAGTAATGTCTCAAACAGTCTACGCTTTGATCGTTCCCTGGAAGACCACTAGTAGTTTCTGATGCACATCTGGTGGCATTCTTTAATGTGTAGACTATCAGAGTGTCGATGAAACACAGTAATTCCATCGGGATTAAATACAACAGTCATCACGCGCACTTTCCTCCATGGGAGTAATGTCTCTAACAGTCTACGCTTTGATCGTTCCCTGGAAGACCAGTAGTAGTTTCCGATGCACATCTGGAGGCTTTCTGTTCTCTGTGGTATATCAGAGAGTTGATGAAACACAGAAATTGCATCGGGATTGAATACAACAGTCTCCATGCGCATTTTCCGCCATGGGAGTATTGTCTCCAACAGTCTACGCTTTGATCGTTCCCCGTAAGACCAGTAGTAGTTTCCGATGCACATCTCGAGGCATTCTGTAATCTGTGGACTATTACAGTGTTGATGAAACACAGAAATTGCATCGGGATTGAATACAACAGTCACCATGCGCACATTCCTCCATAAAAGTAATGTCTCAAACAGTCTACGCTTTGATCGTTCCCTGGAAGACCAGTAGTAGTTTCCGATGAACATCTGGATGCATTCTGTAGTTTGTGGACAATCATAGTGTTGATGAAACACAGAAATTGCATCGGGATTGAATACAACAGTCACCATGCGCACTTTCCTACAATGGGAGTAATTCTCAAACAGTCTATGCTTTGATCTTTCCCTGGAAGACCAGTAGTAGTTTCCGATGAACATCTGGAGGCATTCTATAATTTGTGGACTATCAGAGTGTTGATGAAACACAGAAATTGAATCGGGATTGAATACAACAGTCACCATGCGCACTTTCCTACAATGGGAGTAATTCTCAAACAGTCTATGCTTTGATCTTTCCCTGGAAGACCAGTAGTAGTTTCCGATGAACATCTGGAGGCATTCTATATTTTGTGGACTATCAGAGTGTTGATGAAACACAGAAATTGCATCGGGATTGAATACAACAGTCACCATGCGCACTTTCCTCCATGGGAGTAATATCTCAAACAGTATACGCTTTGATCGTTCCGTGGATGACCAGTAGTAGTTTCCGATGCACATCTGGAGGCATTCTGTAGTCTGTGGACTATAAGAGTGTTGATGAAACACAGATATTGCATCGGGATTGAATACAACAGTCACCATGCCCACTTTCCTCCATGGGAGTAATGTCTCTAACAGTCTACGCTTTGATCGTTCCCTGGAAAACCAGTAGTAGTTTACGATGAATATCTGGAGGCTTTCTGTTCTCTGTGGACTATCAGAGTGTTCATGAAACAAATAAATTGCATCGGGATTGAATACAACAGTCTCCATGCGTAATTCTCAAACAGTCTATGCTTTGATCGTTCCCTGTAAGACCAGTAGTAGTTTCCGATGCACATCTGAAGGCATTCTGTAATCTGTGGACTATCAGAGTGTTGATGAAACACAGAAATTGCATCGGGATTGAATACAATAGTCACCATGCGCACTTTCCGCCATGGGAGTAATGTCTCCAACAGACTACGCTTTGATCGTTCCCTGGAAGACCAGTAGTAGTTTCCGATGCACATCTGGAGGCATTCTGTAATCTGTGGACTATCAGAGTGTTGATGAAACACAGAAATTGCATCGGGATTGAATACAACAGTCACCATGCGCACTATCCTCCATTCGAGTAATATCTAAAACAGCCTACGCTTTGATCGTTCCCTGGAAGTCCAGTAGTAATTATTGATGCATATCTGAAGAAATTCTGTAATCTGTGGACTATCAGAGTGATAATGAAACACAGTAATTGCATCGGGATTGAATACAACAGTCACCATGCGCACTTTCCTCCATGGGAGTAATGTGTCCAACAGTCTACGCTTTGATCGTTCCCTGGAAGACCAGTAGTAGTTCCCGATGCACATCTGGAGGCTTTCTGTACTCTGTGAACTATCAGAGTGTTGATGAAACACAGAAATTGCATCTTGATTGAATACAACAGTCTCCATGCGCACTTAACTAAATGGGAATAATGTCTCTAACAGTCTACGCTTTGATCGTTCCCTGGAAGACCAGTAGTAGTTTCTGATGCACATATGGAGGCTTTCCGTAATCTGTGGACTATCAGAGTGTTGATGAAACATAGTAATTGCATCGGGATTGAATACAACAGTCACCATGCGCACTTTCCTCCATGGGAGTAATTCTCAAACAGTCTATTCTTTGACCGTTCCCTGTAAGACCAGTAGTAGTTTCCGATTCACATCTGGAGGCATTCTTTTTACTTTTAGAGTGTTGATGAAACACAGAAATTGCATCGGGATTGAATACAATAGTCACTATGCGCACTTTCCGCCATGGGAGTAATGTCTCAGACAGTCTACGCTTTGATCTTTCCCTGGAAGACCAGTAGTAGTTTCCGATGCACATCTGGAGGCATTCTGTAATTTGTGGACTATCAGAGTGTTGATGAAACACAGAAATTGCATCGGGATTGAATACAACAGTCACCACGCGCACTTTCCTCCATGGGAGTAATGTCTCAAACAGTCTACGCTTTGATCGTTCCCTGGAAGACCACTAGTAGTTTCTGATGCACATGTGGTGGCATTCTGTAATATGTAGACTATCAGAGTGTTGATGAAACACAGTCACCATGCGCACTTTCCTCCATGGGAGTAATGTCCCTAACAGTCTACGCTTTGATCGTTCCCTGGAAGACCAGTAGTAGTTTCCGATGCACATCTGGAGGCTTTCTGTTCTCTGTGGACTATCAGAGTGTTGATGAAACACAGAAATTGCATCGGGATTGAATACAATAGTCACTATGCGCACTTTCCGCCATGGGAGTAATGTCTCAGACAGTCTACGCTTTGATCTTTCCCTGGAAGACCAGTAGTAGTTTCCGATGCACATCTGGAGGCATTCTGTAATTTGTGGACTATCAGAGTGTTGATGAAACACAGAAATTGCATCGGGATTAAATACAACAGTCACCATGCGCACTTTCCTCCATGGCAGTAATGTCTCAAACAGTCTACGCTTTGATCGTTCCCTGGAAGACCACTAGTAGTTTCTGATGCACATGTGGTGGCATTCTGTAATATGTGGACTATCAGAGTGATGATGAAACACAGAAATTGCATCGGGATTGAATACAATAGTCACCATGCGCACTTTCCGCCATGGGAGTAATGTCTCCAACAGTCTACGCTTTGATCGTTCCCTGGAAGACCAGTAGTAGTTTCTGATGCACATCTGGTGGCATTCTGTAATATGTAGACTATCAGAGTGTTGATGAAACACAGTAATTCTATCGGGATTAAATGCAACAGTCACCATGCGCACTTTCCTCCATGGCAGTAATGTCTCTAACAGTCTACGATTTGCTCGTTCCCTGGAAGACCAGTAGTAGTTTCCGATGCACATCTGAAGGCATTCCGTAATCTGTGGACTATCAGAGTGATGATGAAACACAGAAATTGCATCGGGATTGAATACAATAGTCACCATGCGCACTTTCCCCCATGGGAGTAATGTCTCCAACAGTCTACACTTTGATCGTTCCCTGGAAGACCAGTAGTAGTTTCCGATGCACATCTGGAGGCATTCTGTAATCTGTGGACTATCAGAGTGTTGATGAAACACAGAAATTGCATCGGGATTAAATACAACAGTCACCATGCGCACTTTCCTCCATGGGAGTAATGTCTCTAACAGTCTACGCTTTGCTCGTTCCCTGGAAAACCAGTAGTAGTTTCCGATGCACATCTGGTTGCTTTCTGTTCTCTGTGGACTATCAGAGTGTTGATGAAACACAGAAATTGCATCCGGATTGAATACAACAGTCACCATGTGCACTTTCCTCCATAAAAGTAATGTCTCAACAGTCTACGCTTTGATCGTTCCCTGGAAGACCAGTAGTAGTTTCCGATGCACATCTGGAGGCACTCTGTAATCTGTGGAATATCAGAGTGTTGATGAAACACAGAAATTGCATCGGGATTGAATACAACAGTCTCCATGCGCACTTTCCTCCATGGGAGTAATTCTCAAACAGTCTATGCTTTGATCGTTCCCTGTAAGACCAGTAGTAGTTTCCGATGCACATCTGAAGGCATTTTGTAATCTGTGGACTATCAGAGTGTTGATGAAAGATAGAAATTGCATCGGGATTGAATACAATAGTCACCATGCGCACTTTCCGCCATGGGAGTAATGTCTCCAACAGTCTACGCTTTGATCGTTCCCTGGAAGACCAGTAGTAGTTTCCGATGCACATCTGGAGGCATTCTGTAATCTGTGGACTATTAGAGTGTTGATGAAACACAGAAATTGCACCGGGATTGAATACAACAGTCACCATGCGCACTATCCTCCATGCGAGTAATACCTAAAACAGCCTACGCTTTGATCGTTCCCTAGAAGACCTGTAGTAGTTATTGATGCATATCTGAAGAAATTCTGTAATCTGTGGACTATCAGAGTGTTGATGAAACACAGAAATTGCATCGGGATTGAATACAACAGTCACCATGCGCACTTTCCTCCATGGGAGATATGTTTCTAACAGTCTACGCTTTGATCGTTCCCTGGAAGACCAGTAGCAGTTTCCGATGCACATGTGGAGGCATTCTGTAATCTGTGGAGTATCAGAGTGTTGATAAAACACAGAAATTGCATCGGCATTGAATACAACAGTCGCCATGCGCACTTTCCTCCATGGGAGTAATGTATCAAACAGTCTACGCTTTGATCGTTCCCTGGAAGACCAGTAGTAGTTTCCGATGCACATCTGGAGGCATTCTGTAATCTGTGGAGTATCAGAGTGTTGATGAAAGACAGAAATTGCATCGGGATTGAATACAACAGTCTCCATGCGCAGTTTCCTCCATGGGAGTAATGTCTCAAACTGTCTACGTTTTGATAGTTCCCTGGAAGACCAGTAGTGGTTTACGATGAACATCTGGAGGCATTCTGTAATCTGTGTACTATCAGAGTGTTGATGAAACACAGAAATTGTTTCGGTATTGTATACAATAGTCACTATGCGCACTTTCCGCCATGGGAGTAATGTCTCAGACAGTCTACGCTTTGATCTTTCCCTGGAAGACCAGTAGTAGTTTCCGATGCACATCTGGAGGCATTCTGTAATTTGTGGACTATCAGAGTGTATGATGAAACACAGAAATTGCATCGGGATTGAATACAACAGTCAACATGCGCACTTTCTTCCATGGGAGTAATGTATCAAACAGTCTACGCTTTGATCGTTCCCTGGAAGACCAGTAGTAGTTTCCGATGCACATCTGGAGGCATTCTGTAATCTGTGGAGTATCAGAGTGTTGATGAAACACAGAAATTGCATCGGGATTGAATACAAGAGTCTCCATGCGCAGTTTCCTCCATGGGAGTAATGTCTCAAACAGTCTACGTTTTGATGGTTCCCTGGAAGACCAGTAGAGGTTTACGATGAACATCTGGAGGCATTCTGTAATCTGTGGACTATCAGAGTGTTGATGAAACACAGAAATGGCATCGGGATTGTATACAATAGTCACTATGCGCACTTTCCGCCATGGGAGTAATGTCTCAGACAGTCTACGCTTTGATCGTTCCCTGGAAGACCAGTAGTAGTTTCCGATGCACATCTGGAGGCATTCTGTAATCTGTGGAGTATCAGAGTGTTGATGAAAGACAGAGATTGCATCGGGATTTAATACAACAGTCTCCATGCGCAGTTTCCCCCATGGGAGTAATGTCTCAAACTGTCTACGTTTTGATGGTTCCCTGGAAGACCAGTAGTGGTTTACGATGAACATCTGGAGGCATTCTGTAATCTGTGTACTATCAGAGTGTTGATGAAACACAGAAATTGCATCGGGATTGTATACAATAGTCACTATGCGCACTTTCCGCCATGGGAGTAATGTCTCAGACAGTCTACGCTTTGATCTTTCCCTGGAAGACCAGTAGTAGTTTCCAATGCACATCGGGAGGCATTCTGTAATTTGTGGACTATCAGGGTGTATGATGAAACACAGAAAATGCATCGGGATTGAATACAACAGTCACCATGCGCACATTCCTCCATAAAAGTAATGTCTCAACAGTCTACGCTTTGATCGTTCCCTGGAAGACCAGTAGTAGTTTCCGATGCACATCTGGAGGCATTCTGTAATCTGCGGAGTATCAGAGTGTTGATGAAACACAGAAATTGCATCGGGATTGAATACAAGAGTCTCCATTCGCAGTTTCCTCCATGGGAGTAAGTCTCAAACAGTCTACCTTTTGATGGTTCCCTGGAAGACCAGTAGAGGTTTACGATGAACATCTGGAGGCATTCTGTAATCTGTTGACTATCAGAGTGTTGATAAAACACAGAAATTGCATGGGGATTGTATACAATAGTCACTATGCGCACTTTCCGCCATGGGAGTAATGTCTCAGACAGTCTACGCTTTGATCTTTCCCTGGAAGACCAGTAGTAGTTTACGAAGCACATCTGGAGGAATTCTGTAATCTGTGGAGTATCAGAGTGTTGATGAAACACAGAAATTGCTTCGGGATTGAATACAAGAGTCTCCATGCGCAGTTTCCTCCATGGGAGTAATGTCTCAAACAGTCTACGTTTTGATGGTTCCCTGGAAGACCAGTAGTAGTTTCCGATGCACATCTGAAGGCATTCTGTAATCTGTGGACTATCAGAGTGTTGATGAAACACAGAAATTGCATCGGGATTGTATACAATAGTCACTATGCGCACTTTCCGCCATGGGAGTAATGTCTCAGACAGTCTACGCTTTGATCTTTCCCTGGAAGACCAGTAGTAGTTTCCGATGCACATCTGGAGGCATTCTGTTATCTGTGGACTATCAGAGTGTTGATGAAACACAGAAATTGCATCGGGATTGTATACAATAGTCACTATGCGCACTTTCCGCCATGGGAGTAATGTCTCAGACAGTCTACGCTTTTAACTTTCCCTCTAAGACCAGTAGTAGTTTCCGATGCACATCTGGTGGCATTCTGTAATTTGTGGACTATCAGAGTGTATGATGAAACACAGAAATTGCATCGGGATTGAATACAACAGTCAACATGCGCACTTTCTTCCATGGGAGTAATGTATCAAACAGTCTACGCTTTGATCGTTCCCTGGAAGACCAGTAGTAGTTTCCGATGCACATCTGGAGGCATTCTGTAATCTGTGGAGTATCAGAGTGTTGGTGAAAGACAGAAATTGCATCGGGATTGAATACAACAGTCTCCATGCGCAGTTTCCTCCATGGGAGTAATGTCTCAAACTGTCTACGTTTTGATGGTTCCCTGGAAGACCAGTAGTGGTTTACGATGAACATCTGGAGGCATTCTGTAATCTGTGTACTATCAGAGTGTTGATGAAACACAGAAATTGCATCGGGATTGTATACAATAGTCACTATGCGCACTTTCCGCCATGGGAGTAATGTCTCAGACAGTCTACGCTTTGATCTTTCCCTGGAAGACCAGTAGTAGTTTCCGATGCACATCTGGAGGCATTCAGTAATTTGTGGACTATCAGAGTGTATGATGAAACACAGAAAATGCATCGGGATTGAATACAACAGTCACCATGCGCACATTCCTCCATAAACGTAATGTCTCAACAGTCTACGCTTTGATCGTTCCCTGGAAGACCAGTAGTAGTTTCCGATGCACATCTGGAGGCATTCTGTAATCTGTGGAATATCAGAGTGTTGATGAAACACAGAAATTGCATCGGGATTGAATACAACAGTCGCCATGTGCACTTTCCTCCATGGGAGTAATGTATCAAACAGTCTACGCTTTGATCGTTCCCTGGAAGACCAGTAGTAGTTTCCGATGCACATATGGAGGCTTTCCGTAATCTGTGGACAATCAGAGTGTTGATGAAACACAGAAATTGCATTGGGATTGAATACAACAGTCAACATGCGCACTTTCTTCCATGGGAGTAATGTTTCAAAGAGTTTACGCTTTGATCGTTCCCTTAAGACCAGTAGCAGTTTCCGATGCACATGTGGAGGCATTCTGTAATCTGCGGAGTATCAGAGTGTTGATGAAACACAGAAATTGCATCGGGATTGAATACAAGAGTCTCCATGCGCAGTTTCCTCCATGGGAGTAATGTGTCAAACAATCTACGTTTTGATGGTTCCTTGGAAGACCAGTAGAGGTTTACGATGAACATCTGGAGGCATTCTGTAATCTGTGAACTATCAGAGTGTTGATAAAACACAGAAATTGCATCGGGATTGTATACAATAGTCACTATGCGCACTTTCCGCCATGGGAGTAATGTCTCAGACAGTCTACGCTTTGATCTTTCCCTGGAAGACCAGTAGTAGTTTCCGATGCACATCTGGAGGAATTCTGTAATCTGTGGAGAATCAGAGTGTTGATGAAACACAGAAATTGCATCGGGATTGAATACAAGAGTCTCCATGCGCAGTTTCCTCCATGGGAGTAATGTCTCAAACAGTCTACGTTTTGATGGTTCCCTGGAAGACCAGTAGTAGTTTCCGATGCACATCTGAAGGCATTCTGTAATCTGTGGACTATCAGAGTGTTGATGAAACACAGAAATTGCATCAGTATTGTATACAATAGTCACTATGCGCACTTTCCGCCATGGGAGTAATGTCTCAGACAGTCTACGCTTTGATCTTTCCCTGGAAGACCAGTAGTAGTTTCCGATGCACATCTGGTGGCATTCTGTAATCTGTGGACTATCAGAGTGTTGATGAAACACAGAAATTGCATCGGGATTGTATACAATAGTCACTATGCGCACTTTCCGCCATGGGAGTAATGTCTCAGACAGTCTACGCTTTTATCTTTCCCTGAAAGACCAGTAGTAGTTTCCGATGCACATCTGGAGGCATTCTGTAATTTGTGGACTATCAGAGTGTATGATGAAACACAGAAATTGCATCGGGATTGAATACAACAGTCACCATGCGCACATTCCTCCATAAAAGTAATGTCTCAACAGTCTACGCTTTGGTCGTTCCCTGGAAGACCAGTAGTAGTTTCCGATGCACATCTGGAGGCATTCTGTAATTTGTGGACTATCAGAGTGTATGATGAAACACAGAAATTGCATCGGGATTGAATACGACAGTCAACATGCGCACTTTCCTCCATGGGAGTAATGTTTCAAAGAGTTTACGCTTTGATCGTTCCCTGGAAGACCACTAGTAGTTTCTGATGCACATCTGGTGGCATTCTGTAATGTGAAGACTATCAGAGTGTTGATGAAACACAGTAATTCAATCGGGATTAAATACAACAGTCACCATGCGCACTTTCCTCCATGGGAGTAATGTCTCTAACAGTCTACGCTTTGCTCGTTCCCTGGAAGACCAGTAGTAGTTTCCGATGCACATCTGCAGGCTTTCTGTTCTCTGTGGACTATCAGAGTGTTGATGAAACACAGAAATTGCATCGGGATTGAATACAACGGTCACCATGCGCACTTTCCTCCATGGGAGTAATGTCTCAAACACTCAACGCTTTGATCGTTCCCTAGAAGACCAGTAGTAGTTTGTGATGCACATCTGAAGGCATTCTGTAATCTGTGGACTATCAGAGTGTTGATGAAACACAGAAATTGCATCGGGATTGAATACAATAGTCACCATGCGCACTTTCCGCCATGGGAGTAATGTCTCCAACAGTCTACGCTTTGATCGTTCCCTGGAAGACCAGTAGTAGTTTCCGATTCACATCTGGAGGCAATCTGTAATCTGTGGACTATCAGAGTGTTGATGAAACACAGAAATTGCATCGGGATTGAATACAACAGTTACCATGCGCACTATCCTCCATGCGAGTAATATCTAAAACAGCCTACGCTTTGATCGTTCCCTGGAAGACCTGTAGTAGTTATTGATGCATATCTGAAGAAATTCTGTAATCTGTGGACTATCAGAGTGATGATGAAACACAGTAATTGCATCGGCATTGAATATAACAGTCACCATGCGCACTTTCCTCCATGGGAGTAATGTTTCTAACAGTCTACGCTTTGATCGTTCCCTGGAAGACCAGTAGTAGTTTTCGATGCACATCTGGAGGCTTTCTGTACTCTGTGGACTATCAGAGTGTTGATGAAACACAGAAATTGCATCTTGATTGAATACAACAGTCTCCATGCGCAGTTTCCTCCATGGGAGTAATGTCTCAAACAGTCTACGCTTTGATCGTTCGCTGGTAGACCAGTAGTAGTTTCAATTGCATATCTGGAGGCATTCTGTAATCTGTGGACTACCAGAGTGTTGATTAAACACAGAAATTGCATCGGGATTGAATACAACAGTCACCATGCGCACTTTACTAAATGGGAATAATGTCTCTAACAGTCTACGCTTTGATCGTTCCCTGGAAGACCAGAAGTAGTTTCCGATGCACATATGGAGGCTTTCCGTAATCTGTGGACTATCAGAGTGTTGATGAAACACAGAAATTGCATCGGGATTGAATACAACAGTCAACATGCGCACTTTCCTCCATGGGAGTAATGTTTCAAAGAGTTTACGCTTTGATCGTTCCCTGGAAGACCAGTAGCAGTTTCCGATGCACATGTGGAGGCATTCTGTAATCTGTGGAGTATCAGAGTGTTGATGAAACACAGAAAATGCATCGGGATTGAATACAACAGTCACCATGCGCACTTTCCTCCATGGGAGTAATTCTCAAACAGTCTATGCTTTGATCGTTCCCTGTAAGACCAGTAGTAGTTTCCGATGCACATCTGGTGGCATTCTGTAATCTGTGGACTATCAGAGTGTTGATGAAACACAGAAATTGCATCGGGAATGAATACAACAGACACCATGCGCAGTTTCCTCCATGGGAGTGATGTCTCAAACAGTCTACGCTTTGATCGTTCCCTGGAAGACCAGTAGTAGTTTCAGATGCACATCTGGGGGCTTTCTGTAATCTGTGGAGTATCAGAGTGTTGATGAAACACAGAAATTGCATCGGGATTGAATACAAGAGTCTCCATGTGCGGTTTCCTCCATGGGAGTAATGTCTCAAACAGTCTACGTTTTGATGGTTCCCTGGAAGACCAGTAGAGGTTTACGATGAACATCTGGATGCATTCTGTAATCTGTGGACTATCAGAATGTTGATGAAACACAGAAATTGCATCGGGATTGAATACAACAGTCACCATGCGCACTTTCCTCCATGGGAGTAATTCTCAAACAGTCAATGCTTTGATCGTTCCCTGTAAGACCAGTAGTAGTTTCCGATGCACATCTGGTGGCATTCTGTAATCTGTGGACTATCAGAGTGTTGATGAAACACAGAAATTGCTTCGGGAATGAATACAACAGACACCATGCGCAGTTTCCTCCATGGGAGTGATGTCTCAAACAGTCTACGCTTTGATCGTTCCCTGGAAGACCAGTAGTAGTTTCAGATGCACATCTGGGGGCTTTCTGTAATCTGTGGACTATCAGAGTGTTGATGAAACACAGAAATTTTCCTCGGGATAGAATACAGCAGTCACCATGCGCACTTTCCTCCATGGGAGTAATTCTCAAACAGTCTATGCTTTGATCGTTCCCTGTAAGACCAGTAGTAGTTTCCGATGCACATCTCGAGGCATTCTGTACTCTGTGGACTATCAGAGTGTTGATGAAACACAGAAATTGCATCGGGAATGAATACAACAGACACCATGCGCAGTTTCCTCCGTGGGAGTGATGTCTCAAACAGTCTACGCTTTGATCGTTCCCTGGAAGACCAGTAGTAGTTTCAGATGCACATCTGGGGGCTTTCTGTAATCTGTGGAGTATCAGAGTGTATGATGAAACACAGAAATTGCATCGGGATTGAATACAACAGTCACCATGCGCACATTCCTCCATAAAAGTAATGTCTCAACAGTCTACGCTTTGATCGTTCCCTGGAAGACCAGTAGTAGTTTCCGATGCACATCTGGAGGCATTCTGTAATTTGTGGACTATGAGAGTGTATGATGAAACACAGAAATTGCATCGGGATTGAATACGACAGTCACCAGGCGCATTTTTCTCCATGGGAGTAATATCTCAAACATTCTACACTTTGATCGTTCCCTGGAAGACCACTAGTAGTTTCTGATGCACATCTGGTGGCATTCTGTAATGTGAAGACTATCAGAGTGTTGATGAAACACAGTAATTCAATCGGGATTAAATACAACAGTCACCATGCGCACTTTCCTCCATGGGAGTAATGTTTCTAACAGTCTACGCTTTGATCGTTCCCTGGAAGACCAGTAGTAGTTTTTGATGCACATCTGGAGGCTTTCTGTACTCTGTGGACTATCAGAGTGTTGATGAAACACAGAAATTGCATCGGGATTGAATACAACTGTCACCATGCGCACTTTCCTCCATAGGAGTAATGTCTCAAACAGTCAACGCTTTGATCGTTCCCTAGAAGACCAGTAGTAGTTTGTGATGCACATCTGAAGGAATTCTGTAATCTGTGGACTATCAGAGTGTTGATGAAACACAGAAATTGCATCGGGATTGAATACAACAGTTACCATGCGCACTATCCTCCATGCGAGTAATATCTAAAACAGCCTACGCTTTGATCGTCCCCTGGAAGACCTGTAGTAGTTATTGATGTATATCTGAAGAAATTCTGTAATCTGTGGACTATCAGAGTGTTGATGAAACACAGTAATTGCATCGGCATTGAATACAACAGTCACCATGCGCACTTTCCTCCATGGGAGTAATGTTTCTAACAGTCTACGCTTTGATCGTTCCCTGGAAGACCAGTAGTAGTTTTCGATGCACATCTGGAGGCTTTCTGTACTCTGTGGACTATCAGAGTGTTGATGAAACACAGAAATTGCATCTTGATTGAATACAACAGTCTCCATGCGCAGTTTCCTCCATGGGAGTAATGTCTCAAACAGTCTACGCTTTGATCGTTCGCTGGTAGACCAGTAGTAGTTTCAATTGCATATCTGGAGGCATTCTGTAATCTGTGGACTACCAGAGTGTTGATTAAACACAGAAATTGCATCGGGATTGAATACAACAGTCACCATGCGCACTTTACTAAATGGGAATAATGTCTCTAACAGTCTACGCTTTGATCGTTCCCTGGAAGACCAGTAGTAGTTTCCGATGCACATATGAAGGCTTTCCGTAATCTGTGGACTATCAGAGTGTTGATGAAACACAGAAATTGCATCGGGAATGAATACAACAGTCAACATGCGCACTTTCCTCCATGGGAGTAATGTTTCAAAGAGTTTACGCTTTGATCGTTCCCTGGAAGACCAGTAGCAGTTTCCGATGCACATGTGGTGGCATTCTGTAATCTGTGGAGTATCAGAATGTTGATGAAACACAGAAATTGCATCGGGATTGAATACAACAGACACCATGCGCACTTTCCTCCATGGGAGTAATTCTCAAACAGTCTATACTTTGATCGTTCCCTGTAAGACCAGTAGTAGTTTCCGATGCACATCTGGTGGCATTCTGTAATCTGTGGACTATCAGAGTGTTGACGAAACACAGAAATTGCATCGGGAATGAATACAACAGACACCATGCGCAGTTTCCTCCATGGGAGTGATGTCTCAAACAGTCTACGCTTTGATCGTTCCCTGGAAGACCAGTAGTAGTTTCAGATGCACATCTGGGGGCTTTCTGTAATCTGTGGAGTATCAGAGTGTTGATGAAACACAGAAATTGCATCGGGATTGAATACAAGAGTCTCCATGTGCAGTTTCCTCCATGGGAGTAATGTCTCAAACAGTCTACGTTTTGATGGTTCCCTGGAAGACCAGTAGAGGTTTACGATGAACATCTGGATGCATTCTGTAATCTGTGGACTATCAGAATGTTGATGAAACACAGAAATTGCTTCGGGAATGAATACAACAGACACCATGCGCAGTTTCCTCCATGGGAGTGATGTCTCAAACAGTCTACGCTTTGATCGTTCCCTGGAAGACCAGTAGTAGTTTCAGATGCACATCTGGGGGCTTTCTGTAATCTGTGGACTATCAGAGTGTTGATGAAACACAGAAATTTTCCTCGGGATAGAATACAGCAGTCACCATGCGCACTTTCCTCCATGGGAGTAATTCTCAAACACTCTATGCTTTGATCGTTCCCTGTAAGACCAGTAGTAGTTTCCGATGCACATCTCGAGGCATTCTGTACTCTGTGGACTATCAGAGTGTTGATGAAACACAGAAATTGCATCGGGATTGAATACAACAGTCACCATGCGCACTTTCCGCCATGGGAGTAATGTCTCAGATAGTCTACGCTTTGATCTTTCCCTGTAAGAGCAGTAGTAGTTTCCAATGCACATCTGGAGGCATTCTGTAATCTGTGGAGTATCAGAGTGTTGATAAAACACAGAAATTGCATCGGGATTGAATACAAGAGTCTCCATGCGCAGTTTCCTCCATGGGAGTAATGTCTCAAACAGTCTACGTTTTCATGGTTCCCTGGAAGACCAGTAGTAGTTTCCGATGCACATCTGAAGGCATTCTGTAATCTGTGGACTATCAGAGTGTTGATGAAACACAGAAATTGCATCGGGATTGTATACAATAATCACTATGCGCACTTTCCGCCATGGGAGTAATGTCTCAAACAGTCTACGCTTTGATCTTTCCCTGGAAGACCACTAGTAGTTTCTGATGCACATCTGGTGGCATTCTGTAATGTGTAGACTATCAGAGTGTTGATGAAACACAGTAATTCAATCGGGATTAAATACAACAGTCACCATGCGCACTTTCCTCCATGGGAGTAATGTCTCTAACAGTCTACGCTTTGCTCGTTCCCTGGAAGACCAGTAGTAGTTTCCGATGCACATCTGGAGGCTTTCTGTTCTCTGTGGACTATCAGAGTGTTGATGAAACACAGAAATTGCATCGGGATTGAATACAACTGTCACCATGCGCACTTTCCTCCATGGGAGTAATGTCTCAAACAGTCTACGCTATAATCGTTCCCTATAAGACCAGTAGTAGTTTCCGATGCACATCTGGAGGCATTCTGTAATCTGTGGACTATCAGAGTGTTGATGAAACACAGAAATTGCATCGGTATTGAATACAACTGTCACCATGCGCACTATCCTCCATGCGAGTAATATCTAAAACAGCCTACGCTTTGATCGTTCCCTGGAAGACCTGTAGTAGTTATTGATGCATATCTGAAGAAATTCTGTAATCTGTGGACTATCAGAATGTTGATGAAACACAGTAATTGCATCGGGATTGAATACAACAGTCACCATGCGCACTTTCCTCCATGGGAGTAATGTTTCTAACAGTCTACGCTTTGATCGTTCCCTGGAAGACCAGTAGTAGTTTCCGATGCACATCTGGAGGCTTTCTGTACTCTGTGGACTATCAGAGTGTTGATGAAACTCAGAAATTGCATCCTGATTGAATACAACAGTCTCCATGCGCAGTATCCTCCATGGGAGTAATGTCTCAAACAGTCTACGCTTTGATCGTTCCCTGGTAGACCAGTAGTAGTTTCAATTGCACATCTGGAGGCATTCTGTAATCTGTGGACTACCAGAGTGTTGATTAAACACAGAAATTGCATCGGGATTGAATACAACAGTCACCATGCGCACTTTACTAAATAGGAATAATGTCTCTAACAGTCTACGCTTTGATCGTTCCCTGGAAGACCAGTAGTAGTTTCCGATGCACATCTGGAGGCTTTCTGTACTCTGTGGACTATCAGAGTGTTGATGAAACACAGAAATTGCATCCTGATTGAATACAACAGTCTCCATGCGCAGTATCCTCCATGGGAGTAATGTCTCAAACAGTCTACGCTTTGATCGTTCCCTGGTAGACCAGTAGTAGTTTCAATTGCACATCTGGAGGCATTCTGTAATCTGTGGACTACCAGAGTGTTGATTAAACACAGAAATTGCATCGGGATTGAATACAACAGTCACCATGCGCACTTTACTAAATAGGAATAATGTCTCTAACAGTCAACGCTTTGATCGTTCCCTGGAAGACCAGTAGTAGTTTCCGATGCACATATGGAGGCTTTCCGTAATCTGTGGACTATCAGAGTGTTGATGAAACACAGAAATTGCATCGGGATTGAATACAACAGTCAACATGCGCACTTTCCTCCATGGGAGTAATGTTTCAAAGAGTTTACGCTTTGATCGTTCCCTGGAAGACCAGTAGCAGTTTCCGATGCACATGTGGAGGCATTCTGTAATCTGTGGAGTATCAGAGTGTTGATGAAACACAGAAATTGCATCGGGATTGAATACAACAGTCACCATGCGCACTTTCCTCCATGGGAGTAATTCTCAAACAGTCTATGCTTTGATCGTTCCCTGTAAGACCAGTAGTAGTTTCCGATGCACATCTGGTGGCATTCTGTAATCTGTGGACTATCAGAGTGTTGATGAAACACAGAAATTGCATCGGGAATGAATACAACAGACACCATGCGCAGTTTCCTCCATGGGAGTGATGTCTCAAACAGTCTACGCTTTGATCGTTCCCTGGAAGACCAGTAGTAGTTTCAGATGCACATCTGGGGGCTTTCTGTAATCTGTGGAGTATCAGAGTGTTGATGAAACACAGAAATTGCATCGGGATTGAATACAAGAGTCTCCATGTGCGGTTTCCTCCATGGGAGTAATGTCTCAAACAGTCTACGTTTTGATGGTTCCCTGGAAGACCAGTAGAGGTTTACGATGAACATCTGGATGCATTCTGTAATCTGTGGACTATCAGAATGTTGATGAAACACAGAAATTGCATCGGGATTGAATACAACAGTCACCATGCGCACTTTCCTCCATGGGAGTAATTCTCAAACAGTCAATGCTTTGATCGTTCCCTGTAAGACCAGTAGTAGTTTCCGATGCACATCTGGTGGCATTCTGTAATCTGTGGACTATCAGAGTGTTGATGAAACACAGAAATTGCTTCGGGAATGAATACAACAGACACCATGCGCAGTTTCCTCCATGGGAGTGATGTCTCAAACAGTCTACGCTTTGATCGTTCCCTGGAAGACCAGTAGTAGTTTCAGATGCACATCTGGGGGCTTTCTGTAATCTGTGGACTATCAGAGTGTTGATGAAACACAGAAATTTTCCTCGGGATAGAATACAGCAGTCACCATGCGCACTTTCCTCCATGGGAGTAATTCTCAAACAGTCTATGCTTTGATCGTTCCCTGTAAGACCAGTAGTAGTTTCCGATGCACATCTCGAGGCATTCTGTACTCTGTGGACTATCAGAGTGTTGATGAAACACAGAAATTGCATCGGGAATGAATACAACAGACACCATGCGCAGTTTCCTCCGTGGGAGTGATGTCTCAAACAGTCTACGCTTTGATCGTTCCCTGGAAGACCAGTAGTAGTTTCAGATGCACATCTGGGGGCTTTCTGTAATCTGTGGAGTATCAGAGTGTATGATGAAACACAGAAATTGCATCGGGATTGAATACAACAGTCACCATGCGCACATTCCTCCATAAAAGTAATGTCTCAACAGTCTACGCTTTGATCGTTCCCTGGAAGACCAGTAGTAGTTTCCGATGCACATCTGGAGGCATTCTGTAATTTGTGGACTATGAGAGTGTATGATGAAACACAGAAATTGCATCGGGATTGAATACGACAGTCACCAGGCGCATTTTTCTCCATGGGAGTAATATCTCAAACATTCTACACTTTGATCGTTCCCTGGAAGACCACTAGTAGTTTCTGATGCACATCTGGTGGCATTCTGTAATGTGAAGACTATCAGAGTGTTGATGAAACACAGTAATTCAATCGGGATTAAATACAACAGTCACCATGCGCACTTTCCTCCATGGGAGTAATGTTTCTAACAGTCTACGCTTTGATCGTTCCCTGGAAGACCAGTAGTAGTTTTCGATGCACATCTGGAGGCTTTCTGTACTCTGTGGACTATCAGAGTGTTGATGAAACACAGAAATTGCATCGGGATTGAATACAACTGTCACCATGCGCACTTTCCTCCATGGGAGTAATGTCTCAAACAGTCAACGCTTTGATCGTTCCCTAGAAGACCAGTAGTAGTTTGTGATGCACATCTGAAGGAATTCTGTAATCTGTGGACTATCAGAGTGTTGATGAAACACAGAAATTGCATCGGGATTGAATACAACAGTTACCATGCGCACTATCCTCCATGCGAGTAATATCTAAAACAGCCTACGCTTTGATCGTCCCCTGGAAGACCTGTAGTAGTTATTGATGTATATCTGAAGAAATTCTGTAATCTGTGGACTATCAGAGTGTTGATGAAACACAGTAATTGCATCGGCATTGAATACAACAGTCACCATGCGCACTTTCCTCCATGGGAGTAATGTTTCTAACAGTCTACGCTTTGATCGTTCCCTGGAAGACCAGTAGTAGTTTTCGATGCACATCTGGAGGCTTTCTGTACTCTGTGGACTATCAGAGTGTTGATGAAACACAGAAATTGCATCTTGATTGAATACAACAGTCTCCATGCGCAGTTTCCTCCATGGGAGTAATGTCTCAAACAGTCTACGCTTTGATCGTTCGCTGGTAGACCAGTAGTAGTTTCAATTGCATATCTGGAGGCATTCTGTAATCTGTGGACTACCAGAGTGTTGATTAAACACAGAAATTGCATCGGGATTGAATACAACAGTCACCATGCGCACTTTACTAAATGGGAATAATGTCTCTAACAGTCTACGCTTTGATCGTTCCCTGGAAGACCAGTAGTAGTTTCCGATGCACATATGAAGGCTTTCCGTAATCTGTGGACTATCAGAGTGTTGATGAAACACAGAAATTGCATCGGGAATGAATACAACAGTCAACATGCGCACTTTCCTCCATGGGAGTAATGTTTCAAAGAGTTTACGCTTTGATCGTTCCCTGGAAGACCAGTAGCAGTTTCCGATGCACATGTGGTGGCATTCTGTAATCTGTGGAGTATCAGAATGTTGATGAAACACAGAAATTGCATCGGGATTGAATACAACAGACACCATGCGCACTTTCCTCCATGGGAGTAATTCTCAAACAGTCTATGCTTTGATCGTTCCCTGTAAGACCAGTAGTAGTTTCCGATGCACATCTGGTGGCATTCTGTAATCTGTGGACTATCAGAGTGTTGACGAAACACAGAAATTGCATCGGGAATGAATACAACAGACACCATGCGCAGTTTCCTCCATGGGAGTGATGTCTCAAACAGTCTACGCTTTGATCGTTCCCTGGAAGACCAGTAGTAGTTTCAGATGCACATCTGGGGGCTTTCTGTAATCTGTGGAGTATCAGAGTGTTGATGAAACACAGAAATTGCATCGGGATTGAATACAAGAGTCTCCATGTGCAGTTTCCTCCATGGGAGTAATGTCTCAAACAGTCTACGTTTTGATGGTTCCCTGGAAGACCAGTAGAGGTTTACGATGAACATCTGGATGCATTCTGTAATCTGTGGACTATCAGAATGTTGATGAAACACAGAAATTGCTTCGGGAATGAATACAACAGACACCATGCGCAGTTTCCTCCATGGGAGTGATGTCTCAAACAGTCTACGCTTTGATCGTTCCCTGGAAGACCAGTAGTAGTTTCAGATGCACATCTGGGGGCTTTCTGTAATCTGTGGACTATCAGAGTGTTGATGAAACACAGAAATTTTCCTCGGGATAGAATACAGCAGTCACCATGCGCACTTTCCTCCATGGGAGTAATTCTCAAACACTCTATGCTTTGATCGTTCCCTGTAAGACCAGTAGTAGTTTCCGATGCACATCTCGAGGCATTCTGTACTCTGTGGACTATCAGAGTGTTGATGAAACACAGAAATTGCATCGGGATTGAATACAACAGTCACCATGCGCACTTTCCGCCATGGGAGTAATGTCTCAGATAGTCTACGCTTTGATCTTTCCCTGTAAGAGCAGTAGTAGTCTCCAATGCACATCTGGAGGCATTCTGTAATCTGTGGAGTATCAGAGTGTTGATAAAACACAGAAATTGCATCGGGATTGAATACAAGAGTCTCCATGCGCAGTTTCCTCCATGGGAGTAATGTCTCAAACAGTCTACGTTTTGATGGTTCCCTGGAAGACCAGTAGTAGTTTCCGATGCACATCTGAAGGCATTCTGTAATCTGTGGACTATCAGAGTGTTGATGAAACACAGAAATTGCATCGGGATTGTATACAATAATCACTATGCGCACTTTCCGCCATGGGAGTAATGTCTCAAACAGTCTACGCTTTGATCTTTCCCTGGAAGACCACTAGTAGTTTCTGATGCACATCTGGTGGCATTCTGTAATGTGTAGACTATCAGAGTGTTGATGAAACACAGTAATTCAATCGGGATTAAATACAACAGTCACCATGCGCACTTTCCTCCATGGGAGTAATGTCTCTAACAGTCTACGCTTTGCTCGTTCCCTGGAAGACCAGTAGTAGTTTCCGATGCACATCTGGAGGCTTTCTGTTCTCTGTGGACTATCAGAGTGTTGATGAAACACAGAAATTGCATCGGGATTGAATACAACTGTCACCATGCGCACTTTCCTCCATGGGAGTAATGTCTCAAACAGTCTACGCTATAATCGTTCCCTATAAGACCAGTAGTAGTTTCCGATGCACATCTGGAGGCATTCTGTAATCTGTGGACTATCAGAGTGTTGATGAAACACAGAAATTGCATCGGTATTGAATACAACTGTCACCATGCGCACTATCCTCCATGCGAGTAATATCTAAAACAGCCTACGCTTTGATCGTTCCCTGGAAGACCTGTAGTAGTTATTGATGCATATCTGAAGAAATTCTGTAATCTGTGGACTATCAGAATGTTGATGAAACACAGTAATTGCATCGGGATTGAATACAACAGTCACCATGCGCACTTTCCTCCATGGGAGTAATGTTTCTAACAGTCTACGCTTTGATCGTTCCCTGGAAGACCAGTAGTAGTTTCCGATGCACATCTGGAGGCTTTCTGTACTCTGTGGACTATCAGAGTGTTGATGAAACTCAGAAATTGCATCCTGATTGAATACAACAGTCTCCATGCGCAGTATCCTCCATGGGAGTAATGTCTCAAACAGTCTACGCTTTGATCGTTCCCTGGTAGACCAGTAGTAGTTTCAATTGCACATCTGGAGGCATTCTGTAATCTGTGGACTACCAGAGTGTTGATTAAACACAGAAATTGCATCGGGATTGAATACAACAGTCACCATGCGCACTTTACTAAATAGGAATAATGTCTCTAACAGTCTACGCTTTGATCGTTCCCTGGAAGACCAGTAGTAGTTTCCGATGCACATCTGGAGGCTTTCTGTACTCTGTGGACTATCAGAGTGTTGATGAAACACAGAAATTGCATCCTGATTGAATACAACAGTCTCCATGCGCAGTATCCTCCATGGGAGTAATGTCTCAAACAGTCTACGCTTTGATCGTTCCCTGGTAGACCAGTAGTAGTTTCAATTGCACATCTGGAGGCATTCTGTAATCTGTGGACTACCAGAGTGTTGATTAAACACAGAAATTGCATCGGGATTGAATACAACAGTCACCATGCGCACTTTACTAAATAGGAATAATGTCTCTAACAGTCAACGCTTTGATCGTTCCCTGGAAGACCAGTAGTAGTTTCCGATGCACATATGGAGGCTTTCCGTAATCTGTGGACTATCAGAGTGTTGATGAAACACAGAAATTGCATCGGGATTGAATACAACAGTCAACATGCGCACTTTCCTCCATGGGAGTAATGTTTCAAAGAGATTACGCTTTGATCGTTCCCTGGAAGACCAGTAGCACTTTCCGATGCACATGTGGAGGCATTCTGTAATCTATGGAGTATCAGAGTGTTGATGAAACACAGAAATTGCATCGGGATTGAATACAACAGTCACCATGCGCACTTTCCTCCATGGGAGTAACTCTCAAACAGTCTATGCTTTGATCGTTCCCTGTAAGACCAGTAGTAGTTTCCGATGCACATCTGGTGGCATTCTGTAATCTGTGGACTATCAGAGTGTTGATGAAACACAGAAATTGCATCGGGAATGAATACAACAGACACCATGCGCAGTTTCCTCCATGGGAGTGATGTCTCAAACAGTCTACGCTTTGATCGTTCCCTGGAAGACCAGTAGTAGTTTCAGATGCACATCTGGGGGCTTTCTGTAATCTGTGGAGTATCAGAGTGTTGATGAAACACAGAAATTGCATCGGGATTGAATACAAGAGTCTCCATGTGCAGTTTCCTCCATGGGAGTAATGTCTCAAACAGTCTACGTTATGATGGTTCCCTGGAAGACCAGTAGAGGTTTACGATGAACATCTGGAGGCATTCTGTAATCTGTGGACTATCAGAATGTTGATGAAACACAGAAATTGCATCGGGATTGAATACAACAGTCACCATGCGCACTTTCCTCCATGGGAGTAATTCTCAAACAGTCTACGCTTTGATCGTTCCCTGGAAGACCAGTAGTATTTTCAGATGCACATCTGGGGGCTTTCTGTAATCTGTGGACTATCAGAGTGTTGATGAAACACAGAAATTGCCTCGGGATAGAATACAGCAGTCACCATGCGCACTTTCCTCCATGGGAGTAATTCTCAAACGGTCTATGCTTTGATCGTTCCCTGTAAGACCAGTAGTAGTTTCCGATGCACATCTCGAGGCATTCTGTACTCTGTGGACTATCAGAGTGTTGACGAAACACAGAAATTGCATCGGGATTGAATAAAACAGTCACCATGCGCTCTTTCCTCCATGGGAGTGATGTCTCTAACAGTCTACGCTTTGATCGTTCCCTGGAAGACCAGTAGTGGTTTCCGATGCACATCTGGAGGCTTTCTGTACTCTGTAGACTATCAGAGTGTTGATGAAACACAGTAATTGCATCGGGATTGAATACAACAGTCACCATGTTCACTTTCCTCCATGGGAGTATTTCTCAAACCGTCTATTCTTTGACCGTTCCCTGTAAGACCAGTAGTAGAGTCCGATGCTCATCTGGAGGCATTCTGTTTATTATTAGAGTGTTGATGAAACACAGAAATTGCATCGGGATTGAATACAATAGTCACTATGCGCACTTTCCGCCATGGGAGTAATGTCTCAGACAGTCTACGCTTTGATCTTTCCCTGGAAGACCAGTAGTAGTTTCCGATGCACACCTGGAGGCATTCTGTAATTTGTGGACTATCAGAGTGTTGATGAAACACAGAAATTGCATCGGGATTGAATACAACAGTCACCAGGCGCACTTTCCTCCATAGGAGTAATGTCTCAAACAGTCTACGCTTTGATCGTTCCCTGGAAGACCACTAGTAGTTTCTGATGCACATCTGGTGGCATGCTGTAATGTGTAGACTATCAGAGTGTTGATGAAACACAGTAATTCCATCGGGATTAAATACAACAGTCACCATGCGCACTTTCCTCCATGGGAGTAATGTCTCTACCAGTCTACGCTTTGATCGTTCCCTGGAAGATCAGTAGTAGCTTCCGATTCACATCTGGAGGCATTCTGTAATCTGTGGACTATCAGAGTGGTGATGAAACACAGAAACTCCATCGGGATTGAATACAACAGTCACCATGCGCACTATCCTCCATGCGATTAATATCTAAAACAGCCTACGCTTTGATCGTTCCCTGGAAGACCAGTAGTAGTTATTGATGCACATCTGAAGAAATTCTGTAATCTGTGGACTATCAGAGTGTTGATGAAACACAGTAATTGCATCGGGATTGAATACAACAGTCACCATGCGCACTTTCCTCCATGGGAGTAATGTCTCTAACAGTCTACGATTTGATCGTTCCCTGAAAGACCAGTAGTAGTTTCCGATGCACATCTGGAGGCTTTCTGTACTCTGTGGACTATCAGAGTGTTGATGAAACACAGAAATTGCATCGGGATTGAATACAACGGTCTCCATGCGCAGTTTCCTTCATGGTAGTAATGTCTCAAACAGTCTACGCTTTGATGGTTCCCTGGTAGACCAGTAGTAGTTTCAATTGCACATCTGGAGGCATTCTGTAATCTGTGGACTACCAGAGTGTTGATGAAACACAGAAATTGCATCGGGATTGAATACAACAGTCACCATGCGCACTTTACTCCATGGGAGTAATTTCTCTAACAGTCTACGCTTTGATCGTTCCCTGGAAGAGAAGTAGTAGTTTCCGATGCACATCTGGAGGCATTCTGTAATCTGTGGAATATCAGAGTGTTGATGAAACATAGTAATTGCATCGGGATTGAGTACAACTGTGACCATGCGCACTTGCCACCATGGGAGTAGTGTATCAAACAGTCTACGCTTTGATCTTTCCCTGGAAGACCAGTAGTAGTTTCCGATGCACTTCTGGAGGCATTCTGTAATCTGTGGAGTATCAGAGTGTTGATGAAACACAGAAATTGCATCGGGATTGAATACAACAGTCACCATGCGCACTTTCCTCTATGGGAGTAATTCTCAAACAGTCTATGCTTTGATCGTTCCCTGTTAGACCACTAGTAGTTTCTGATGCACATCTGGTGGCATGCTGTATTGTGTAGACTATCAGAGTGTTGATGAAACACAGTAATTCCATCGGGGTTAAATACAACAGTCACCATGCGCACTTTCCTCCATGGGAGTAATGTCTCTAACAGTCTACGCTTTGATCGTTCCCTGGAAGACCAGTAGTAGTTTCCGATGCACATCTGGAGGCTTTCTGTTCTCTGTGGACTATCAGAGTGTTGATGAAACACAGAAATTGCATCTGGATTGAATACAACAGTCTCCATGCGCAGTTTCCGCCATGGGAGTAATGTCTCCAACAGTCTACGCTTTGATCGTTCCCTGGAAGACCAGTAGTAGCTTCCGATGCACATCTGGAGGCATTCTGTAATCTGTGGACTATCAGAGTGTTAATGAAACAAAGAAACTGCATCGGGATTGAATACAACAGTCACCATGAGCACTTGCCTCCATGGGAGTAATGTAACAAACAGTCTACTCTTTGATCGTTCCCTGGAAGACCAGTAGTAGTTTCTGATGCACATCTGGAGGCTTTCTGTACTCTGTGGACTATCAGAGTGTTGATGAAACACAGTAATTGCATCGGGATTGAATACAACAGTGACCATGCGCACTTTCCTCCGTGGGAGTAATGCTCAAACAGTCTATTCTTCGATCGTTCCCTGTAAGACCAGTAGTAGTTTCCGATGCACATCTGGAGGCATTCTGTTGACTATTAGAGTGTTGATGAAACACAGATATTGCATCGGGATTGTATACAATAGTCACTATGCGCATTTTCCGCCATGGGAGCAATGTCACAGACAGTCTACGCTTTGATATTTCCCTGGAAGACCAGTAGTAGTTTCCGTTGCACATCTGGAGGCATTCTGTAATTTGTGGACTATCAGAGTGTTGATGAAACACAGATATTGCATCGGGATTGAATACAACAGTCACCAGGCGCACTTTCCTCCATGGGAGTAATATCTCAAACAGTCTACGCTTTGATCGTTCCCTGGAAGACCACTAGTAGTTTCTGATGCACATCTGGTGGCATTATGTAATGTGTAGACTATCAGAGTGTTGATGAAACACAGTAATTCCATCGGGATTAAATACAACAGTCACCATGCGCACTTTCCTCCATGGGAGTAATGTCTCTAACAGTCTACGATTTGATCGTTCCCTGGAAGACCAGTAGTAGTTTCCGATGCACATCTGGAGGCTTTCTGTACTCTGTGGACTATCAGAGTGTTGATGAAACACAGAAATTGCATCGGGATTGAATACAACAGTCTCCATGCGCAGTTTCCTTCATGGTAGTAATGTCTCAAACAGTCTACGCTTTGATGGTTCCCTGGTAGACCAGTAGTAGTTTCAATTGCACATCTGGAGGCATTCTGTAATCTGTGGACTACCAGAGTGTTGATGAAACACAGAAATTGCATCGGGATTGAATACAACAGTCACCATGCGCACTTTACTCCATGGGAGTAATTTCTCTAACAGTCTACGCTTTGATCGTTCGCTGGAAGAGAAGTAGTAGTTTCCGATGCACATCTGGAGGCATTCTGTAATCTGTGGAATATCAGAGTGTTGATGAAACATAGAAATTGCATCGGGATTGAGTACAACAGTGACCATGCGCACTTGCCTCCATGGGAGTAATGTATCAAACAGTCTACGCTTTGATCGTTCCCTGGAAGACCAGTAGTAGTTTCCGATGCACTTCTGGAGACATTCTGTAATCTGTGGAGTATCAGAGTGTTGATGAAACACAGAAATTGCATCGGGATTGAATACAACAGTCACCATGCGCAGTTTTCTCCATGGGAGTGATGTCTCAAACAGTCTATGCTTTGATCGTTCCCTGGGAGACCAGTAGTAGTTTCAGATGCACATCTGGGGGCTTTCTGTAATCTGTGGACTATCAGAGTGTTGATGAAACACAGAAATTGCCCCGGGATAGAATACAGCAGTCACCATGCGCACTTTCCTCCATGGGAGTAATTCTCAAACAGTCTATGCTTTGATCGTTCCCTGTAAGACCAGTAGTAGTTTCCGATGCACATCTGGTGGCATTCTGTAATCTGTGGACTATCAGAGTGTTGATGAAACACAGAAATTGCATCGGGAATGAATACAACAGACACCATGCGCAGTTTCCTCCATGGGAGTGATGTCTCAAACAGTCTACGCTTTGATCGTTCCCTGGAAGACCAGTAGTAGTTTCAGATGCACATCTGGGGGCTTTCTGTAATCTGTGGAGTATCAGAGTGTTGATGAAACACAGAAATTGCATCGGGATTGAATACAAGAGTCTCCATGTGCAGTTTCCTCCATGGGAGTAATGTCTCAAACAGTCTACGTTATGATGGTTCCCTGGAAGACCAGTAGAGGTTTACGATGAACATCTGGAGGCATTCTGTAATCTGTGGACTATCAGAATGTTGATGAAACACAGAAATTGCATCGGGATTGAATACAACAGTCACCATGCGCACTTTCCTCCATGGGAGTAATTCTCAAACAGTCTACGCTTTGATCGTTCCCTGGAAGACCAGTAGTATTTTCAGATGCACATCTGGGGGCTTTCTGTAATCTGTGGACTATCAGAGTGTTGATGAAACACAGAAATTGCCTCGGGATAGAATACAGCAGTCACCATGCGCACTTTCCTCCATGGGAGTAATTCTCAAACGGTCTATGCTTTGATCGTTCCCTGTAAGACCAGTAGTAGTTTCCGATGCACATCTCGAGGCATTCTGTACTCTGTGGACTATCAGAGTGTTGACGAAACACAGAAATTGCATCGGGATTGAATAAAACAGTCACCATGCGCTCTTTCCTCCATGGGAGTGATGTCTCTAACAGTCTACGCTTTGATCGTTCCCTGGAAGACCAGTAGTGGTTTCCGATGCACATCTGGAGGCTTTCTGTACTCTGTAGACTATCAGAGTGTTGATGAAACACAGTAATTGCATCGGGATTGAATACAACAGTCACCATGTTCACTTTCCTCCATGGGAGTATTTCTCAAACCGTCTATTCTTTGACCGTTCCCTGTAAGACCAGTAGTAGAGTCCGATGCTCATCTGGAGGAATTCTGTTTATTATTAGAGTGTTGATGAAACACAGAAATTGCATCGGGATTGAATACAATAGTCACTATGCGCACTTTCCGCCATGGGAGTAATGTCTCAGACAGTCTACGCTTTGATCTTTCCCTGGAAGACCAGTAGTAGTTTCCGATGCACACCTGGAGGCATTCTGTAATTTGTGGACTATCAGAGTGTTGATGAAACACAGAAATTGCATCGGGATTGAATACAACAGTCACCAGGCGCACTTTCCTCCATAGGAGTAATGTCTCAAACAGTCTACGCTTTGATCGTTCCCTGGAAGACCACTAGTAGTTTCTGATGCACATCTGGTGGCATGCTGTAATGTGTAGACTATCAGAGTGTTGATGAAACACAGTAATTCCATCGGGATTAAATACAACAGTCACCATGCGCACTTTCCTCCATGGGAGTAATGTCTCTACCAGTCTACGCTTTGATCGTTCCCTGGAAGATCAGTAGTAGCTTCCGATTCACATCTGGAGGCATTCTGTAATCTGTGGACTATCAGAGTGGTGATGAAACACAGAAACTCCATCGGGATTGAATACAACAGTCACCATGCGCACTATCCTCCATGCGATTAATATCTAAAACAGCCTACGCTTTGATCGTTCCCTGGAAGACCAGTAGTAGTTATTGATGCACATCTGAAGAAATTCTGTAATCTGTGGACTATCAGAGTGTTGATGAAACACAGTAATTGCATCGGGATTGAATACAACAGTCACCATGCGCACTTTCCTCCATGGGAGTAATGTCTCTAACAGTCTACGATTTGATCGTTCCCTGGAAGACCAGTAGTAGTTTCCGATGCACATCTGGAGGCTTTCTGTACTCTGTGGACTATCAGAGTGTTGATGAAACACAGAAATTGCATCGGGATTGAATACAACGGTCTCCATGCGCAGTTTCCTTCATGGTAGTAATGTCTCAAACAGTCTACGCTTTGATGGTTCCCTGGTAGACCAGTAGTAGTTTCAATTGCACATCTGGAGGCATTCTGTAATCTGTGGACTACCAGAGTGTTGATGAAACACAGAAATTGCATCGGGATTGAATACAACAGTCACCATGCGCACTTTACTCCATGGGAGTAATTTCTCTAACAGTCTACGCTTTGATCGTTCCCTGGAAGAGAAGTAGTAGTTTCCGATGCACATCTGGAGGCATTCTGTAATCTGTGGAATATCAGAGTGTTGATGAAACATAGAAATTGCATCGGGATTGAGTACAACAGTGACCATGCGCACTTGCCTCCATGGGAGTAGTGTATCAAACAGTCTACGCTTTGATCTTTCCCTGGAAGACCAGTAGTAGTTTCCGATGCACTTCTGGAGGCATTCTGTAATCTGTGGAGTATCAGAGTGTTGATGAAACACAGAAATTGCATCGGGATTGAATACAACAGTCACCATGCGCACTTTCCTCTATGGGAGTAATTCTCAAACAGTCTATGCTTTGATCGTTCCCTGTTAGACCACTAGTAGTTTCTGATGCACATCTGGTGGCATGCTGTATTGTGTAGACTATCAGAGTGTTGATGAAACACAGTAATTCCATCGGGGTTAAATACAACAGTCACCATGCGCACTTTCCTCCATGGGAGTAATGTCTCTAACAGTCTACGCTTTGATCGTTCCCTGGAAGACCAGTAGTAGTTTCCGATGCACATCTGGAGGCTTTCTGTTCTCTGTGGACTATCAGAGTGTTGATGAAACACAGAAATTGCATCTGGATTGAATACAACAGTCTCCATGCGCAGTTTCCGCCATGGGAGTAATGTCTCCAACAGTCTACGCTTTGATCGTTCCCTGGAAGACCAGTAGTAGCTTCCGATGCACATCTGGAGGCATTCTGTAATCTGTGGACTATCAGAGTGTTAATGAAACAAAGAAACTGCATCGGGATTGAATACAACAGTCACCATGAGCACTTGCCTCCATGGGAGTAATGTAACAAACAGTCTACTCTTTGATCGTTCCCTGGAAGACCAGTAGTAGTTTCTGATGCACATCTGGAGGCTTTCTGTACTCTGTGGACTATCAGAGTGTTGATGAAACACAGTAATTGCATCGGGATTGAATACAACAGTGACCATGCGCACTTTCCTCCGTGGGAGTAATGCTCAAACAGTCTATTCTTCGATCGTTCCCTGTAAGACCAGTAGTAGTTTCCGATGCACATCTGGAGGCATTCTGTTGACTATTAGAGTGTTGATGAAACACAGATATTGCATCGGGATTGTATACAATAGTCACTATGCGCATTTTCCGCCATGGGAGCAATGTCACAGACAGTCTACGCTTTGATATTTCCCTGGAAGACCAGTAGTAGTTTCCGTTGCACATCTGGAGGCATTCTGTAATTTGTGGACTATCAGAGTGTTGATAAAAACACAGATATTGCATCGGGATTGAATACAACAGTCACCAGGCGCACTTTCCTCCATGGGAGTAATATCTCAAACAGTCTACGCTTTGATCGTTCCCTGGAAGACCACTAGTAGTTTCTGATGCACATCTGGTGGCATTATGTAATGTGTAGACTATCAGAGTGTTGATGAAACACAGTAATTCCATCGGGATTAAATACAACAGTCACCATGCGCACTTTCCTCCATGGGAGTAATGTCTCTAACAGTCTACGATTTGATCGTTCCCTGGAAGACCAGTAGTAGTTTCCGATGCACATCTGGAGGCTTTCTGTACTCTGTGGACTATCAGAGTGTTGATGAAACACAGAAATTGCATCGGGATTGAATACAACAGTCTCCATGCGCAGTTTCCTTCATGGTAGTAATGTCTCAAACAGTCTACGCTTTGATGGTTCCCTGGTAGACCAGTAGTAGTTTCAATTGCACATCTGGAGGCATTCTGTAATCTGTGGACTACCAGAGTGTTGATGAAACACAGAAATTGCATCGGGATTGAATACAACAGTCACCATGCGCACTTTACTCCATGGGAGTAATTTCTCTAACAGTCTACGCTTTGATCGTTCGCTGGAAGAGAAGTAGTAGTTTCCGATGCACATCTGGAGGCATTCTGTAATCTGTGGAATATCAGAGTGTTGATGAAACATAGAAATTGCATCGGGATTGAGTACAACAGTGACCATGCGCACTTGCCTCCATGGGAGTAATGTATCAAACAGTCTACGCTTTGATCGTTCCCTGGAAGACCAGTAGTAGTTTCCGATGCACTTCTGGAGACATTCTGTAATCTGTGGAGTATCAGAGTGTTGATGAAACACAGAAATTGCATCGGGATTGAATACAACAGTCACCATGCGCAGTTTTCTCCATGGGAGTGATGTCTCAAACAGTCTATGCTTTGATCGTTCCCTGGGAGACCAGTAGTAGTTTCAGATGCACATCTGGGGGCTTTCTGTAATCTGTGGACTATCAGAGTGTTGATGAAACACAGAAATTGCCCCGGGATAGAATACAGCAGTCACCATGCGCACTTTCCTCCATGGGAGTAATTCTCAAACAGTCTATGCTTTGATCGTTCCCTGTACGACCAGTAGTAGTTTCCGATGCACATCTCGAGGCATTCTGTACTCTGTGGACTATCAGAGTGTTGATGAAACACAGAAATTGCATCGGGATTGAATACAACAGTCACCATGCGCTCTTTCCTTCATGGGAGTAATGTATCAAGAGTCTACGCTTTGCTCGTTCCCTGGAAGACCAGTAGTAGTTTCTGATGCACATCTGGAGGCTTTCTGTACTCTGTGGACTATCAGAGTGTTGATGAAACACAGTAATTGCATCGGGATTGAATACAACAGTGACCATGCGCACTTTCCTCCGTGGGAGTAATGCTCAAACAGTCTATTCTTCGATCGTTCCCTGTAAGACCAGTAGTAGTTTCCGATGCACATCTGGAGGCATTCTGTTGACTATTAGAGTGTTGATGAAACACAGAAATTGCATCGGGATTGTATACAATAGTCACTATGCGCATTTTCCGCCATGGGAGCAATGTCACAGACAGTCTACGCTTTGATATTTCCCTGGAAGACCAGTAGTAGTTTCCGTTGCACATCTGGAGGATTTCTGTAATTTGTGGACTATCAGAGTGTTGATGAAACACAGATATTGCATCGGGATTGAATACAACAGTCACCAGGCGCACTTTCCTCCATGGGAGTAATATCTCAAACAGTCTACGCATTGATCGTTCCCTGGAAGACCACTAGTAGTTTCTGATGCACATCTGGTGGCATTATGTAATGTGTAGACTATCAGAGTGTTGATGAAGCACAGTAATTCCATCGGGATTAAATACAACAGTCACCATGCGCACTTTCCTCCATGGGAGTAATGTCTCTAACAGTCTACGATTTGATCGTTCCCTGGAAGACCAGTAGTAGTTTCCGATGCACATCTGGAGGCTTTCTGTAGTCTGTGGACTATCAGAGTGTTGATGAAACACAGAAATTGCATCGGGATTGAATACAACAGTCTCCATGCGCAGTTTCCTTCATGGTAGTAATGTCTCAAACAGTCTACGCTTTGATGGTTCCCTGGTAGACCAGTAGTAGTTTCAATTGCACATCTGGAGGCATTCTGTAATCTGTGGACTACCAGAGTGTTGATGAAACACAGAAATTGCATCGGGATTGAATACAACAGTCACCATGCGCACTTTACTCCATGGGAGTAATTTCTCTAACAGTCTACGCTTTGATCGTTCCCTGGAAGAGAAGTAGTAGTTTCCGATGCACATCTGGAGGCATTCTGTAATCTGTGGAATATCAGAGTGTTGATGAAACATAGAAATTGCATCGGGATTGAGTACAACAGTGACTATGCGCACTTGCCTCCATGGGAGTAATGTATCAAACAGTCTACGCTTTGATCGTTCCCTGGAAGACCAGTAGTAGTTTCCGATGCACTTCTGGAGACATTCTGTAATCTGTGGAGTATCAGAGTGTTGATGAAACACAGAAATTGCATCGGGATTGAATACAACAGTCACCATGCGCACTTTCCTCCATGGGAGTAATTCTCAAACAGTCTATGCTTTGATCGTTCCCTGTTAGACCACTAGTAGTTCCTGATGCACATCTGGTGGCATGCAGTATTGTGTAGACTATCAGAGTGTTGATGAAACACAGTAATTCCATCGGGGTTAAATACAACAGTCACCATGCGCACTTTCCTCCATGGGAGTAATGTCTCTAACAGTCTACGCTTTGATCGTTCCCTGGAAGACCAGTAGTAGTTTCCGATGCACATCCGGAGGCTTTCTGTTCTCTGTGGACTATCAGAGTGTTGATGAAACACAGAAATTGCATCTGGATTGAATACAACAGTCTCCATGCGCAGTTTCCGCCATGGGAGTAATGTCTCCAACAGTCTACGCTTTGATCGTTCCCTGGAAGACCAGTAGTAGCTTCCGATGCACATCTGGAGGCATTCTGTAATCTGTGGACTATCAGAGTGTTAATGAAACAAAGAAACTGCATCGGGATTGAATACAACAGTCACCATACGCACTATCCTCCATGCGATTAATATCTAAAACAGCCTACGCTTTGATCGTTCCCTGGAAGACCAGTAGTAGTTATTGATGCACATCTGAAGAAATTCTGTAATCTGTGGACTATCAGCGTGTTGATGAAACAGAGTAATCGCATCGGGATTGAATACAACAGTCACCATGCGCACTTTCTTCCATGGGAGTAATGTCTCTAACAGTCTACGATTTGATCGTTCCCGGGAAGACCAGTAGTAGTTTCCGATGCACATCTGGAGGCTTTCTGTACTCTGTTGAATATCAGATTGTTGATGAAACACAGAAATTGCATCGGGATTGAATACAACAGTCTCCATGCGCAGTTTCCTTCATGGTAGTAATGTCTCAAACAGTCTACGCTTTGATCGTTCCCTGGTAGACCAGTAGTAGTTTCAATTGCACATCTGGAGGCAATCTGTAATCTGTGGACTACCAGAGTGTTGATGAAACACAGAAACTGCATCGGGATTGAATACAACAGTCACCATGCGCACTTTACTCCATGGGAGTAATTTCTCTAACAGTCTACGGTTTGATCGTTCCCTGGAAGAGAAGTAGTAGTTTCCGATGCACATATGGAGGCTTTCCGTAATTTGTGGACTATCAGAGTGTTGATGAAACTCACAAATTGCATCGGGATTGAATACAACAGTCACCATGCGCACTTTCCTCCATGGGAGTAATTCTCAAACAGTCTACGCATTGATCGTTCCCTGGAAGACCAGTAGTAGTTTCAGATGCACATCTGGGGGCTTTCTGTAATCTGTGGACTATCAGAGTGTTGATGAAACACAGAAATTGCCTCGGGATAGAATACAGCAGTCACCATGCGCACTTTCCTCCATGGGAGTAATTCTCAAATGGTCTATGCTTTGATCGTTCCCTGTAAGACCAGTAGTAGTTTCCGATGCACATCTCGAGGCATTCTGTACTCTGTGGACTATCAGAGTGTTGACGAAACACAGAAATTGCATCGGGATTGAATAAAACAGTCACCATGCGCTCTTTCCTCCATGGGAGTAATGTCTCTAACAGTCTACGCTTTGATCGTTCCCTGGAAGACCAGTAGTGGTTTCCGATGCACATCTGGAGGCTTTCTGTACTCTGTAGACTATCAGAGTGTTGATGAAACACAGTAATTGCATCGGGATTGAATACAACAGTCACCATGTTCACTTTCCTCCATGGGAGTATTTCTCAAACCGTCTATTCTTTGACCGTTCCCTGTAAGACCAGTAGTAGAGTCCGATGCTCATCTGGAGGCATTCTGTTGATTATTAGAGTGTTGATGAAACACAGAAATTCCATCGGGATTGAATACAATAGTCACTATGCGCACTTTCCGCCATGGGAGTAATGTCTCAGACAGTCTACGCTTTGATCTTTCCCTGGAAGACCAGTAGTAGTTTCCGATGCACACCTGGAGGCATTCTGTAATTTGTGGACTATCAGAGTGTTGATGAAACACAGAAATTGCATCGGGATTGAATACAACAGTCACCAGGCGCACTTTCCTCCATTGGAGTAATGTCTCAAACAGTCTACGCTTTGATCGTTCCCTGGAAGACCACTAGTAGTTTCTGATGCACATCTGGTGGCATGCTGTAATGTGTAGACTATCAGAGTGTTGATGAAACACAGTAATTCCATCGGGATTAAGTACAACAGTCACCATGCGCACTTTCCTCCATGGGGTAATGTCTCTACAAGTCTACGCTTTGATCGTTCCCTGGAAGACCAGTAGTAGTTTCCGATGCACATCTGGAGGCTTTCTGTTCTCTGTGGACTATCAGAGTGTTGATGAAACACAGAAATTGCATCGGGATTGAATACAACAGTCTCCATGCGCAGTTTCCGCCATGGGAGTAATGTCTCCAACAGTCTACGCTTTGATCGTTCCCTGGAAGACCAGTAGTAGCTTCCGATTCACATCTGGAGGCATTCTGTAATCTGTGGACTATCAGAGTGGTGATGAAACACAGAAACTGCATCGGGATTGAATACAACAGTCACCATGCTCACTATCCTCCATGCGATTAATATCTAAAACAGCCTACGCTTTGATCGTTCCCTGGAAGACCAGTAGTAGTTATTGATGCACATCTGAAGAAATTCTGTAATCTGTGGACTATCAGAGTGTTGATGAAACACAGTAATTGCATCGGGATTGAATACAACAGTCACCATGCGCACTTTCCTCCATGGGAGTAATGTCTCTAACAGTCTACGATTTGATCGTTCCCTGGAAGACCAGTAGTAGTTTCCGATGCACATCTGGAGGCTTTCTGTACTCTGTGGACTATCAGAGTGTTGATGAGACACAGAAATTGCATCGGGATTGAATACAACAGTCTCCATGCGCAGTTTCCTTCATGGTAGTAATGTCTCAAACAGTCTACGCTTTGATGGTTCCCTGGTAGACCAGTAGTAGTTTCAATTGCACATCTGGAGGCATTCTGTAATCTGTGGACTACCATAGTGTTGATGAAACACAGAAATTGCATCGGGATTGAATACAACAGTCACCATGCGCACTTTACTCCATGGGAGTAATTTCTCTAACAGTCTACGCTTTGATCGTTCCCTGGAAGAGAAGTAGTAGTTTCCGATGCACATCTGGAGGCATTCTGTAATCTGTGGAATATCAGAGTGTTGATGAAACATAGAAATTGCATCGGGATTGAGTACAACAGTGACCATGCGCTCTTTCCTCCATGGGAGTAATGTCTCTAACAGTCTACGCTTTGATCGTTCCCTGGAAGACCAGTAGTGGTTTCCGATGCACATCTGGAGGCTTTCTGTACTCTGTAGACTATCAGAGTGTTGATGAAACACAGTAATTGCATCGGGATTGAATACAACAGTCACCATGTTCACTTTCCTCCATGGGAGTATTTCTCAAACCGTGTATTCTTTGACCGTTCCCTGTAAGACCAGTAGTAGAGTCCGATGCTCATCTGGAGGCATTCTGTTGATTATTAGAGTGTTGATGAAACACAGAAATTGCATCGGGATTGAATACAATAGTCACTATGCGCACTTTCCACCATGGGAGTAATGTCTCAGACAGTCTACGCTTTGATCTTTCCCTGGAAGACCAGTAGTAGTTTCCGATGCACACCTGGAGGCATTCTGTAATTTGTGGACTAACAGAGTGTTGATGAAACACAGAAATTGCATCGTGATTGAATACAACAGTCACCAGGCGCACTTTCCTCCATTGGAGTAATGTCTCAAACAGTCTACGCTTTGATCGTTCCCTGGAAGACCACTAGTAGTTTCTGATGCACATCTGGTGGCATGCTGTAATGTGTAGACTATCAGAGTGTTGATGAAACACAGTAATTCCATCGGGATTAAGTACAACAGTCACCATGCGCACTTTCCTCCATGGGGTAATGTCTCTACAAGTCTACGCTTTGATCGCTCCCTGGAAGACCAGTAGTAGTTTCCGATGCACATCTGGAGGCTTTCTGTTCTCTGTGGACTATCAGAGTGTTGATGAAACACAGAAATTGCATCGGGATTGAATACAACAGTCTCCATGCGCAGTTTCCGCCATGGGAGTAATGTCTCCAACAGTCTACGCTTTGATCGTTCCCTGGAAGATCAGTAGTAGCTTCCGATTCACATCTGGAGGCATTCTGTAATCTGTGGACTATCAGAGTGGTGATGAAACACAGAAACTGCATCGGGATTGAATACAACAGTCACCATGCGCACTATCCTCCATGCGATTAATATCTAAAACAGCCTACGCTTTGATCGTTCCCTGGAAGACCAGTAGTAGTTATTGATGCACATCTGAAGAAATTCTGTAATCTGTGGACTATCAGAGTGTTGATGAAACACAGTAATTGCATCGGGATTGAATACAACAGTCACCATGCGCACTTTCCTCCATGGGAGTAATGTCTCTAACAGTCTACGATTTGATCGTTCCCTGGAAGACCAGTAGTAGTTTCCGATGCACATCTGGAGGCTTTCTGTACTCTGTGGACTATCAGAGTGTTGATGAAACACAGAAATTGCATCGGGATTGAATACAACAGTCTCCATGCGCAGTTTCCTTCATGGTAGTAATGTCTCAAACAGTCTACGCTTTGATGGTTCCCTGGTAGACCAGTAGTAGTTTCAATTGCACATCTGGAGGCATTCTGTAATCTGTGGACTACCATAGTGTTGATGAAGCACAGAAATTGCATCGGGATTGAATACAACAGTCACCATGCGCACTTTACTCCATGGGAGTAATTTCTCTAACAGTCTACGCTTTGATCGTTCCCTGGAAGAGAAGTAGTAGTTTCCGATGCACATCTGGAGGCATTCTGTAATCTGTGGAATATCAGAGTGTTGATGAAACATAGAAATTGCATCGGGATTGAGTACAACAGTGACCATGCGCACTTGCCTCCATGGGAGTAATGTATCAAACAGTCTACGCTTTGATCGTTCCCTGGAAGACCAGTAGTAGTTTCCGATGCACTTCTGGAGGCATTCTGTAATCTGTGGAGTATCAGAGTGTTGATGAAACACAGAAATTGCATCGGGATTGAATACAACAGTCACCATGCGCACTTTCCTCCATGGGAGTAATTCTCAAACAGTCTATGCTTTGATCGTTCCCTGTTAGACCACTAGTAGTTTCTGATGCACATCTGGTGGCATGCTGTATTGTGTAGACTATCAGAGTGTTGATGAAACACAGTAATTCCATCGGGGTTAAATACAACAGTCACCATGCGCACTTTCCTCCATGGGAGTAATGTCTCTAACAGTCTACGCTTTGATCGTTCCCTGGAAGACCAGTAGTAGTTTCCGATGCACATCTGGAGGCTTTCTGTTCTCTGTGGACTATCAGAGTGTTGATGAAACACAGAAATTGCATCTGGATTGAATACAACAGTCTCCATGCGCAGTTTCCGCCATGGGAGTAATGTCTCCAACAGTCTACGCTTTGATCGTTCCCTGGAAGACCAGTAGTAGCTTCCGATGCACATCTGGAGGCATTCTGTAATCTGTGGACTATCAGAGTGTGAATGAAACAAAGAAACTGCATCGGGATTGAATACAACAGTCACCATACGCACTATCCTCCATGCGATTAATATCTAAAACAGCCTACGCTTTGAACGTTTCCTGGAAGACCAGTAGTAGTTATTGATGCACATCTGAAGAAATTCTGTAATCTGTGGACTATCAGAGTGTTGATGAAACACAGTAATTGCATCGGGATTGAATACAACAGTCACCATGGGCACTTTCCTCCATGGGAGTAATGTCTCAAACAGTCTACGATTTGATCGTTCCCTGGAAGACCAGTAGTAGTTTCCGATGCACATCTGGAGGCTTTCTGTACTCTGTGGACTATCAGAGTGTTGATGAAACACAGAAATTGCATCGGGATTGAATACAACAGTCTCCATGCGCAGTTTCCTTCATGGTAGTAATGTCTCAAACAGTCTACGCTTTGATGGTTCCCTGGTAGACCAGTAGTAGTTTCAATTGCACATCTGGAGGCATTCTGTAATCTGTGGACTACCAGAGTGTTGATGAAACACAGAAATTGCATCGGGATTGAATACAACAGTCACCATGCGCACTTTACTCCATGGGAGTAATTTCTCTAACAGTCTACGCTTTGATCGCTCCCTGGAAGAGAAGTAGTAGTTTCCGATGCACATCTGGAGGCATTCTGTAATCTGTGGAATATCAGAGTGTTGATGAAACATAGAAATTGCATCGGGATTGAGTACAACAGTGACCATGCGCACTTGCCTCCATGGGAGTAATGTATCAAACAGTCTACGCTTTGATCGCTCCCTGGAAGACCAGTAGTAGTTTCCGATGCACTTCTGGAGGCATTCTGTAATCTGTGGAGTATCAGAGTGTTGATGAAACACAGAAATTGCATCGGGATTGAATACAACAGTCACCATGCGCACTTTCCTCCATGGGAGTAATTCTCAAACAGTCTATGCTTTGATCGTTCCCTGTTAGACCACTAGTAGTTTCTGATGCACATCTGGTGGCATGCTGTATTGTGTAGACTATCAGAGTGTTGATGAAACACAGTAATTCCATCGGGGTTAAATACAACTGTCACCATGCGCACTTTCCTCCATGGGAGTAATGTCTCTAACAGTCTACGCTTTGATCTTTCCCTGGAAGACCAGTAGTAGTTTCCGATGCACATCTGGAGGCTTTCTGTTCTCTGTGGACTATCAGAGTGTTGATGAAACACAGAAATTGCATCTGGATTGAATACAACAGTCTCCATGCGCAGTTTCCGCCATGGGAGTAATGTCTCCAACAGTCTACGCTTTGATCGTTCCCTGGAAGACCAGTAGTAGCTTCCGATGCACATCTGGAGGCATTCTGTAATCTGTGGACTATCAGAGTGTTAATGAAACAAAGAAACTGCATCGGGATTGAATGCAACAGTCACCATACGCACTATCCTCCATGCGATTAATATCTAAAACAGCCTACGCTTTGATCGTTCACTGGAAGACCAGTAGTAGTTATTGATGCACATCTGAAGAAATTCTGTAATCTGTGGACTATCAGCGTGTTGATGAAACAGAGTAATTGCATCGGGATTGAATACAACAGTCACCATGCGCACTTTCCTCCATGGGAGTAATGTCTCTAACAGTCTACGATTTGATCGTTCCCGGGAAGACCAGTAGTAGTTTCCGATGCACATCTGGAGGCTTTCTGTACTCTGTTGAATATCAGATTGTTGATGAAACACAGAAATTGCATCGGGATTGAATACAACAGTCTCCATGCGCAGTTTCCTTCATGGTAGTAATGTCTCAAACAGTCTACGCTTTGATCGTTCCCTGGTAGACCAGTAGTAGTTTGAATTGCACATCTGGAGGCATTCTGTAATCTGTGGACTACCAGAGTGTTGATGAAACACAGAAATTGCATCGGGATTGAATACAACAGTCACCATGCGCACTTTACTCCATGGGAGTAATTTCTCTAACAGTCTACGGTTTGATCGTTCCCTGGAAGAGAAGTAGTAGTTTCCGATTCACATATGGAGGCTTTCCGTAATTTGTGGACTATCAGAGTGTTGATGAAACTCACAAATTGCATCGGGATTGAATACAACAGTCACCATGCGCACTTTCCTCCATGGGAGTAATGTTTCAAAGAGTTTACCCTTTGATCGTTCCCTGGAAGACCAGTAGCAGTTTCCGATGCACATATGGAGCATTCTGTAATCTGTGGAGTATCAGAGTGTTGATGAAACACAGAAATTGCATCGGGATTGAATACAACAGTCACCATGCGCACATTCCTATATAAAAGTAATGTCTCAACAGTCTACGCTTTGATCGTTCCCTGGAAGACCAGTAGTAGTTTCAATTGCACATCTGGAGGCATTCTGTAATCTGTGGAATATCAGAGTGTTGATGAAACACAGAAATTGCATCGGGATTGAATACAACAGTCACCATGAGCACTTGCCTCCATGGGAGTAATGTAACAAACAGTCTACTCTTTGATCGTTCCCTGGAAGACCAGTAGTAGTTTCTGATGCACATCTGGAGGCTTTCTGTACTCTGTGGACTATCAGAGTGTTGATGAAACACAGAAATTGCATCGGGATTGAATACAACAGTCACCATGCGCACATTCCTATATAAAAGTAATGTCTCAAACAGTCTATGCTTCGATCGTTCCCTGTACGACCAGTAGTAGTTTCCGATGCACATCTCGAGGCATTCTGTACTCTGTGGACTATCAGAGTGTTGATGAAACACAGAAATTGCATCGGGATTGAATACAACAGTCACCATGCGCTCTTTCCTTCATGGGAGTAATGTATCAAGAGTCTACGCTTTGATCGTTCCCTGGAAGACCAGTAGTAGATTCCGATGCACATCTGGAGGCTTTCTGTTCTCTGTGGACTATCAGAGTGTTGATGAAACACAGAAATTGCATCTGGATTGAATACAACAGTCTCCATGCGCAGTTTCCGCCATGGGAGTAATGTCTCCAACAGTCTACGCTTTGATCGTTCCCTGGAAGACCAGTAGAAGCTTCCGATGCACATCTGGAGGCATTCTGTAATCTGTGGACTATCAGAGTGTTAATGAAACAAAGAAACTGCATCGGGATTGAATACAACAGTCACCATACGCACTATCCTCCATGCGATTAATATCTAAAACAGCCTACGCTTTGATCGTTCCCTGGAAGACCAGTAGTAGTTATTGATGCACATCTGAAGAAATTCTGTAATCTGTGGACTATCAGCGTGTTGATGAAACAGAGTAATTGCATCGGGATTGAATACAACAGTCACCATGCGCACTTTCCTCCATGGGAGTAATGTCTCTAACAGTCTACGATTTGATCGTTCCCGGGAAGACCAGTAGTAGTTTCCGATGCACATCTGGAGGCTTTCTGTACTCTGTTGAATATCAGATTGTTGATGAAACACAGAAATTGCATCGGGATTGAATACAACAGTCTCCATGCGCAGTTTCCTTCATGGTAGTAATGTCTCAAACAGTCTACGCTTTGATCGTTCCCTGGTAGACCAGTAGTAGTTTCAATTGCACATCTGGAGGCATTCTGTAATCTGTGGACTACCAGAGTGTTGATGAAACACAGAAATTGCATCGGGATTGAATACAACAGTCACCATGCGCACTTTACTCCATGGGAGTAATTTCTCTAACAGTCTACGGTTTGATCGTTCCCTGGAAGAGAAGTAGTAGTTTCCGATGCACATATGGAGGCTTTCCGTAATTTGTGGACTATCAGAGTGTTGATGAAACTCACAAATTGCATCGGGATTGAATACAACAGTCACCATGCGCACTTTCCTCCATGGGAGTAATGTTTCAAAGAGTTTACCCTTTGATCGTTCCCTGGAAGACCAGTAGCAGTTTCCGATGCACATATGGAGCATTCTGTAATCTGTGGAGTATCAGAGTGTTGATGAAACACAGAAATTGCATCGGGATTGAATACAACAGTCACCATGCGCACATTCCTCCATAAAAGTAATGTCTCAACAGTCTACGCTTTGATCGTTCCCTGGAAGCCCAGTAGTAGTTTCCGATGCACATCTGGAGGCATTCTGTAATCTGTGGAATATCAGAGTGTTGATGAAACACAGAAATTGCATCGGGATTGAATACAACAGTCACCAGGAGCACTTGCCTCCATGGGAGTAATGTAACAAACAGTCTACTCTTTGATCGTTCCCTGGAAGACCAGTAGTAGTTTCCGATGCACTTCTGGAGGCATTCTGTAATCTGTGGAGTATCAGAGTGTTGATGAAACACAGAAATTGCATCGGGATTGAATACAACAGTCACCATGCGCAGTTTCCTCCATGGGAGTGATGTCTCAAACAGTCTACGCTTTGATCGTTCCCTGGGAGACCAGTAGTAGTTTCAGATGCACATCTGGGGGCTTTCTGTAATCTGTGGACTATCAGAGTGTTGATGAAACACAGAAATTGCCCCGGGATAGAATACAGCAGTCACCATGCGCACTTTCCTCCATGGGAGTAATTCTCAAACAGTCTATGCTTTGATCGTTCCCTGTACGACCAGTAGTAGTTTCCGATGCACATCTCGAGGCATTCTGTACTCTGTGGACTATCAGAGTGTTGATGAAACACAGAAATTGCATCGGGATTGAATACAACAGTCACCATGCGCTCTTTCCTTCATGGGAGTAATGTATCAAGAGTCTACGCTTTGCTCGTTCCCTGGAAGACCAGTAGTAGTTTCTGATGCACATCTGGAGGCTTTCTGTACTCTGTGGACTATCAGAGTGTTGATGAAACACAGTAATTGCATCGGGATTGAATACAACAGTGACCATGCGCACTTTCCTCCGTGGGAGTAATGCTCAAACAGTCTATTCTTCGATCGTTCCCTGTAAGACCAGTAGTAGTTTCCGATGCACATCTGGAGGCATTCTGTTGACTATTAGAGTGTTGATGAAACACAGAAATTGCATCGGGATTGTATACAATAGTCACTATGCGCATTTTCCGCCATGGGAGCAATGTCTCAGTCAGTCTACGCTTTGATATTTCCCTGGAAGACCAGTAGTAGTTTCCGTTGCACATCTGGAGGCATTCTGTAATCTGTGGAGTATCAGAGTGTTGATGAAACACAGAAATTGCATCGGGATTGAATACAACAGTCACCAGGAGCACTTGCCTCCATGGGAGTAATGTAACAAACAGTCTACTCTTTGATCGTTCCCTGGAAGACCAGTAGTAGTTTCCGATGCACTTCTGGAGGCATTCTGTAATCTGTGGAGTATCAGAGTGTTGATGAAACACAGATATTGCATCGGGATTGAATACAACAGTCACCAGGCGCACTTTCCTCCATGGGAGTAATATCTCAAACAGTCTACGCTTTGATCGTTCCCTGGAAGACCACTAGTAGTTTCTGATGCACATCTGGTGGCATTATGTAATGTGTAGACTATCAGAGTGTTGATGAAACACAGTAATTCCATCGTGATTAAATACAACAGTCACCATGCGCACTTTCCTCCATGGGAGTAATGTCTCTAACAGTCTACGTTTGATCGTTCCCTGGAAGACCAGTAGTAGTTTCCGATGCACATCTGAAGGCATTCTGTAATCTGTGGACTATCAGAGTGTTGATGAAACACAGAAATTGCATCGGGATTGAATACAACAGTCACCATGCGCTCTTTCCTTCATGGGAGTAATGTATCAAGAGTCTACGCTTTGCTCGTTCCCTGGAAGACCAGTAGTAGTTTCTGATGCACATCTGGAGGCTTTCTGTACTCTGTGGACTATCAGAGTGTTGATGAAACACAGTAATTGCATCGGGATTGAATACAACAGTGACCATGCGCACTTTCCTCCGTGGGAGTAATGCTCAAACAGTCTATTCTTTGATCGTTCCCTGGAAGACCAGTAGCAGTTTCCGATGCACATATGGAGCATTCTGTAATCTGTGGAGTATCAGAGTGTTGATGAAACACAGAAATTGCATCGGGATTGAATACAACAGTCACCATGCGCACATTCCTCCATAAAAGTAATGTCTCAACAGTCTACGCTTTGATCGTTCCCTGGAAGCCCAGTAGTAGTTTCCGATGCACATCTGGAGGCATTCTGTAATCTGTGGAATATCAGAGTGTTGATGAAACACAGAAATTGCATCGGGATTGAATACAACAGTCACCATGAGCACTTGCCTCCATGGGAGTAATGTAACAAACAGTCTACTCTTTGATCGTTCCCTGGAAGACCAGTAGTAGTTTCCGATGCACTTCTGGAGGCATTCTGTAATCTGTGGAGTATCAGAGTGTTGATGAAACACAGAAATTGCATCGGGATTGAATACAACAGTCACCATGCGCAGTTTCCTCCATGGGAGTGATGTCTCAAACAGTCTACGCTTTGATCGTTCCCTGGGAGACCAGTAGTAGTTTCAGATGCACATCTGGGGGCTTTCTGTAATCTGTGGACTATCAGAGTGTTGATGAAACACAGAAATTGCCCCGGGATAGAATACAGCAGTCACCATGCGCACTTTCCTCCATGGGAGTAATTCTCAAACAGTCTATGCTTTGATCGTTCCCTGTACGACCAGTAGTAGTTTCCGATGCACATCTCGAGGCATTCTGTACTCTGTGGACTATCAGAGTGTTGATGAAACACAGAAATTGCATCGGGATTGAATACAACAGTCACCATGCGCTCTTTCCTTCATGGGAGTAATGTATCAAGAGTCTACGCTTTGCTCGTTCCCTGGAAGACCAGTAGTAGTTTCTGATGTACATCTGGAGGCTTTCTGTACTCTGTGGACTATCAGAGTGTTGATGAAACACAGAAATTGCATCGGGATTGAATACAACAGTCTCCATGCGCAGTTTCCTTCATGGTAGTAATGTCTCAAACAGTCTACGCCTTGATGGTTCCCTGGTAGACCAGTAGTAGTTTCAATTGCACATCTGGAGGCATTCTGTAATCTGTGGACTACCAGAGTGTTGATGAAACACAGAAATTGCATCGGGATTGAATACAACAGTCACCATGCGCACTTTACTCCATGGGAGTAATTTCTCTAACAGTCTACGCTTTGATCGTTCCCTGGAAGAGAAGTAGTAGTTTCCGATGCACATCTGGAGGCATTCTGTAATCTGTGGAATATCAGAGTGTTGATGAAACATAGAAATTGCATCGGGATTGAGTACAACAGTGACCATGCGCACTTGCCTCCATGGGAGTAATGTATCAAACAGTCTACGCTTTGATCGTTCCCTGGAAGACCAGTAGTAGTTTCCGATGCACTTCTGGAGGCATTCTGTAATCTGTGGAGTATCAGAGTGTTGATGAAACACAGAAATTGCATCGGGATTGAATACAACATTCACCATGCGCACTTTCCTCCATGGGAGTAATTCTCAAACAGTCTATGCTTTGATCGTTCCCTGTTAGACCACTAGTAGTTTCTGATGCACATCTGGTGGCATGTTGTATTGTGTAGCCTATCAGAGTGTTGATGAAACTCAGTAATTCCATCGGGGTTAAATACAACAGTCACCATGCGCACTTTCCTCCATGGGAGTAGTGTCTCTAACAGTCTACGCTTTGATCGTTCCCTGGAAGACCAGTAGTAGTTTCCGATGCACATCTGGAGGCTTTCTGTTCTCTGTGGTCTATCAGAGTGCTGATGAAACACAGAAATTGCATCTGGATTGAATACAACAGTCTCCATGCGCAGTTTCCGCCATGGGAGTAATGTCTCCAACAGTCTACGCTTTGATCGTTCCCTGGAAGACCAGTAGTAGCTTCCGATGCACATCTGGAGGCATTCTGTAATCTGTGGACTATCAGAGTGTTAATGAAACAAAGAAACTGCATCGGGATTGAATACAACAGTCACCATACGCACTATCCTCCATGCGATTAATATCTAAAACAGCCTACGCTTTGATCGTTCCCTGGAAGACCAGTAGTAGTTATTGATGCACATCTGAAGAAATTCTGTAATCTGTGGACTATCAGCGTGTTGATGAAACAGAGTAATTGCATCGGGATTGAATACAACAGTCACCATGCGCACTTTCCTCCATGGGAGTAATGTCTCTAACAGTCTACGATTTGATCGTTCCCGGGAAGACCAGTAGTAGTTTCCGATGCACATCTGGAGGCTTTCTGTACTCTGTTGAATATCAGATTGTTGATGAAACACAGAAATTGCATCGGGATTGAATACAACAGTCTCCATGCGCAGTTTCCTTCATGGTAGTAATGTCTCAAACAGTCTACGCTTTGATCGTTCCCTGGTAGACCAGTAGTAGTTTCAATTGCACATCTGGAGGCATTCTGTAATCTGTGGACTACCAGAGTGTTGATGAAACACAGAAATTGCATCGGGATTGAATACAACAGTCACCATGCGCACTTTACTCCATGGGAGTAATTTCTCTAACAGTCTACGGTTTGATCGTTCCCTGGAAGAGAAGTAGTAGTTTCCGATGCACATATGGAGGCTTTCCGTAATTTGTGGACTATCAGAGTGTTGATGAAACTCACAAATTGCATCGGGATTGAATACAACAGACACCATGCGCACTTTCCTCCATGGGAGTAATGTTTCAAAGAGTTTACCCTTTGATCGTTCCCTGGAAGACCAGTAGCAGTTTCCGATGCACATATGGAGCATTCTGTAATCTGTGGAGTATCAGAGTGTTGATGAAACACAGAAATTGCATCGGGATTGAATACAACAGTCACCATGCGCACATTCCTCCATAAAAGTAATGTCTCAACAGTCTACGCTTTGATCGTTCCCTGGAAGCCCAGTAGTAGTTTCCGATGCACATCTGGAGGCATTCTGTAATCTGTGGAATATCAGAGTGTTGATGAAACACAGAAATTGCATCGGGATTGAATACAACAGTCACCATGAGCACTTGCCTCCATGGGAGTAATGTAACAAACAGTCTACTCTTTGATCGTTCCCTGGAAGACCAGTAGTAGTTTCCGATGCACTTCTGGAGGCATTCTGTAATCTGTGGAGTATCAGAGTGTTGATGAAACACAGAAATTGCATCGGGATTGAATACAACAGTCACCATGCGCAGTTTCCTCAATGGGAGTGATGTCTCAAACAGTCTACGCTTTGATCGTTCCCTGGGAGACCAGTAGTAGTTTCAGATGCACATCTGGGGGCTTTCTGTAATCTGTGGACTATCAGAGTGTTGATGAAACACAGAAATTGCCCCGGGATAGAATACAGCAGTCACCATGCGCACTTTCCTCCATGGGAGTAATTCTCAAACAGTCTATGCTTTGATCGTTCCCTGTACGACCAGTAGTAGTTTCCGATGCACATCTCGAGGCATTCTGTACTCTGTGGACTATCAGAGTGTTGATGAAACACAGAAATTGCATCGGGATTGAATACAACAGTCACCATGCGCTCTTTCCTTCATGGGAGTAATGTATCAAGAGTCTACGCTTTGCTCGTTCCCTGGAAGACCAGTAGTAGTTTCTGATGCACATCTGGAGGCTTTCTGTACTCTGTGGACTATCAGAGTGTTGATGAAACACAGCAATTGCATCGGGATTGAATACAACAGTGACCATGCGCACTTTCCTCCGTGGGAGTAATGCTCAAACAGTCTATTCTTTGATCGTTCCCTGGAAGACCAGTAGCAGTTTCCGATGCACATATGGAGCATTCTGTAATCTGTGGAGTATCAGAGTGTTGATGAAACACAGAAATTGCATCGGGATTGAATACAACAGTCACCATGCGCACATTCCTCCATAAAAGTAATGTCTCAACAGTCTACGCTTTGATCGTTCCCTGGAAGCCCAGTAGTAGTTTCCGATGCACATCTGGAGGCATTCTGTAATCTGTGGAATATCAGAGTGTTGATGAAACACAGATATTGCATCGGGATTGAATACAACAGTCACCAGGCGCACTTTCCTCCATGGGAGTAATATCTCAAACAGTCTACGCTTTGATCGTTCCCTGGAAGACCACTAGTAGTTTCTGATGCACATCTGGTGGCATTATGTAATGTGTAGACTATCAGAGTGTTGATGAAACACAGTAATTCCATCGTGATTAAATACAACAGTCACCATGCGCACTTTCCTCCATGGGAGTAATGTCTCTAACAGTCTACGTTTGATCGTTCCCTGGAAGACCAGTAGTAGTTTCCGATGCACATCTGAAGGCATTCTGTAATCTGTGGACTATCAGAGTGTTGATGAAACACAGAAATTGCATCGGGATTGAATACAACAGTCACCATGCGCTCTTTCCTTCATGGGAGTAATGTATCAAGAGTCTACGCTTTGCTCGTTCCCTGGAAGACCAGTAGTAGTTTCTGATGCACATCTGGAGGCTTTCTGTACTCTGTGGACTATCAGAGTGTTGATGAAACACAGTAATTGCATCGGGATTGAATACAACAGTGACCATGCGCACTTTCCTCCGTGGGAGTAATGCTCAAACAGTCTATTCTTTGATCGTTCCCTGGAAGACCAGTAGCAGTTTCCGATGCACATATGGAGCATTCTGTAATCTGTGGAGTATCAGAGTGTTGATGAAACACAGAAATTGCATCGGGATTGAATACAACAGTCACCATGCGCACATTCCTCCATAAAAGTAATGTCTCAACAGTCTACGCTTTGATCGTTCCCTGGAAGCCCAGTAGTAGTTTCCGATGCACATCTGGAGGCATTCTGTAATCTGTGGAATATCAGAGTGTTGATGAAACACAGAAATTGCATCGGGATTGAATACAACAGTCACCATGAGCGCTTGCCTCCATGGGAGTAATGTAACAAACAGTCTACTCTTTGATCGTTCCCTGGAAGACCAGTAGTAGTTTCCGATGCACTTCTGGAGGCATTCTGTAATCTGTGGAGTATCAGAGTGTTGATGAAACACAGAAATTGCATCGGGATTGAATACAACAGTCACCATGCGCAGTTTCCTCCATGGGAGTGATGTCTCAAACAGTCTACGCTTTGATCGTTCCCTGGGAGACCAGTAGTAGTTTCAGATGCACATCTGGGGGCTTTCTGTAATCTGTGGACTATCAGAGTGTTGATGAAACACAGAAATTGCCCCGGGATAGAATACAGCAGTCACCATGCGCACTTTCCTCCATGGGAGTAATTCTCAAACAGTCTATGCTTTGATCGTTCCCTGTACGACCAGTAGTAGTTTCCGATGCACATCTCGAGGCATTCTGTACTCTGTGGACTATCAGAGTGTTGATGAAACACAGAAATTGCATCGGGATTGAATACAACAGTCACCATGCGCTCTTTCCTTCATGGGAGTAATGTATCAAGAGTCTACGCTTTGCTCGTTCCCTGGAAGACCAGTAGTAGTTTCTGATGCACATCTGGAGGCTTTCTGTACTCTGTGGACTATCAGAGTGTTGATGAAACACAGAAATTGCATCGGGATTGAATACAACAGTCTCCATGCGCAGTTTCCTTCATGGTAGTAATGTCTCAAACAGTCTACGCTTTGATGGTTCCCTGGTAGACCAGTAGTAGTTTCAATTGCACATCTGGAGGCATTCTGTAATCTGTGGACTACCAGAGTGTTGATGAAACACAGAAATTGCATCGGGATTGAATACAACAGTCACCATGCGCACTTTACTCCATGGGAGTAATTTCTCTAACAGTCTACGCTTTGATCGTTCCCTGGAAGAGAAGTAGTAGTTTCCGATGCACATCTGGAGGCATTCTGTAATCTGTGGAATATCAGAGTGTTGATGAAACATAGAAATTGCATCGGGATTGAGTACAACAGTGACCATGCGCACTTGCCTCCATGGGAGTAATGTATCAAACAGTCTACGCTTTGATCGTTCCCTGGAAGACCAGTAGTAGTTTCCGATGCACTTCTGGAGGCATTCTGTAATCTGTGGAGTATCAGAGTGTTGATGAAACACAGAAATTGCATCGGGATTGAATACAACATTCACCATGCGCACTTTCCTCCATGGGAGTAATTCTCAAACAGTCTATGCTTTGATCGTTCCCTGTTAGACCACTAGTAGTTTCTGATGCACATCTGGTGGCATGTTGTATTGTGTAGCCTATCAGAGTGTTGATGAAACACAGTAATTCCATCGGGGTTAAATACAACAGTCACCATGCGCACTTTCCTCCATGGGAGTAGTGTCTCTAACAGTCTACGCTTTGATCGTTCCCTGGAAGACCAGTAGTAGTTTCCGATGCACATCTGGAGGCTTTCTGTTCTCTGTGGACTATCAGAGTGTTGATGAAACACAGAAATTGCATCTGGATTGAATACAACAGTCTCCATGCGCAGTTTCCGCCATGGGAGTAATGTCTCCAACAGTCTACGCTTTGATCGTTATCTGGAAGACCAGTAGTAGCTTCCGATGCACATCTGGAGGCATTCTGTAATCTGTGGACTATCAGAGTGTTAATGAAACAAAGAAACTGCATCGGGATTGAATACAACAGTCACCATACGCACTATCCTCCATGCGATTAATATCTAAAACAGCCTACGCTTTGATCGTTCCCTGGAAGACCAGTAGTAGTTATTGATGCACATCTGAAGAAATTCTGTAATCTGTGGACTATCAGCGTGTTGATGAAACAGAGTAATTGCATCGGGATTGAATACAACAGTCACCATGCGCACTTTCCTCCATGGGAGTAATGTCTCTAACAGTCTACGATTTGATCGTTCCCGGGAAGACCAGTAGTAGTTTCCGATGCACATCTGGAGGCTTTCTGTACTCTGTTGAATATCAGATTGTTGATGAAACACAGAAATTGCATCGGGATTGAATACAACAGTCTCCATGCGCAGTTTCCTTCATGGTAGTAATGTCTCAAACAGTCTACGCTTTGATTGTTCCCTGGTAGACCAGTAGTAGTTTCAATTGCACATCTGGAGGCATTCTGTAATCTGTGGACTACCAGAGTGTTGATGAAACACAGAAATTGCATCGGGATTGAATACAACAGTCACCATGCGCACTTTACTCCATGGGAGTAATTTCTCTAACAGTCTACGGTTTGATCGTTCCCTGGAAGAGAAGTAGTAGTTTCCGATGCACATATGGAGGCTTTCCGTAATTTGTGGACTATCAGAGTGTTGATGAAACTCACAAATTGCATCGGGATTGAATACAACAGTCACCATGCGCACTTTCCTCCATGGGAGTAATGTTTCAAAGAGTTTACCCTTTGATCGTTCCCTGGAAGACCAGTAGCAGTTTCCGATGCACATATGGAGCATTCTGTAATCTGTGGAGTATCAGAGTGTTGATGAAACACAGAAATTGCATCGGGATTGAATACAACAGTCACCATGCGCACATTCCTCCATAAGAGTAATGTCTCAACAGTCTACGCTTTGATCGTTCCCTGGAAGCCCAGTAGTAGTTTCCGATGCACATCTGGAGGCATTCTGTAATCTGTGGAATATCAGAGTGTTGATGAAACACAGAATTTGCATCGGGATTGAATACAACAGTCACCATGAGCACTTGCCTCCATGGGAGTAATGTAACAAACAGTCTACTCTTTGATCGTTCCCTGGAAGACCAGTAGTAGTTTCCGATGCACTTCTGGAGGCATTCTGTAATCTGTGGAGTATCAGAGTGTTGATGAAACACAGAAATTGCATCGGGATTGAATACAACAGTCACCATGCGCAGTTTCCTCCATGGGAGTGATGTCTCAAACAGTCTACGCTTTGATCGTTCCCTGGGAGGCCAGTAGTAGTTTCAGATGCACATCTGGGGGCTTTCTGTAATCTGTGGACTATCAGAGTGTTGATGAAACACAGAAATTGCCCCGGGATAGAATACAGCAGTCACCATGCGCACTTTCCTCCATGGGAGTAATTCTCAAACAGTCTATGCTTTGATCGTTCCCTGTACGACCAGTAGTAGTTTCCGATGCACATCTCGAGGCATTCTGTACTCTGTGGACTATCAGAGTGTTGATGAAACACAGAAATTGCATCGGGATTGAATACAACAGTCACCATGCGCTCTTTCCTTCATGGGAGTAATGTATCAAGAGTCTACGTTTTGCTCGTTCCCTGGAAGACCAGTAGTAGTTTCTGATGCACATCTGGAGGCTTTCTGTACTCTGTGGACTATCAGAGTGTTGATGAAACACAGTAATTGCATCGGGATTGAATACAACAGTGACCATGCGCTCTTTCCTCCGTGGGAGTAATGCTCAAACAGTCTATTCTTCGATCGTTCCCTGTAAGACCAGTAGTAGTTTCCGATGCACATCTGGAGGCATTCTGTTGACTATTAGAGTGTTGATGAAACACAGAAATTGCATCGGGATTGTATACAATAGTCACTATGCGCATTTTCCGCCATGGGAGCAATGTCTCAGACAGTCTACGCTTTGATATTTCCCTGGAAGACCAGTAGTAGTTTCCGTTGCACATCTGGAGGCATTCTGTAATTTGTGGACTATCAGAGTGTTGATGAAACACAGATATTGCATCGGGATTGAATACAACAGTCACCAGGCGCACTTTCCTCCATGGGAGTAATATCTCAAACAGTCTACGCTTTGATCGTTCCCTGGAAGACCACTAGTAGTTTCTGATGCACATCTGGTGGCATTATGTAATGTGTAGACTATCAGAGTGTTGATGAAACACAGTAATTCCATCGTGATTAAATACAACAGTCACCATGCGCACTTTCCTCCATGGGAGTAATGTCTCTAACAGTCTACGTTTGATCGTTCCCTGGAAGACCAGTAGTAGTTTCCGATGCACATCTGAAGGCATTCTGTAATCTGTGGACTATCAGAGTGTTGATGAAACACAGAAATTGCATCGGGATTGAATACAACAGTCACCATGCGCTCTTTCCTTCATGGGAGTAATGTATCAAGAGTCTACGCTTTGCCCGTTCCCTGGAAGACCAGTAGTAGTTTCTGATGCACATCTGGAGGCTTTCTGTACTCTGTGGACTATCAGAGTGTTGATGAAACACAGTAATTGCATCGGGATTGAATACAACTGTGACCATGCGCACTTTCCTCCGTGGGAGTAATGCTCAAACAGTCTATGCTTTGATCGTTCCCTGGAAGACCAGTAGCAGTTTCCGATGCACATATATAGCATTCTGTAATCTGTGGAGTATCAGAGTGTTGATGAAACACAGAAATTGCATCGGGATTGAATACAACAGTCACCATGCGCAGTTTTCTCCATGGGAGTGATGTCTCAAACAGTCTACGCTTTGATCGTTCCCTGGGAGACCAGTAGTAGTTTCAGATGCACATCTGGGGGCTTTCTGTAATCTGTGGACTATCAGAGTGTTGATGAAACACAGAAATTGCCCCGGGATAGAATACAGCAGTCACCATGCGCACTTTCCTCCATGGGAGTAATTCTCAAACAGTCTATGCTTTGATCGTTCCCTGTACGACCAGTAGTAGTTTCCGATGCACATCTCGAGGCATTCTGTACTCTGTGGACTATCAGAGTGTTGATGAAACACAGAAATTGCATCGGGATTGAATACAACAGTCACCATGCGCTCTTTCCTTCATGGGAGTAATGTATCAAGAGTCTACGCTTTGCTCGTTCCCTGGAAGACCAGTAGTAGTTTCTGATGCACATCTGGAGGCTTTCTGTACTCTGTGGACTATCAGAGTGTTGATGAAACACAGAAATTGCATCGGGATTGAATACAACAGTCTCCATGCGCAGTTTCCTTCATGGTAGTAATGTCTCAAACAGTCTACGCTTTGATGGTTCCCTGGTAGACCAGTAGTAGTTTCAATTGCACATCTGGAGGCATTCTGTAATCTGTGGACTACCAGAGTGTTTATGAAACACAGAAATTGCATCGGGATTGAATACAACAGTCACCATGCGCACTTTACTCCATGGGAGTAATTTCTCTAACAGTCTACGCTTTGATCGTTCCCTGGAAGAGAAGTAGTAGTTTCCGATGCACATCTGGAGGCATTCTGTAATCTGTGGAATATCAGAGTGTTGATGAAACATAGAAATTGCATCGGGATTGAGTACAACAGTGACCATGCGCACTTGCCTCCATGGGAGTAATGTATCAAACAGTCTACGCTTTGATCGTTCCCTGGAAGACCAGTAGTAGTTTCCGATGCACTTCTGGAGGCATTCTGTAATCTGTGGAGTATCAGAGTGTTGATGAAACACAGAAATTGCATCGGGATTGAATACAACATTCACCATGCGCACTTTCCTCCATGGGAGTAATTCTCAAACAGTCTATGCTTTGATCGTTCCCTGTTAGACCACTAGTAGTTTCTGATGCTCATCTGGTGGCATGTTGTATTGTGTAGCCTATCAGAGTGTTGATGAAACACAGTAATTCCATCGGGGTTAAATACAACAGTCACCATGCGCACTTTCCTCCATGGGAGTAGTGTCTCTAACAGTCTACGCTTTGATCGTTCCCTGGAAGACCAGTAGTAGTTTCCGATGCACATCTGGAGGCTTTCTGTTCTCTGTGGACTATCAGAGTGTTGATGAAACACAGAATTTGCATCTGGATTGAATACAACAGTCTCCATGCGCAGTTTCCGCCATGGGAGTAATGTCTCCAACAGTCTACGCTTTGATCGTTATCTGGAAGACCAGTAGTAGCTTCCGATGCACATCTGGAGGCATTCTGTAATCTGTGGACTATCAGAGTGATAATGAAACAAAGAAACTGCATCGGGATTGAATACAACAGTCACCATACGCACTATCCTCCATGCGATTAATATCTAAAACAGCCTACGCTTTGATCGTTCCCTGGAAGACCAGTAGTAGTTATTGATGCACATCTGAAGAAATTCTGTAATCTGTGGACTATCAGCGTGTTGATGAAACAGAGTAATTGCATCGGGATTGAATACAACAGTCACCATGCGCACTTTCCTCCATGGGAGTAATGTCTCTAACAGTCTACGATTTGATCGTTCCCGGGAAGACCAGTAGTAGTTTCCGATGCACATCTGGAGGCTTTCTGTACTCTGTTGAATATCAGATTGTTGATGAAACACAGAAATTGCATCGGGATTGAATACAACAGTCTCCATGCGCAGTTTCCTTCATGGTAGTAATGTCTCAAACAGTCTACGCTTTGATCGTTCCCTGGTAGACCAGTAGTAGTTTCAATTGCACATCTGGAGGCATTCTGTAATCTGTGGACTACCAGAGTGTTGATGAAACACAGAAATTGCATCGGGATTGAATACAACAGTCACCATGCGCACTTTACTCCATGGGAGTAATTTCTCTAACAGTCTACGGTTTGATCGTTCCCTGGAAGAGAAGTAGTAGTTTCCGATGCACATATGGAGGCTTTCCGTAATTTGTGGACTATCAGAGTGTTGATGAAACTCACAAATTGCATCGGGATTGAATACAACAGTCACCATGCGCACTTTCCTCCATGGGAGTAATGTTTCAAAGAGTTTACCCTTTGATCGTTCCCTGGAAGACCAGTAGCAGTTTCCGATGCACATATGGAGCATTCTGTAATCTGTGGAGTATCAGAGTGTTGATGAAACACAGAAATTGCATCGGGATTGAATACAACAGTCACCATGCGCACATTCCTCCATAAAAGTAATGTCTCAACAGTCTACGCTTTGATCGTTCCCTGGAAGCCCAGTAGTAGTTTCCGATGCACATCTGGAGGCATTCTGTAATCTGTGGAATATCAGAGTGTTGATGAAACACAGAAATTGCATCGGGATTGAATACAACAGTCACCATGAGCACTTGCCTCCATGGGAGTAATGTAACAAACAGTCTACTCTTTGATCGTTCCCTGGAAGACCAGTAGTAGTTTCCGATGCACTTCTGGAGGCATTCTGTAATCTGTGGAGTATCAGAGTGTTGATGAAACACAGAAATTGCATCGGGATTGAATACAACAGTCACCATGCGCAGTTTCCTCCATGGGAGTGATGTCTCAAACAGTCTACGCTTTGATCGTTCCCTGGGAGACCAGTAGTAGTTTCAGATGCACATCTGGGGGCTTTCTGTAATCTGTGGACTATCAGAGTGTTGATGAAACACAGAAATTGCCCCGGGATAGAATACAGCAGTCACCATGCGCACTTTCCTCCATGGGAGTAATTCTCAAACAGTCTATGCTTTGATCGTTCCCTGTACGACCAGTAGTAGTTTCCGATGCACATCTCGAGGCATTCTGTACTCTGTGGACTATCAGAGTGTTGATGAAACACAGAAATTGCATCGGGATTGAATACAACAGTCACCATGCGCTCTTTCCTTCATGGGAGTAATGTATCAAGAGTCTACGCTTTGCTCGTTCCCTGGAAGACCAGTAGTAGTTTCTGATGCACATCTGGAGGCTTTCTGTACTCTGTGGACTAACAGAGTGTTGATGAAACACAGTAATTGCATCGGGATTGAATACAACAGTGACCATGCGCACTTTCCTCCGTTGGAGTAATGCTCAAACAGTCTATTCTTCGATCGTTCCCTGTAAGACCAGTAGTAGTTTCCGATGCACATCTGGAGGCATTCTGTTGACTATTAGAGTGTTGATGAAACACAGAAATTGCATCGGGATTGTATACAATAGTCACTATGCGCATTTTCCGCCATGGGAGCAATGTCTCAGACAGTCTACGCTTTGATATTTCCCTGGAAGACCAGTAGTAGTTTCCGTTGCACATCTGGAGGCATTCTGTAATTTGTGGACTATCAGAGTGTTGATGAAACACAGATATTGCATCGGGATTGAATACAACAGTCACCAGGCGCACTTTCCTCCATGGGAGTAATATCTCAAACAGTCTACGCTTTGATCGTTCCCTGGAAGACCACTAGTAGTTTCTGATGCACATCTGGTGGCATTATGTAATGTGTAGACTATCAGAGTGTTGATGAAACACAGTAATTCCATCGTGATTAAATACAACAGTCACCATGCGCACTTTCCTCCATGGGAGTAATGTCTCTAACAGTCTACGTTTGATGGTTCCCTGGAAGACCAGTAGTAGTTTCCGATGCACATCTGAAGGCATTCTGTAATCTGTGGACTATCAGAGTGTTGACGAAACACAGAAATTGCATCGGGATTGAATACAACAGTCACCATGCGCTCTTTCCTTCATGGGAGTAATGTATCAAGAGTCTACGCTTTGCTCGTTCCCTGGAAGACCAGTAGTAGTTTCTGATGCACATCTGGAGGCTTTCTGTACTCTGTGGACTATCAGAGTGTTGATGAAACACAGTAATTGCATCGGGATTGAATACAACAGTGACCATGCGCACTTTCCTCCGTGGGAGTAATGCTCAAACAGTCTATGCTTTGATCGTTCCCTGGAAGACCAGTAGCAGTTTCCGATGCACATATGGAGCATTCTGTAATCTGTGGAGTATCAGAGTGTTGATGAAACACAGAAATTGCATCGGGATTGAATACAACAGTCACCATGCGCACATTCCTCCATAAAAGTAATGTCTCAACAGTCTACGCTTTGATCGTTCCCTGGAAGCCCAGTAGTAGTTTCCGATGCACATCTGGAGGCATTCTGTAATCTGTGGAATATCAGAGTGTTGATGAAACACAGAAATTGCATCGGGATTGAATACAACAGTCACCATGAGCACTTGCCTCCATGGGAGTAATGTAACAAACAGTGTACTCTTTGATCGTTCCCTGGAAGACCAGTAGTAGTTTCCGATGCACTTCTGGAGGCATTCTGTAATCTGTGGAGTATCAGAGTGTTGATGAAACACAGAAATTGCATCGGGATTGAATACAACAGTCACCATGCGCAGTTTCCTCCATGGGAGTGATGTCTCAAACAGTCTACGCTTTGATCGTTCCCTGGGAGACCAGTAGTAGTTTCAGATGCACATCTGGGGGCTTTCTGTAATCTGTGGACTATCAGAGTGTTGATGAAACACAGAAATTGCCCCGGGATAGAATACAGCAGTCACCATGCGCACTTTCCTCCATGGGAGTAATTCTCAAACAGTCTATGCTTTGATCGTTCCCTGTACGACCAGTAGTAGTTTCCGATGCACATCTCGAGGCATTCTGTACTCTGTGGACTATCAGAGTGTTGATGAAACACAGAAATTGCATCGGGATTGAATACAACAGTCACCATGCGCTCTTTCCTTCATGGGAGTAATGTATCAAGAGTCTACGCTTTGGTCGTTCCCTGGAAGACCAGTAGTAGTTTCTGATGCACATCTGGAGGCTTTCTGTACTCTGTGGACTATCAGAGTGTTGATGAAACACAGTAATTGCATCGGTATTGAATACAACAGTGACCATGCGCACTTTCCTCCGTGGGAGTAATGCTCAAACAGTCTATTCTTCGATCGTTCCCTGTAAGACCAGTAGTAGTTTCCGATGCACATCTGGAGGCATTCTGTTGACTATTAGAGTGTTGATGAAACACAAAAATTGCATCGGGATTGTATACAATAGTCACTATGCGCATTTTCCGCCATGGGAGCAATGTCTCAGACAGTCTACGCTTTGATATTTCCCTGGAAGACCAGTAGTAGTTTCCGTTGCACATCTGGAGGCATTCTGTAATTTGTGGACTATCAGAGTGTTGATGAAACACAGATATTGCATCGGGATTGAATACAACAGTCACCAGGCGCACTTTCCTCCTTGGGAGTAATATCTCAAACAGTCTACGCTTTGATGGTTCCCTGGAAGACCACTAGTAGTTTCTGATGCACATCTGGTGGCATTATGTAATGTGTAGACTATCAGAGTGTTGATGAAACACAGTAATTCCATCGTGATTAAATACAACAGTCACCATGCGCACTTTCCTCCATGGGAGTAATGTCTCTAACCGTCTACGTTTGATCGTTCCCTGGAAGACCAGTAGTAGTTTCCGATGCACATCTGAAGGCATTCTGTAATCTGTGGACTATCAGAGTGTTGATGAAACACAGAAATTGCATCGGGATTGAATACAATAGTCACCATGTGCACTTTCCGCCATGGGAGTTATGTCTCCAACGGCCTACGCTTTGATCGTTCCCTGGAAGACCAGCAGTAGTTATTGATGCACATCTGAAGAAATTCTGTAATCTGTGGACTATAAGAGTGTTGATGAAACACAGTAATTGCATCGGGATTGATTACAACAGTAACCATGCGCACTTTCCTCCATGGGACTAATGTCTCTAACAGTCTACGTTTTGATCTTTCCCTGGAAGACCAGTAGTAGTTTCCGATGCACATCTGGAGGCTTTCTGTACTCTGTGGACTATCAGAGTGTTGATGAAACACAGAAATTGCATCGGGATTGAATACAACAAACACCATGCGCACTTTCCTCCACGGGAGTAATGTTTCAAAGAGTTTACGCTTTGATCGTTCCCTGGAAGACCAGTAGCAGTTTCCGATGCACATGTGGAGGCATTCTGTAATCTGTGGAGTATCAGAGTGTTGATGAAACACAGAAATTGCATCGGGATTGAATACAACAGTCACCATGCGCACATTCCTCCATAAAAGTAATGTCTCAACAGTCTACGCTTTGATCGTTGCCTGGAATACCAGTAGTAGTTTCCGATGCATATCTCGAGGCATTCTATAATCTGTGGAATATCAGAGTGTTGATGAAACACAGAAATTGCAACGGGATTGAATACAACAGTCACCATGCGCACTTTCCTCCATGGGAGTAATGTATCAAACAGTCTACGCTTTGATCGTTCCCTGGAAGACCAGTAGTAGTTTCCGATGCACATCTGGAGGCATTCTGTAATCTGTGGAGTATCAGAGTGTTGATGAAACACTGAAATTGCATCGGGATTGAATACAACAGTCACCATGCGCACTTTCCTACACGGGAGTAATGTATCAAACAGTCTACGTTTTGATCGTTCCCTGGAAGACCAGTAGTAGTTTCCGATGCACATCTGGAGGCATTCTGTAATTTGTGGACTATCAGAGTGTTGATGAAACACAGAAATTGCATCGGGATTGAATACCACAGTCACCAGGCGCACTTTCCTCCATGGGAGTAATGTCTCAAACAGTCTACGCTTTGATCGTTCCCTGGAAGACCACTAGTAGTTTCTGATGCACATCTGGTGGCATTATGTTATGTGTAGACTATCAGAGTGTTGATGAAACACAGTAATTCCATCGGGATTAAATACAACAGTCACCATGCGCACTTTCCTCCATGGGAGTAATGTCTCTAACAGTCTACGTTTGATCGTTCCCTGGAAGACCAGTAGTAGTTTCCGATGCACATCAGGAGGCTTTCTGTTATTTGTGGACTATCAGAGTGTTGATGAAACACAGAAATCGCATCGGGATTGAATACAACAGTCACCATGTGCACTTTCCCCCATGGGAGTAATGTCTCAAACATTCAACGCTTTGATCTTTCCCTGGAAGACCAGTAGTAGTTTCTGATGCACATCTGAAGGCATTCTGTAATCTGTGGACTATCAGAGTGTTGATGAAACACAGAAATTGCATCGGGATTGAATACAATAGTCACCATGCGCACTTTCCGCCATGGGAGTTATGTCTCCCACAGTCTACGCTTTGATCGTTCCCTGGGAGACCAATAGTAGTTTCCGGTGCACATGTGAACGCATTCTGTAATCTGTGGACTATCAGAGTGTTGATGAAACACAGAAACTGCATCGGGATTGAATACAACAGTCACCATGCGCACTATCCTCCACGCGAGTAATATCTAAAACAGCCTACGCTTTGATCGTTCCCTGGAAGACCAGTAGTAGTTTCCGATGCACATCTGGAGGCTTTCTGAACTCTGTGGACTATCAGAGTGTTGATGAAACACAGAAATTGCATCGGGATTGAATACAACAGTCTCCATGCGCAGTTTCCTCCATGGGAGTAATGTCTCAAACAGTCTACGCTTTGATCGTTCCCTGGAAGACCACTAGTAGTTTCTGATGCACATCTGGTGGCATTATGTAATGTGTAGACTATCAGAGTGTTGATGAAACACAGTAATTCCATCGGGATTAAATACAACAGTCACCATGCGCACTTTCCTCCATGGGAGTAATGTCTCTAACAGTCTACGTTTGATCGTTCCCTGGAAGACCAGTAGTAGCTTCCGATGCACATCTGGAGGCTTTCTGTTCTTTGTGGACTATCAGACTGTTGATGAAACACAGCAATTGCATCGGGATTGAATACAACAGTGACCATGCGCACTTTCCTCCGTGGGAGTAATTCTCAAACAGTCTATTCTTTGATCGTTCCCTGTAAGGCCAGTAGTAGATTCCGATGCCCATCTGGAGGCATTCTGTTGACTATTAGAGTGTTGATGAATCACAGAAATTGCATCGGGATTGAATACAATAGTCACTATGCGCATTTTCCGATATGGGAGCAATGTCTGAGACAGTCTACGCTTTGATCTTTCATTGGAAGACCAGTAGTAGTTTCAGATGCACATCTGGGGGCTTTCTGTAATCTGTGGACTATCAGAGTGTTGATGAAACACAGAAATTGCCCCGGGATAGAATACAGCAGTCACCATGCGCACTTTCCTCCATGGGAGTAATTCTCAAACAGTCTATGCTTTGATCGTTCCCTGTACGACCAGTAGTAGTTTCCGATGCACATCTCGAGGCATTCTGTACTCTGTGGACTATCAGAGTGTTGATGAAACACAGAAATTGCATCGGGATTGAATACAACAGTCACCATGCGCTCTTTCCTTCATGGGAGTAATGTATCAAGAGTCTACGCTTTGCTCGTTCCCTGGAAGACCAGTAGTAGTTTCTGATGCACATCTGGAGGCTTTCTGTACTCTGTGGACTATCAGAGTGTTGATGAAACACAGTAATTGCATCGGGATTGAATACAACTGTGACCATGCGCACTTTCCTCCGTGGGAGTAATGCTCAAACAGTCTATTCTTCGATCGTTCCCTGTAAGACCAGTAGTAGTTTCCGATGCACATCTGGAGGCATTCTGTTGACTATTAGAGTGTTGATGAAACACAGAAATTGCATCGGGATTGTATACAATAGTCACTATGCGCTTTTTCCGCCATGGGAGCAATGTCTCAGACAGTCTACGCTTTGATATTTCCCTGGAAGACCAGTAGTAGTTTCCGTTGCACATCTGGAGGCATTCTGTAATTTGTGGACTATCAGAGTGTTGATGAAACACAGATATTGCATCGGGATTGAATACAACAGTCACCAGGCGCACTTTCCTCCATGGGAGTAATATCTCAAACAGTCTACGCTTTGATCGTTCCCTGGAAGACCACTAGTAGTTTCTGATGCACATCTGGTGGCATTATGTAATGTGTAGACTATCAGAGTGTTGATGAAACACAGTAATTCCATCGGGATTAAATACAACAGTCACCATGCGCACTTTCCTCCATGGGAGTAATGTCTCTAACAGTCTACGATTTGATCGGTCCCTGGAAGACCAGTAGTAGTTTCCGATGCACATCTGGAGGCTTTCTGTACTCTGTGGACTATCAGAGTGTTGATGAAACACAGAAATTGCATCGGGATTGAATACAACAGTCTCCATGCGCAGTTTCCTTCATGGTAGTAATGTCTCAAACAGTCTACGCTTTGATGGTTCCCTGGTAGACCAGTAGTAGTTTCAATTGCACATCTGGAGGCATTCTGTAATCTGTGGACTACCAGAGTGTTGATGAAACACAGAAATTGCATCGGGATTGAATACAACAGTCACCATGCGCACTTTACTCCATGGGAGTAATTTCTCTAACAGTCTACGCTTTGATCGTTCCCTGGAAGAGAAGTAGTGGTTTCCGATGCACATCTGGAGGCATTCTGTAATCTGTGGAATATCAGAGTGTAGATGAAACATAGAAATTGCATCGGGATTGAGTACAACAGTGACCATGCGCACTTGCCTCCATGGGAGTAATGTATCAAACAGTCTACGATTTGATCGTTCCCTGGAAGACCAGTAGTAGTTTCCGATGCACTTCTGGAGGCATTCTGTAATCTGTGGAGTATCAGAGTGTTGATGAAACACAGAAATTGCATCGGGATTGAATACAACAGTCACCATGCGCAGTTTCCTCCATGGGAGTGATGTCTCAAACAGTCTACGCTTTGATCGTTCCCTGGGAGACCAGTAGTAGTTTCAGATGCACATCTGGGGGCTTTCTGTAATCTGTGGACTATCAGAGTGTTGATGAAACACAGAAATTGCCCTGGGATAGAATACAGCAGTCACCATGCGCACTTTCCTCCATGGGAGTAATTCTCAAACAGTCTATGCTTTGATCGTTCCCTGTACGACCAGTAGTAGTTTCCGATGCACATCTCGAGGCATTCTGTACTCTGTGGACTATCAGAGTGTTGATGAAACACAGAAATTGCATCGGGATTGAATACAACAGTCACCATGCGCTCTTTCCTTCATGGGAGTAATGTATCAAGAGTCTACGCTTTGCTCGTTCCCTGGAAGACCAGTAGTAGTTTCTGATGCACATCTGGAGGCTTTCTGTACTCTGTGGACTATCAGAGTGTTGATGAAACACAGTAATTGCATCGGGATTGAATACAACAGTGACCATGCGCACTTTCCTCCGTGGGAGTAATGCTCAAACAGTCTATTCTTCGATCGTTCCCTGTAAGACCAGTAGTAGTTTCCGATGCACATCTGGAGGCATTCTGTTGACTATTAGAGTGTTGATGAAACACAGAAATTGCATCGGGATTGTATACAATAGTCACTATGCGCATTTTCCGCCATGGGAGCAATGTCTCAGACAGTCTACGCTTTGATATTTCCCTGGAAGACCAGTAGTAGTTTCCGTTGCACATCTGGAGGCATTCTGTAATTTGTGGACTATCAGAGTGTTGATGAAACACAGATATTGCATCGGGATTGAATACAACAGTCACCAGGCGCACTTTCCTCCATGGGAGTAATATCTCAAACAGTCTACGCTTTGATCGTTCCCTGGAAGACCACTAGTAGTTTCTGATGCACATCTGGTGGCATTATGTAATGTGTAGACTATCAGAGTGTTGATGAAACACAGTAATTCCATCGTGATTAAATACAACAGTCACCATGCGCACTTTCCTCCATGGGAGTAATGTCTCTAACAGTCTACGTTTGATCGTTCCCTGGAAGACCAGTAGTAGTTTCCGATGCACATCTGAAGGCATTCTGTAATCTGTGGACTATCAGAGTGTTGATGAAACACAGAAATTGCATCGGGATTGAATACAATAGTCACCATGTGCACTTTCCGCCATGGGAGTTATGTCTCCAACGGCCTACGCTTTGATCGTTCCCTGGAAGACCAGCAGTAGTTATTGATGCACATCTGAAGAAATTCTGTAATCTGTGGACTATCAGAGTGTTGATGAAACACAGTAATTGCATCGGGATTGAATACAACAGTAACCATGCGCACTTTCCTCCGTGGGACTAATGTCTCTAACAGTCTACGTTTTGATCTTTCCCTGGAAGCCCAGTAGTAGTTTCCGATGCACATCTGGAGGCTTTCTGTACTCTGTGGACTATCAGAGTGTTGATGAAACACAGAAATTGCATCGGGATTGAATACAACAATCACCATGCGCACTTTCCTCCACGGGAGTAATGTTTCAAAGAGTTTACGCTTTGATCGTTCCCTGGAAGACCAGTAGCAGTTTCCGATGCACATGTGGAGGCATTCTGTAATCTGTGGAGTATCAGAGTGTTGATGAAACACAGAAATTGCATCGGGATTGAATACAACAGTCACCATGCGCACATTCCTCCATAAAAGTAATGTCTCAACAGTCTACGCTTTGATCGTTCCCTGGAATACCAGTAGTAGTTTCCGATGCACATCTCGAGGCATTCTATAATCTGTGGAATATCAGAGTGTTGATGAAACACAGAAATTGCAACGGGATTGAATACAACAGTCACCATGCGCACTTTCCTCCATGGGAGTAATGTATCAAACAGTCTACGCTTTGATCGTTCCCTGGAAGACCAGTAGTAGTTTCCGATGCACATCTGGAGGCATTCTGTAATCTGTGGAGTATCAGAGTGTTGATGAAACACTGAAATTGCATCGGGATTGAATACAACAGTCACCATGCGCACTTTCCTACACGGGAGCAATGTATCAAACAGTCTACGTTTTGATCGTTCCCTGGAAGACCAGTAGTAGTTTCCGATGCACATCTGGAGGCATTCTGTAATTTGTGGACTATCAGAGTGTTGATGAAACACAGAAATTGCATCGGGATTGAATACCACAGTCACCAGGCGCACTTTCCTCCATGGGAGTAATGTCTCAAACAGTCTACGCTTTGATCGTTCCCTGGAAGACCACTAGTAGTTTCTGATGCACATCTGGTGGCATTATGTAATGTGTAGACTATCAGAGTGTTGATGAAACACAGTAATTCCATCGGGATTAAATACAACAGTCACCATGCGCACTTTCCTCCATGGGAGTAATGTCTCTAACAGTCTACGTTTGATCGTTCCCTGGAAGACCAGTAGTAGTTTCCGATGCACATCAGGAGGCTTTCTGTTCTTTGTGGACTATCAGAGTGTTGATGAAACACAGAAATCGCATCGGGATTGAATACAACAGTCACCATGTGCACTTTCCCCCATGGGAGTAATGTCTCAAACATTCAACGCTTTGATCTTTCCCTGGAAGACCAGTAGTAGTTTCTGATGCACATCTGAAGGCATTCTGTAATCTGTGGACTATCAGAGTGTTGATGAAACACAGAAATTGCATCGGGATTGAATACAATAGTCACCATGCGCACTTTCCGCCATGGGAGTTATGTCTCCCACAGTCTACGCTTTGATCGTTCCCTGGAAGACCAATAGTAGTTTCCGGTGCACATGTGAACGCATTCTGTAATCTGTGGACTATCAGAGTGTTGATGAAACACAGAAACTGCATCGGGATTTAATACAACAGTCACCATGCGCACTATCCTCCACGCGAGTAATATCTAAAACAGCCTACGCTTTGATCGTTCCCTGGAAGACCAGTAGTAGTTATTGATGCACATCTGAAGAAATTCTGTAATCTGTGGAGTATCAGAGTGTTGATGAAACACAGTAAATGCATCGGGATTGAATACAACAGTCACCATGCACACTTTCCTCCATGGGACTAATGTCTCTAACAGTCTACGCTTTGATCGTTCCCTGGAAGACCAGTAGTAGTTTCCGATGCACATCTGGAGGCTTTCTGTACTCTGTGGACTATCAGAGTGTTGATGAAACACAGAAATTGCATCGGGATTGAATACAACAGTCTCCATGCGCAGTTTCCTCCATGGGAGTAATGTCTCAAACAGTCTACGCTTTGATCGTTCCCTGGAAGACCACTAGTAGTTTCTGATGCACATCTGGTGGCATTATGTAATGTGTAGACTATCAGAGTGTTGATGAAACACAGTAATTCCATCGGGATTAAATACAACAGTCACCATGCGCACTTTCCTCCATGGGAGTAATGTCTCTAACAGTCTACGTTTGATCGTTCCCTGGAAGACCAGTAGTAGCTTCCGATGCACATCTGGAGGCTTTCTGTTCTTTGTGGACTATCAGACTGTTGATGAGACACAGCAATTGCATCGGGATTGAATACAACAGTGACCATGCGCACTTTCCTCCGTGGGAGTAATTCTCAAACAGTCTATTCTTTGATCGTTCCCTGTAAGGCCAGTAGTAGTTTCCGATGCCCATCTGGAGGCGTTCTGTTGACTATTAGAGTGTTGATGAATCACAGAAATTGCATCGGGATTGAATACAATAGTCACTATGCGCATTTTCCGATATGGGAGCAATGTCTGAGACAGTCTACGCTTTGATCTTTCATTGGAAGACCAGTAGTAGTTTCCGATGCACATCTGGAGGCATTCTGTAATTTGTGGACTATCAGAGTGTTGATGAAACACAGAAATTGCATCGGGATTGAATACAACAGTCACCAGGCGCACTATCCTCCATGGGAGTAATGTCTCAAACAGTCTACGCTTTGATCGTTCCCTGGAAGACCACTAGTAGTTACTGATGCACATCTGGTGGCATTATGTAATGTGTAGACTATCAGAGTGTTGATGAAACACAGTAATTCCATCGGGATTAAATACAACAGTCACCATGCGCACTTTCCTCCATGGGAGTAATGTCTCTAACAGTCTATGTTTGATCGTTCCCTGGAAGACCAGTAGTAGTTTCCGATGCACATCTGGAGGCTTTCTGTTCTTTGTGGACTATCAGAGTGTTGATGAAACACAGAAATTGCATCGGGATTGAATACAACAGTCACCATGCGCTCTTTCCTCCATGGGAGTAATGTCTCAAACAGTCAACGCTTTGATCGTTCCCTGGAAGACCAGTAGTAGTTTCCGATGCACATCTGAAGGCATTCTGTAATCTGTGGACTATCAGAGTGTTGATGAAACACAGACATTGCATCGGGATTGAATACAATAGTCACCATGCGCACTTTCCGCCATGGGAGTTATGTCTCCAACAGTCTACGCTTTGATCGTTCCCTGGAAGACCAGTAGTAGTTTCCGGTGCACATCTGGACGCATTCTGTAATCTGTGGACTATCAGAGTGTTGATGAAACACAGAAACTGCATCGGGATTGAATACAACAGTCACCATGCGCACTATCCTCCATGCGAGTAATATCTAAAACAGCCTACGCTTTGATCGTTCCCTGGAAGACCAGTAGTAGTTATTGATGCACATCTTAAGAAATTCTGTAATCTGTGGACTATCAGAGTGTTGATGAAACACAGTAATTGCATCGGGATTGAATACCACAGCCACCATGCGCACTTAGCTCCATGGGACTAATGTCTCTAACAGTCTACGCTTTGATCGTTCCCTGGAAGACCAGTAGTAGTTTCCGATGCACATCTGGAGGCTTTCTGTACTCTGTGGACTATCAGAGTGTTGATGAAACACAGAAATTGCATCGGGATTGAATACAACAGTCTCCATGCGCAGTTTCCTCCATGGGAGTAATGTCTCAAACAGTCTACGCTTTGATCGTTCCCTGGTAGACCAGTAGTAGTTTCAATTGCACATCTGGAGGCATTCTGTAATCTGTGGACTACCAGAGTGTTGATGAAACACAGAAATTGCATCGGGATTGAATACAATAGTCACCATGCGCACTTTTCTCCATGGGAGTAATGTCTCTAACAGTCTACGCTTTGATCGTTCCCTGGAAGACCAGTAGTAGTTTCCGATGCACATATGGAGTGTTTCCGTAATCTGTGGACTATCATAGTGTTGATGAAACACAGAAATTGGATCGGGATTGAATACAACAATCACCATGCGCACTTTCCTCCATGGGAGTAATGTTTCAAAGAGTTTACGCTTTGATCGTTCCCTGGAAGACCAGTAGCAGTTTCCGATGCACATGTGGAGGCATTCTGTGATCTGTGGACTATCAGAGTGTTGATGAAACACAGAAATTGCATCGGGATTGAATACAACAGTCTCCATGCGCAGTTTCCTCCATGGGAGTAATGTCTCAAACAGTCTACGCTTTGATCGTTCCCTGGAAGACCACTAGTAGTTTCTGATGCACATCTGGTGGCATTCTGTAATCTGTGGACTATCAGAGTGTTGATGAAACACAGTAATTCCATCGGGATTAAATACAACAGTCACCATGCGCAGTTTCCTCCATGGGAGTAATGTCTCTAACAGTCTACGTTTGATCGTTCCCTGGAAGACCAGTAGTAGCTTCCGATGCACATCTGGAGGCTTTCTGTTCTTTGTGGACTATCAGACTGTTGATGAAACACAGCAATTGCATCGGGATTGAATGCAACAGTGACCATGCGCACTTTCCTCCGTGGGAGTAATTCTCAAACAGTCTATTCTTTGATCGTTCCCTGTAAGGCCAGTAGCAGTTTCCGATGCCCATCTGGAGGCATTCTGTTGACTATTAGAGTGTTGATGAAACACAGAAATTGCATCGGGATTGAATACAATAGTCACTATGCGCATTTTCCGATATGGGAGCAATGTCTGAGACAGTCTACGCTTTGATCTTTCATTGGAAGACCAGTAGTAGTTTCCGGTGCACATCTGGAGGCATTCTGTAATTTGTGGACTATCAGAGTGTTGATGCAACACAGAAATTGCATCGGGATTGAATACAACAGTCTCCATGCGCAGTTTCCTCCATGGGGGTAATTCTCAAACAGTCTACGCTTTGATAGTTCCCTGGAAGACCAGTAGTAGTTTCAATTGCACATCTGGAGTCATTCTGTAATCTGTGGACTACCAGAGTGTTGATGAAACACAGAAATTGCATCGGGATTGAATACAACAGTCACCATGCGCACTTTACTCCATGGGAGTAATGTCTCTAACAGTCTACGTTTGATCCTTCCCTGGAAGACCAGTAGTAGTTTCCGATGCACATCTGGAGGCATTCTGTAATCTGTGGAATATCAGAGTGTTGATGAAACACAGAAATTGCTACGGGATTGAATACAACAGTCACCATGCGCACTTTCCTCCAAGGGAGTAATGTCTCAAACAGTCAACGCTTTGATCGTTCCCTGGAAGACCAGTAGTAGTTTCCGATGCACATCTGAAGGCATTCTGTAATCTGTGGACTATCAGAGTGTTGATGAAACACAGACATTGCATCGGGATTGAATACAATAGTCACCATGCGCACTTTCCGCCATGGGAGTTATGTCTCCAACAGTCTACGCTTTGATCGTTCCCTGGAAGACCAGTAGTAGTTTCCGGTGCACATCTGGACGCATTCTGTAATCTGTGGACTATCAGAGTGTTGATGAAACACAGAAACTGCATCGGGATTGAATACAACAGTCACCATGCGCACTATCCTCCATGCGAGTAATATCTAAAACAGCCTACGCTTTGATCGTTCCCTGGAAGACCAGTAGTAGTTATTGATGCACATCTGAAGAAATTCTGTAATCTGTGGACTATCAGAGTGTTGATGAAACACAGTAATTGCATCGGGATTGAATACAACAGCCACCATGCGCACTTTGCTCCATGGGACTAATGTCTCTAACAGTCTACGCTTTGATCGTTCCCTGGAAGACCAGTAGTAGTTTCCGATGCACATATGGAGTGTTTCCGTAATCTGTGGACTATCATAGTGTTGATGAAACACAGAAATTGGATCGGGATTGAATACAACAATCACCATGCGCACTTTCCTCCATGGGAGTAATGTTTCAAAGAGTTTACGCTTTGATCGTTCCCTGGAAGACCAGTAGCAGTTTCCGATGCACATGTGGAGGCATTCTGTAATCTGTGGAGTATCAGAGTGTTGATGAAACACAGAAATTGCATCGGGATTGAATACAACTGTCACCATGCGCACATTCCTCCATAAAAGTAATGTCTCAACAGTCTACGCTTTGATCGTTCCCTGGAAGGCCAGTAGTAGTTTCAATTGCACATCTGGAGGCATTCTGTAATCTGTGGACTACCAGAGTGTTGATGAAACACAGAAATTGCATCGGGATTGAATACAACAGTCACCATGCGCTTTTTTCTCCATGGGAGTAATGTCTCTAACAGTCTACGCTTTGATCGTTCCCTGGAAGACCAGTAGTAGTTTCCGATGCACATCTGGAGGCTTTCTGTACTCTGTGGACTATCAGAGTGTTGATGAAACACAGAAATTGCATCGGGATTGAATACAACAGTCTCCATGCGCAGTTTCCTCCATGGGAGTAATGTCTCAAACAGTCTACGCTTTGATCGTTCCCTGGAAGACCACTAGTAGTTTCTGATGCACATCTGGTGGCATTATGTAATGTGTAGACTATCAGAGTGTTGATGAAACACAGTAATTCCATCGGGATTAAATACAACAGTCACCATGCGCACTTTCCTCCATGGGAGTAATGTCTCTAACAGTCTACGTTTGATCGTTCCCTGGAAGACCAGTAGTAGCTTCCGATGCACATCTGGAGGCTTTCTGTTCTTTGTGGACTATCAGACTGTTGATGAGACACAGCAATTGCATCGGGATTGAATACAACAGTGACCATGCGCACTTTCCTCCGTGGGAGTAATTCTCAAACAGTCTATTCTTTGATCGTTCCCTGTAAGGCCAGTAGTAGTTTCCGATGCCCATCTGGAGGCGTTCTGTTGACTATTAGAGTGTTGATGAATCACAGAAATTGCATCGGGATTGAATACAATAGTCACTATGCGCATTTTCCGATATGGGAGCAATGTCTGAGACAGTCTACGCTTTGATCTTTCATTGGAAGACCAGTAGTAGTTTCCGATGCACATCTGGAGGCATTCTGTAATTTGTGGACTATCAGAGTGTTGATGAAACACAGAAATTGCATCGGGATTGAATACAACAGTCACCAGGCGCACTATCCTCCATGGGAGTAATGTCTCAAACAGTCTACGCTTTGATCGTTCCCTGGAAGACCACTAGTAGTTACTGATGCACATCTGGTGGCATTATGTAATGTGTAGACTATCAGAGTGTTGATGAAACACAGTAATTCCATCGGGATTAAATACAACAGTCACCATGCGCACTTTCCTCCATGGGAGTAATGTCTCTAACAGTCTATGTTTGATCGTTCCCTGGAAGACCAGTAGTAGTTTCCGATGCACATCTGGAGGCTTTCTGTTCTTTGTGGACTATCAGAGTGTTGATGAAACACAGAAATTGCATCGGGATTGAATACAACAGTCACCATGCGCTCTTTCCTCCATGGGAGTAATGTCTCAAACAGTCAACGCTTTGATCGTTCCCTGGAAGACCAGTAGTAGTTTCCGATGCACATCTGAAGGCATTCTGTAATCTGTGGACTATCAGAGTGTTGATGAAACACAGACATTGCATCGGGATTGAATACAATAGTCAGCATGCGCACTTTCCGCCATGGGAGTTATGTCTCCAACAGTCTACGCTTTGATCGTTCCCTGGAAGACCAGTAGTAGTTTCCGGTGCACATCTGGACGCATTCTGTAATCTGTGGACTATCAGAGTGTTGATGAAACACAGAAACTGCATCGGGATTGAATACAACAGTCACCATGCGCACTATCCTCCATGCGAGTAATATCTAAAACAGCCTACGCTTTGATCGTTCCCTGGAAGACCAGTAGTAGTTATTGATGCACATCTTAAGAAATTCTGTAATCTGTGGACTATCAGAGTGTTGATGAAACACAGTAATTGCATCGGGATTGAATACCACAGCCACCATGCGCACTTAGCTCCATGGGACTAATGTCTCTAACAGTCTACGCTTTGATCGTTCCCTGGAAGACCAGTAGTAGTTTCCGATGCACATCTGGAGGCTTTCTGTACTCTGTGGACTATCAGAGTGTTGATGAAACACAGAAATTGCATCGGGATTGAATACAACAGTCTCCATGCGCAGTTTCCTCCATGGGAGTAATGTCTCAAACAGTCTACGCTTTGATCGTTCCCTGGTAGACCAGTAGTAGTTTCAATTGCACATCTGGAGGCATTCTGTAATCTGTGGACTACCAGAGTGTTGATGAAACACAGAAATTGCATCGGGATTGAATACAATAGTCACCATGCGCACTTTTCTCCATGGGAGTAATGTCTCTAACAGTCTACGCTTTGATCGTTCCCTGGAAGACCAGTAGTAGTTTCCGATGCACATATGGAGTGTTTCCGTAATCTGTGGACTATCATAGTGTTGATGAAACACAGAAATTGGATCGGGATTGAATACAACAATCACCATGCGCACTTTCCTCCATGGGAGTAATGTTTCAAAGAGTTTACGCTTTGATCGTTCCCTGGAAGACCAGTAGCAGTTTCCGATGCACATGTGGAGGCATTCTGTGATCTGTGGACTATCAGAGTGTTGATGAAACACAGAAATTGCATCGGGATTGAATACAACAGTCTCCATGCGCAGTTTCCTCCATGGGAGTAATGTCTCAAACAGTCTACGCTTTGATCGTTCCCTGGAAGACCACTAGTAGTTTCTGATGCACATCTGGTGGCATTCTGTAATCTGTGGACTATCAGAGTGTTGATGAAACACAGTAATTCCATCGGGATTAAATACAACAGTCACCATGCGCAGTTTCCTCCATGGGAGTAATGTCTCTAACAGTCTACGTTTGATCGTTCCCTGGAAGACCAGTAGTAGCTTCCGATGCACATCTGGAGGCTTTCTGTTCTTTGTGGACTATCAGACTGTTGATGAAACACAGCAATTGCATCGGGATTGAATGCAACAGTGACCATGCGCACTTTCCTCCGTGGGAGTAATTCTCAAACAGTCTATTCTATGATCGTTCCCTGTAAGGCCAGTAGCAGTTTCCGATGCCCATCTGGAGGCATTCTGTTGACTATTAGAGTGTTGATGAAACACAGAAATTGCATCGGGATTGAATACAATAGTCACTATGCGCATTTTCCGATATGGGAGCAATGTCTGAGACAGTCTACGCTTTGATCTTTCATTGGAAGACCAGTAGTAGTTTCCGGTGCACATCTGGAGGCATTCTGTAATTTGTGGACTATCAGAGTGTTGATGCAACACAGAAATTGCATCGGGATTGAATACAACAGTCTCCATGCGCAGTTTCCTCCATGGGGGTAATTCTCAAACAGTCTACGCTTTGATAGTTCCCTGGAAGACCAGTAGTAGTTTCAATTGCACATCTGGAGTCATTCTGTAATCTGTGGACTACCAGAGTGTTGATGAAACACAGAAATTGCATCGGGATTGAATACAACAGTCACCATGCGCACTTTACTCCATGGGAGTAATGTCTCTAACAGTCTACGTTTGATCCTTCCCTGGAAGACCAGTAGTAGTTTCCGATGCACATCTGGAGGCATTCTGTAATCTGTGGAATATCAGAGTGTTGATGAAACACAGAAATTGCTACGGGATTGAATACAACAGTCACCATGCGCACTTTCCTCCAAGGGAGTAATGTCTCAAACAGTCAACGCTTTGATCGTTCCCTGGAAGACCAGTAGTAGTTTCCGATGCACATCTGAAGGCATTCTGTAATCTGTGGACTATCAGAGTGTTGATGAAACACAGACATTGCATCGGGATTGAATACAATAGTCACCATGCGCACTTTCCGCCATGGGAGTTATGTCTCCAACAGTCTACGCTTTGATCGTTCCCTGGAAGACCAGTAGTAGTTTCCGGTGCACATCTGGACGCATTCTGTAATCTGTGGACTATCAGAGTGTTGATGAAACACAGAAACTGCATCGGGATTGAATACAACAGTCACCATGCGCACTATCCTCCATGCGAGTAATATCTAAAACAGCCTACGCTTTGATCGTTCCCTGGAAGACCAGTAGTAGTTATTGATGCACATCTGAAGAAATTCTGTAATCTGTGGACTATCAGAGTGTTGATGAAACACAGTAATTGCATCGGGATTGAATACAACAGCCACCATGCGCACTTTGCTCCATGGGACTAATGTCTCTAACAGTCTACGCTTTGATCGTTCCCTGGAAGACCAGTAGTAGTTTCCGATGCACATATGGAGTGTTTCCGTAATCTGTGGACTATCATAGTGTTGATGAAACACAGAAATTGGATCGGGATTGAATACAACAATCACCATGCGCACTTTCCTCCATGGGAGTAATGTTTCAAAGAGTTTACGCTTTGATCGTTCCCTGGAAGACCAGTAGCAGTTTCCGATGCACATGTGGAGGCATTCTGTAATCTGTGGAGTATCAGAGTGTTGATGAAACACAGAAATTGCATCGGGATTGAATACAACAGTCACCATGCGCACATTCCTCCATAAAAGTAATGTCTCAACAGTCTACGCTTTGATCGTTCCCTGGAAGGCCAGTAGTAGTTTCAATTGCACATCTGGAGGCATTCTGTAATCTGTGGACTACCAGAGTGTTGATGAAACACAGAAATTGCATCGGGATTGAATACAACAGTCACCATGCGCTTTTTTCTCCATGGGAGTAATGTCTCTAACAGTCTACGCTTTGATCGTTCCCTGGAAGACCAGTAGTAGTTTCCGATGCAAATATGGAGTGTTTCCGTAATCTGTGGAATATCAGAGTGTTGATGAAACACAGAAATTGCAACGGGATTGAATACAACAGTCACCATGCGCACTTTCCTCCATGGGAGTAATTTATCAAACAGTCTACGCTTTGATCGTTCCCTGGAAGACCAGTAGTAGTTTCCGATGCACATCTGGAGGCATTCTGTAATCTGTGGAGTATCAGAGTGTTCATGAAACACTGAAATTGCATCGGGATTGAATACAACAGTCTCCATGCGCACTTTCCTACACGGGAGTAATGTCTCAAACAGTCTACGTTTTGATCGTTCGCTGGAAGTCCAGTAGTAGTTTCCGATGCACATGTGTAGGCTTTCCGTAATCTGTGGACTATCAGAGTGTTGATGAAACACAGAAATTGCATCGGGATTGAATTCAACAGTGACCATGCGCACTTTCCTCCATGGGAGTAATGTTTCAAATAGTTTACGCTTTGATCGTTCCCTGGAAGACCAGTAGCAGTTTCAGATGCACATGTGGAGGCATTCTGTAATCTGTGGAGTATCAGAGTGTTGATGAAACACAGAAATTGCTACGGGATTGAATACAACAGTCACCATGCGCAATTTCTGCCATGGGAGTTATGTCTCCCACAGTCTACGGTTTGATCGTTCCCTGGAAGACCAGTAGTAGTTTCCGGTGCACATCTGGACGCATTCTGTAATCTGTGGACTATCAGAGTGTTGATGAAACACAGAAACTGCATCGGGATTGAATACAACAGTCACCATGCGCACTATCTTCCATGCGATAAATATCTAAAACAGCCTACGCTTTGATCGTTCCCTGGAAGACCAGTAGTAGTTATTGATGCACATCTGAAGAAATTCTGTAATCTGTGGAGTATCAGAGTGTTGATGAAACACAGTAATTGCATCGGGATTGAATACAACAGTCACCATGCGCACTTTCCTCCATGGGAGTAATGTCTCTAACAGTCTACGATTTGATCGTTCCCTGGAAGACCAGTAGTAGTTTCCGATGCACATCTGGAGGCTTTCTGTACTCTGTGGACTATCGGAGTGTTGATGAAACACAGAAATTGCATCGGGATTGAATACAACAGTCTCCATGCGCAGTTTCCTCCATGGGAGTAATGTCTCAAACAGTCTACGCTTTGATCGTTCCCTGGTAGACCAGTAGTAGTTTCAATTGCACATCTGGAGGCATTCTGTAATCTGTGGACTACCAGAGTGTTGATGAAACACAGAAATTGCATCGGGATTGAATACAATAGTCACCATGAGCACTTTACTAAATGGGAGTAATGTCTCTAACAGTCTACGCTTTGATCGTTCCCTGGAAAACCAGTAGTAGTTTCCGATGCACATATGGAGTGTTTCCGTAATCTGTGGACTATCATAGTGTTGATGAAACACAGAAATTGGATCGGGATTGAATACAACAATCACCATGCGCACTTTCCTCCATGGGAGTAATGTTTCAAAGAGTTTACGCTTTGATCGTTCCCTGGAAGACCAGTAGCAGTTTCCGATGCACATGTGGAGGCATTCTGTGATCTGTGGACTATCAGAGTGTTGATGAAACACAGAAATTGCATCGGGATTGAATACAACAGTCTCCATGCGCAGTTTCCTCCATGGGAGTAATGTCTCAAACAGTCTACGCTTTGATCGTTCCCTGGAAGACCACTAGTAGTTTCTGATGCACATCTGGTGGCATTATGTAATGTGTAGACTATCAGAGTGTTGATGAAACACAGTAATTCCATCGGGATTAAATACAACAGTCACCATGCGCAGTTTCCTCCATGGGAGTAATGTCTCTAACAGTCTACGTTTGATCGTTCCCTGGAAGACCAGTAGTAGCTTCCGATGCACATCTGGAGGCTTTCTGTTCTTTGTGGACTATCAGACTGTTGATGAAACACAGCAATTGCATCGGGATTGAATACAACAGTGACCATGCGCACTTTCCTCCGTGGGAGTAATTCTCAAACAGTCTATTCTTTGATCGTTCCCTGTAAGGCCAGTAGTAGTTTCCGATGCCCATCTGGAGGCATTCTGTTGACTATTAGAGTGTTGATGAAACACAGAAATTGCATCGGGATTGAATACAATAGTCACTATGCGCATTTTCCGATATGGGAGCAATGTCTGAGACAGTCTACGCTTTGATCTTTCATTGGAAGACCAGTAGTTGTTTCCGGTGCACATCTGGAGGCATTCTGTAATTTGTGGACTATCAGAGTGTTGATGAAACACAGAAATTGCATCGGGATTGAATACAACAGTCACCAGGCGCACTTTCCTCCATGGGAGTAATGTCTCAAACAGTCTACGCTTTGATCGTTCCCTGGAAGACCACTAGTAGTTACTGATGCACATCTGGTGGCATTATGTAATGTGTAGACTATCAGAGTGTTGATGAAACACAGTAATTCCATCGGGATTAAATACAACAGTCACCATGCGCACTTTCCTCCGTGGGAGTAATGTCTCTAACAGTCTATGTTTGATCGTTCCCTGGAAGACCAGTAGTAGTTTCCGATGCACATCTGGAGGCTTTCTGTTCTTTGTGGACTATCAGAGTGTTGATGAAACACAGAAATTGCATCGGGATTGAATACAACAGTCACCATGCGCACTTTCCTCCATGGGAGTAATGTCTCAAACAGTCAACGCTTTGATCGTTCCCTGGAAGACCAGTAGTAGTTTCCGATGCACATCTGAAGGCATTCTGTAATCTGTGGACTATCAGAGTGTTGATGAAACACAGACATTGCATCGGGATTGAATACAATAGTCACCATGCGCACTTTCCGCCATGGGAGTTATGTCTCCAACAGTCTACGCTTTGATCGTTCCCTGGAAGACCAGTAGTAGTTTCCGGTGCACATCTGGACGCATTCTGTAATCTGTGGTCTATCAGAGTGTTGATGAAACACAGAAACTGCATCGGGATTGAATACAACAGTCACCATGCGCACTATCCTCCATGCGAGTAATATCTAAAACAGCCTACGCTTTGATCGTTCCCTGGAAGACCAGTAGTAGTTATTGATGCACATCTGAAGAAATTCTGTAATCTGTGGACTATCAGAGTGTTGATGAAACACAGTAATTGCATCGGGATTGAATACAACAGCCACCATGCGCACTTTGCTCCATGGGACTAATGTCTGTAACAGTCTACGCTTTGATCGTTCCCTGGAAGACCAGTAGTAGTTTCCGATGCACATCTGGAGGCTTTCTGTACTCTGTGGACTAACAGAGTGTTGATGAAACACAGAAATTGCATCGGGATTGAATACAACAGTCTCCATGCCCAGTTTCCTCCATGGAAGTAATGTCTCAAACAGTCTACGCTTTGATCGTTCCCTGGTAGACCAGTAGTAGTTTCAATTGCACATCTGGAGGCATTCTGTAATCTGTGGACTACCAGAGTGTTGATGAAACACAGAAATTGCATCGGGATTGAATACAATAGTCACCATGCGCACTTTTCTCCATGGGAGTAATGTCTCTAACAGTCTACGCTTTGATCGTTCCCTGGAAGACCAGTAGTAGTTTCCGATGCACATATGGAGTGTTTCCGTAATCTGTGGACTATCATAGTGTTGATGAAACACAGAAATTGGATCGGGATTGAATACAACAATCACCATGCGCACTTTCCTCCATGGGAGTAATGTTTCAAAGAGTTTACGCTTTGATCGTTCCCTGGAAGACCAGTAGCAGTTTCCGATGCACATGTGGAGGCATTCTGTGATCTGTGGACTATCAGAGTGTTGATGAAACACAGAAATTGCATCGGGATTGAATACAACAGTCTCCATGCGCAGTTTCCTCCATGGGAGTAATGTCTCAAACAGTCTACGCTTTGATCGTTCCCTGGAAGACCACTAGTAGTTTCTGATGCACATCTGGTGGCATTATGTAATGTGTAGACTATCAGAGTGTTGATGAAACACAGTAATTCCATCGGGATTAAATACAACAGTCACCATGCGCAGTTTCCTCCATGGGAGTAATGTCTCTAACAGTCTACGTTTGATCGTTCCCTGGAAGACCAGTAGTAGCTTCCGATGCACATCTGGAGGCTTTCTGTTCTTTGTGGACTATCAGACTGTTGATGAAACACAGCAATTGCATCGGGATTGAATACAACAGTGACCATGCGCACTTTCCTCCGTGGGAGTAATTCTCAAACAGTCTATTCTTTGATCGTTCCCTGTAAGGCCAGTAGTAGTTTCCGATGCCCATCTGGAGGCATTCTGTTGACTATTAGAGTGTTGATGAAACACAGAAATTGCATCGGGATTGAATACAATAGTCACTATGCGCATTTTCCGATATGGGAGCAATGTCTGAGACAGTACGCTTTGATCTTTCATTGGAAGACCAGTAGTAGTTTCCGGTGCACATCTGGAGGCATTCTGTAATTTGTGGACTATCAGAGTGTTGATGAAACACAGAAATTGCATCGGGATTGAATACAACAGTCACCAGGCGCACTTTCCTCCATGGGAGTAATGTCTCAAACAGTCTACGCTTTGATCGTTCCCTGGAAGACCACTAGTAGATACTGATGCACATCTGGTGGCATTATGTAATGTGTAGACTATCAGAGTGTTGAAGAAACACAGTAATTCCATCGGGATTAAATACAACAGTCACCATGCGCACTTTCCTCCATGGGAGTAATGTCTCAAACAGTCAACGCTTTGATCGTTCCCTGGAAGACCAGTAGTAGTTTCCGATGCACATCTGAAGGCATTCTGTAATCTGTGGACTATCAGAGTGTTGATGAAACACAGACATTGCATCGGGATTGAATACAATAGTCACCATGCGCACTTTCCGCCATGGGAGTTATGTCTCCAACAGTCTACGCTTTGATCGTTCCCTGGAAGACCAGTAGTAGTTTCCGGTGCACATCTGGACGCATTCTGTAATCTGTGGGCTATCAGAGTGTTGATGAAACACAGAAACTGCATCGGGATTGAATACAACAGTCACCATGCGCACTATCCTCCATGCGAGTAATATCTAAAACAGCCTACGCTTTGATCGTTCCCTGGAAGACCAGTAGTAGTTATTGATGCACATCTGAAGAAATTCTGTAATCTGTGGACTATCAGAGTGTTGATGAAACACAGTAATTGCATCGGGATTGAATACAACAGCCACCATGCGCACTTTGCTCCATGGGACTAATGTCTCTAACAGTCTACGCTTTGATCGTTCCCTGGAAGACCAGTAGTAGTTTCCGATGCACATCTGGAGGCTTTCTGTACTCTGTGGACTAACAGAGTGTTGATGAAACACAGAAATTGCATCGGGATTGAATACAACAGTCTCCATGCCCAGTTTCCTCCATGGAAGTAATGTCTCAAACAGTCTACGCTTTGATCGTTCCCTGGTAGACCAGTAGTAGTTTCAATTGCACATCTGGAGGCATTCTGTAATCTGTGGACTACCAGAGTGTTGATGAAACACAGAAATTGCATCGGGATTGAATACAATAGTCACCATGCGCACTTTTCTCCATGGGAGTAATGTCTCTAACAGTCTACGCTTTGATCGTTCCCTGGAAGACCAGTAGTAGTTTCCGATGCACATATGGAGTGTTTCCGTAATCTGTGGACTATCATAGTGTTGATGAAACACAGAAATTGGATCGGGATTGAATACAACAATCACCATGCGCACTTTCCTCCATGGGAGTAATGTTTCAAAGAGTTTACGCTTTGATCGTTCCCTGGAAGACCAGTAGCAGTTTCCGATGCACATGTGGAGGCATTCTGTAATCTGTGGAGTATCAGAGTGTTGATGAAACACAGAAATTGCATCGGGATTGAATACAACAGTCACCATGCGCACATTCCTCCATAAAAGTAATGTCTCAACAGTCTACGCTTTGATCGTTCCCTGGAAGGCCAGTAGTAGTTTCAATTGCACATCTGGAGGCATTCTGTAATCTGTGGACTACCAGAGTGTTGATGAAACACAGAAATTGCATCGGGATTGAATACAACAGTCACCATGCGCTTTTTTCTCCATGGGAGTAATGTCTCTAACAGTCTACGCTTTGATCGTTCCCTGGAAGACCAGTAGTAGTTTCCGATGCACATATGGAGTGTTTCCGTAATCTGTGGAATATCAGAGTGTTGATGAAACACAGAAATTGCAACGGGATTGAATACAACAGTCACCATGCGCACTTTCCTCCATGGGAGTAATTTATCAAACAGTCTACGCTTTGATCGTTCCCTGGAAGACCAGTAGTAGTTTCCGATGCACATCTGGAGGCATTCTGTAATCTGTGGAGTATCAGAGTGTTCATGAAACACTGAAATTGCATCGGGATTGTATACAACAGTCTCCATGCGCACTTTCCTACACGGGAGTAATGTCTCAAACAGTCTACGTTTTGATCGTTCGCTGGAAGTCCAGTAGTAGTTTCCGATGCACATGTGTAGGCTTTCCGTAATCTGTGGACTATCAGAGTGTTGATGAAACACAGAAATTGCATCGGGATTGAATTCAACAGTGACCATGCGCACTTTCCTCCATGGGAGTAATGTTTCAAATAGTTTACGCTTTGATCGTTCCCTGGAAGACCAGTAGCAGTTTCAGATGCACATGTGGAGGCATTCTGTAATCTGTGGAGTATCAGAGTGTTGATGAAACACAGAAATTGCTACGGGATTGAATACAACAGTCACCATGCGCAATTTCTGCCATGGGAGTTATGTCTCCCACAGTCTACGGTTTGATCGTTCCCTGGAAGACCAGTAGTAGTTTCCGGTGCACATCTGGACGCATTCTGTAATCTGTGGACTATCAGAGTGTTGATGAAACACAGAAACTGCATCGGGATTGAATACAACAGTCACCATGCGCACTATCTTCCATGCGATAAATATCTAAAACAGCCTACGCTTTGATCGTTCCCTGGAAGACCAGTAGTAGTTATTGATGCACATCTGAAGAAATTCTGTAATCTGTGGAGTATCAGAGTGTTGATGAAACACAGTAATTGCATCGGGAATGAATACAACAGTCACCATGCGCACATTCCTCCATGGGAGTAATGTCTCTAACAGTCCACGATTTGATCGTTCCCTGGAAGACCAGTAGTAGTTTCCGATGCACATCTGGAGGCTTTCTGTTCTCTGTGGACTATCAGATTGTTGATGAAACACAGAAATTGCATCGGGATTGAATACAACAGTCTCCATGCGCACTTTCCGCCATGGGAGTAATGTCTCCAACAGTCTACGCTTTGATCGTTCCCTGGAAGACCAGTAGTAGATTCCGATGCACATCTGGAGGCATTCTGTAATCTGTGGACTATCAGAGTGTTGAAGAAACACAGAAACTGCATCGGGATTGAATACAACAGTCACCATGCGCACTATCCTCCATGCGATTAATATCTAAAACAGCCTACGCTCTGATCGTTCCCTGGAAGACCAGTAGTAGATATTGATGCACATCTGAAGAAATTCTGTAATCTGTGGACTATCAGAGTGTTGATGAAACACAGTAATTGCATCGGGATTGAATATAACAGTCACCATGCGCACTTTCCTCCATGGGAGTAATGTCTCTAACAGTCTACGATTTGATCGTTCCCTGGAAGACCAGTAGTAGTTTCCGATGCACATCTGGAGGCTTTCTGTACTCTGTGGACTATCAGATTGTTGATGAAACACAGAAATTGCATCGGGATTGAATACAACAGTCTCCATGCGCAGTTTCCTTCATGGTAGTAATGTCTCAAACAGTCTACGCTTTGATCGTTCCCTGGTAGACCAGTAGTAGTTTCAATTGCACATCTGGAGGCATTCTGTAATCTGTGGACTACCAGAGTGTTGATGAAACACAGAAATTGCATCTAGGATTGAATACAACAGTCACCATGCGCACTTTACTCCATGGGAGTAATGTCTCTAACAGTCTATGTTTGATCGTTCCCTGGAAGACCAGTAGTAGTTTCCGATGCACATCTGGAGGCTTTCTGTTCTTTGTGGACTATCAGAGTGTTGATGAAACACAGAAATTGCATCGGGATTGAAAACAACAGTCACCATGCGCACTTTCCTCCATGGGAGTAATGTCTCAAACAGTCAACGCTTTGATCGTTCCCTGGAAGACCAGTAGTAGTTTCCGATGCACATCTGAAGGCATTCTGTAATCTGTGGACTATCAGAGTGTTGATGAAACACAGACATTGCATCGGGATTGAATACAATAGTCACCATGCGCACTTTCCGCCATGGGAGTTATGTCTCCAACAGTCTACGTTTTGATCGTTCCCTGGAAGACCAGTAGTAGTTTCCGGTGCACATCTGGACGCATTCTGTAATCTGTGGACTATCAGAGTGTTGATGAAACACAGAAACTGCATCGGGATTGAATACAACAGTCACCATGCGCACTATCCTCCATGCGAGTAATATCTAAAACAGCCTACGCTTTGATCGTTCCCTGGAAGACCAGTAGTAGTTATTGATGCACATCTGAAGAAATTCTGTAATCTGTGGACTATCAGAGTGTTGATGAAACACAGTAATTGCATCGGGATTGAATACAACAGCCACCATGCGCACTTTGCTCCATGGGACTAATGTCTCTAACAGTCTACGCTTTGATCGTTCCCTGGAAGACCAGTAGTAGTTTCCGATGCACATCTGGAGGCTTTCTGTACTCTGTGGACTATCAGAGTGTTGATGAAACACAGAAATTGCATCGGGATTGAATACAACAGTCTCCATGCGCAGTTTCCTCCATGGGAGTAATGTCTCAAACAGTCTACGCTTTGATCGTTCCCTGGTAGACCAGTAGTAGTTTCAATTGCACATCTGGAGGCATTCTGTAATCTGTGGACTACCAGAGTGTTGATGAAACACAGAAATTGCATCGGGATTGAATACAATAGTCACCATGCGCACTTTTCTCCATGGGAGTAATGTCTCTAACAGTCTACGTTTGATCGTTCCCTGGAAGACCAGTAGTAGCTTCCGATGCACATCTGGAGGCTTTCTGTTCTTTGTGGACTATCATAGTGTTGATGAAACACAGAAATTGGATCGGGATTGAATACAACAATCACCATGCGCACTTTCCTCCATGGGAGTAATGTTTCAAAGAGTTTACGCTTTGATCGTCCCCTGGAAGACCAGTAGCAGTTTCCGATGCACATGTGGAGGCATTCTGTAATCTGTGGAGTATCAGAGTGTTGATGAAACACAGAAATTGCATCGGGATTGAATACAACAGTCACCATGCGCACATTCCTCCATAAAAGTAATGTCTCAACAGTCTACGCTTTGATCGTTCCCTGGAAGGCCAGTAGTAGTTTCAATTGCACATCTGGAGGCATTCTGTAATCTGTGGACTACCAGAGTGTTGATGAAACACAGAAATTGCATCGGGATTGAATACAACAGTCACCATGCGCTTTTTTCTCCATGGGAGTAATGTCTCTAACAGTCTACGCTTTGATCGTTCCCTGGAAGACCAGTAGTAGTTTCCGATGCACATATGGAGTGTTTCCGTAATCTGTGGAATATCAGAGTGTTGATGAAACACAGAAATTGCAACGGGATTGAATACAACAGTCACCATGCGCACTTTCCTCCATGGGAGTAATTTATCAAACAGTCTACGCTTTGATCGTTCCCTGGAAGACCAGTAGTAGTTTCCGATGCACATCTGGAGGCATTCTGTAATCTGTGGAGTATCAGAGTGTTCATGAAACACTGAAATTGCATCGGGATTGAATACAACAGTCTCCATGCGCACTTTCCTACACGGGAGTAATGTCTCAAACAGTCTACGTTTAGATCGTTCGCTGGAAGTCCAGTAGTAGTTTCCGATGCACATGTGTAGGCTTTCCGTAATCTGTGGACTATCAGAGTGTTGATGAAACACAGAAATTGCATCGGGATTGAATACAACAGTCACCATGCGCACTTTCCTCCATGGGAGTAATGTTTCAAATAGTTTACGCTTTGATCGTTCCCTGGAAGACCAGTAGCAGTTTCAGATGCACATGTGGAGGCATTCTGTAATCTGTGGAGTATCAGAGTGTTGATGAAACACAGAAATTGCTACGGGATTGAATACAACAGTCACCATGCGCAATTTCCGCCATGGGAGTTATGTCTCCCACAGTCTACGGTTTGATCGTTCCCTGGAAGACCAGTAGTAGTTTCCGGTGCACATCTGGACGCATTCTGTAATCTGTGGACTATCAGAGTGTTGATGAAACACAGAAACTGCATCGGGATTGAATACAACAGTCACCATGCGCACTATCTTCCATGCGATAAATATCTAAAACAGCCTACGCTTTGATCGTTCCCTGGAAGACCAGTAGTAGTTATTGATGCACATCTGAAGAAATTCTGTAATCTGTGGACTATCAGAGTGTTGATGAAACACAGTAATTGCATCGGGATTGAATACAACAGTCACCATGCGCACTTTCCTCCATGGGAGTAATGTCTCTAACAGTCTACGATTTGATCGTTCCCTGGAAGACCAGTAGTAGTTTCCGATGCACATCTGGAGGCTTTCTGTTCTCTGTGGACTATCAGATTGTTGATGAAACACAGAAATTGCATCGGGATTGAATACAACAGTCTCCATGCGCACTTTCCGCCATGGGAGTAATGTCTCCAACAGTCTACGCTTTGATCGTTCCCTGGAAGACCAGTAGTAGATTCCGATGCACATCTGGAGGCATTCTGTAATCTGTGGACTATCAGAGTGTTGAAGAAACACAGAAACTGCATCGGGATTGAATACAACAGTCACCATGCGCACTATCCTCCATGCGATTAATATCTAAAACAGCCTACGCTCTGATCGTTCCCTGGAAGACCAGTAGTAGTTATTGATGCACATCTGAAGAAATTCTGTAATCTGTGGACTATCAGAGTGTTGATGAAACACAGTAATTGCATCGGGATTGAATATAACAGTCACCATGCGCACTTTCCTCCATGGGAGTAATGTCTCTAACAGTCTACGATTTGATCGTTCCCTGGAAGACCAGTAGTAGTTTCCGATGCACATCTGGAGGCTTTCTGTACTCTGTGGACTATCAGATTGTTGATGAAACACAGAAATTGCATCGGGATTGAATACAACAGTCTCCATGCGCAGTTTCCTTCATGGTAGTAATGTCTCAAACAGTCTACGCTTTGATCGTTCCCTGGTAGACCAGTAGTAGTTGCAATTGCACATCTGGAGGCATTCTGTAATCTGTGGACTACCAAAGTGTTGATGAAACACAGAAATTGCATCTAGGATTGAATACAACAGTCACCATGCGCACTTTACTCCATGGGAGTAATTTCTCTAACAGTCTACGCTTTGATCGTTCCCTGGAAGAGAAGTAGTAGTTTCCGATGCACATATGGAGGCTTTCCGTAATTTGTGGACTATCAGAGTGTTGATGAAACTCACAAATTGCATCGGGATTGAATACAACAGTCACCATGCGCACTTTCCTCCATGGGAGTAATGTTTCAAAGAGTTTACGCTTTGATCGTTCCCTGGAAGACCAGTAGCAGTTTCCGATGCACATATGTAGCACTCTGTAATATGTGGAGTATCAGAGTGTTGATGAAACACAGTAATTGCATCGGGATTAAATACAACAGTCACCATGCGCACTTTCCTCCATGGGAGTAATGTCTCTAACAGTCTATGTTTGATCGTTCCCTGGAAGACCAGTAGTAGTTTCCGATGCACATCTGGAGGCTTTCTGTTCTTTGTGGACTATCAGAGTGTTGATGAAACACAGAAATTGCATCGGGATTGAATACAACAGTCACCATGCGCACTTTCCTCCATGGGAGTAATGTCTCAAACAGTCAACGCTTTGATCGTTCCCTGGAAGACCAGTAGGAGTTTCCGATGCACATCTGAAGGCATTCTGTAATCTGTGGACTATCAGAGTGTTGATGAAACACAGAAACTGCATCGGGATTGAATACAACAGTCACCATGCGCACTATCCTCCATGCGAGTAATATCTAAAACAGCCTACGCTTTGATCGTTCCCTGGAAGACCAGTAGTAGTTATTGATGCACATCTGAAGAAATTCTGTAATCTGTGGACTATCAGAGTGTTGATGAAACACAGTAATTGCATCGGGATTGAATACAACAGCCACCATGCGCACTTTGCTCCATGGGACTAATGTCTCTAACAGTCTACGCTTTGATCGTTCCCTGGAAGACCAGTAGTAGTTTCCGATGCACATCTGGAGGCTTTCTGTACTCTGTGGACTATCAGAGTGTTGATGAAACACAGAAATTGCATCGGGATTGAATACAACAGTCTCCATGCGCAGTTTCCTCCATGGGAGTAATGTCTCAAACAGTCTACGCTTTGATCGTTCCCTGGTAGACCAGTAGTAGTTTCAATTGCACATCTGGAGGCATTCTGTAATCTGTGGACTACCAGAGTGTTGATGAAACACAGAAATTGCATCGGGATTGAATACAATAGTCACCATGCGCACTTTTCTCCATGGGAGTAATGTCTCTAACAGTCTACGTTTGATCGTTCCCTGGAAGACCAGTAGTAGCTTCCGATGCACATCTGGAGGCATTCTGTAATCTGTGGACTACCAGAGTGTTGATGAAACACAGAAATTGCATCGGGATTGAATACAACAGTCACCATGCGCTTTTTTCTCCATGGGAGTAATGTCTCTAACAGTCTACGCTTTGATCGTTCCCTGGAAGACCAGTAGTAGTTTCCGATGCACATATGGAGTGTTTCCGTAATCTGTGGAATATCAGAGTGTTGATGAAACACAGAAATTGCAACGGGATTGAATACAACAGTCACCATGCGCACTTTCCTCCATGGGAGTAATTTATCAAACAGTCTACGCTTTGATCGTTCCCTGGAAGACCAGTAGTAGTTTCCGATGCACATCTGGAGGCATTCTGTAATCTGTGGAGTATCAGAGTGTTCATGAAACACTGAAATTGCATCGGGATTGAATACAACAGTCTCCATGCGCACTTTCCTACACGGGAGTAATGTCTCAAACAGTCTACGGTTTGATCGTTCGCTGGAAGTCCAGTAGTAGTTTCCGATGCACATGTGTAGGCTTTCCGTAATCTGTGGACTATCAGAGTGTTGATGAAACACAGAAATTGCATCGGGATTGAATACAACAGTCACCATGCGCACTTTCCTCCATGGGAGTAATGTTTCAAATAGTTTACGCTTTGATCGTTCCCTGGAAGACCAGTAGCAGTTTCAGATGCACATGTGGAGGCATTCTGTAATCTGTGGAGTATCAGAGTGTTGATGAAACACAGAAATTGCTACGGGATTGAATACAACAGTCACCATGCGCAATTTCCGCCATGGGAGTTATGTCTCCCACAGTCTACGGTTTGATCGTTCCCTGGAAGACCAGTAGTAGTTTCCGGTGCACATCTGGACGCATTCTGTAATCTGTGGACTATCAGAGTGTTGATGAAACACAGAAACTGCATCGGGATTGAATACAACAGTCACCATGCGCACTATCTTCCATGCGATAAATATCTAAAACAGCCTACGCTTTGATCGTTCCCTGGAAGACCAGTAGTAGTTATTGATGTACATCTGAAGAAATTCTGTAATCTGTGGACTATCAGAGTGTTGATGAAACACAGTAATTGCATCGGGATTGAATACAACAGTCACCATGCGCACTTTCCTCCATGGGAGTAATGTCTCTAACAGTCTACGATTTGATCGTTCCCTGGAAGACCAGTAGTAGTTTCCGATGCACATCTGGAGGCTTTCTGTTCTCTGTGGACTATCAGATTGTTGATGAAACACAGAAATTGCATCGGGATTGAATACAACAGTCTCCATGCGCACTTTCCGCCATGGGAGTAATGTCTCCAACAGTCTACGCTTTGATCGTTCCCTGGAAGACCAGTAGTAGTTTCCGATGCACATATGGAGTGTTTCCGTAATCTGTGGAATATCAGAGTGTTGATGAAACACAGAAATTGCAACGGGATTGAATACAACAGTCACCATGCGCACTTTCCTCCATGGGAGTAATTTATCAAACAGTCTACGCTTTGATCGTTCCCTGGAAGACCAGTAGTAGTTTCCGATGCACATCTGGAGGCATTCTGTAATCTGTGGAGTATCAGAGTGTTCATGAAACAATGAAATTGCATCGGGATTGAATACAACAGTCTCCATGCGCACTTTCCTACACGGGAGTAATGTCTCAAACAGTCTACGGTTTGATCGTTCGCTGGAAGTCCAGTAGTAGTTTCCGATGCACATGTGTAGGCTTTCCGTAATCTGTGGACTATCAGAGTGTTGATGAAACACAGAAATTGCATCGGGATTGAATACAACAGTCACCATGCGCACTTTCCTCCATGGGAGTAATGTTTCAAATAGTTTACGCTTTGATCGTTCCCTGGAAGACCAGTAGCAGTTTCAGATGCACATGTGGAGGCATTCTGTAATCTGTGGAGTATCAGAGTGTTGATGAAACACAGAAATTGCTACGGGATTGAATACAACAGTCACCATGCGCAATTTCCGCCATGGGAGTTATGTCTCCCACAGTCTACGGTTTGATCGTTCCCTGGAAGACCAGTAGTAGTTTCCGGTGCACATCTGGACGCATTCTGTAATCTGTGGACTATCAGAGTGTTGATGAAACACAGAAACTGCATCGGGATTGAATACAACAGTCACCATGCGCACTATCTTCCATGCGATAAATATCTAAAACAGCCTACGCTTTGATCGTTCCCTGGAAGACCAGTAGTAGTTATTGATGTACATCTGAAGAAATTCTGTAATCTGTGGACTATCAGAGTGTTGATGAAACACAGTAATTGCATCGGGATTGAATACAACAGTCACCATGCGCACTTTCCTCCATGGGAGTAATGTCTCTAACAGTCTACGATTTGATCGTTCCCTGGAAGACCAGTAGTAGTTTCCGATGCACATCTGGAGGCTTTCTGTTCTCTGTGGACTATCAGATTGTTGATGAAACACAGAAATTGCATCGGGATTGAATACAACAGTCTCCATGCGCACTTTCCGCCATGGGAGTAATGTCTCCAACAGTCTACGCTTTGATCGTTCCCTGGAAGACCAGTAGTAGATTCCGATGCACATCTGGAGGCATTCTGTAATCTGTGGACTATCAGAGTGTTGAAGAAACACAGAAACTGCATCGGGATTGAATACAACAGTCACCATGCGCACTATCCTCCATGCGATTAATATCTAAAACAGCCTACGCTCTGATCGTTCCCTGGAAGACCAGTAGTAGTTATTGATGCACATCTGAAGAAATTCTGTAATCTGTGGACTATCAGAGTGTTGATGAAACACAGTAATTGCATCGGGATTGAATATAACAGTCACCATGCGCACTTTCCTCCATGGGAGTAATGTCTCTAACAGTCTACGATTTGATCGTTCCCTGGAAGACCAGTAGTAGTTTCCGATGCACATCTGGAGGCTTTCTGTACTCTGTGGACTATCAGATTGTTGATGAAACACCGAAATTGCATCGGGATTGAATACAACAGTCTCCATGCGCAGTTTCCTTCATGGTAGTAATGTCTCAAACAGTCTACGCTTTGATCGTTCCCTGGTAGACCAGTAGTAGTTTCAATTGCACATCTGGAGGCATTCTGTAATCTGTGGACTACCAGAGTGTTGATGAAACACAGAAATTGCATCTAGGATTGAATACAGCAGTCACCATGCGCACTTTACTCCATGGGAGTAATTTCTCTAACAGTCTACGCTTTGATCGTTCCCTGGAAGAGAAGTAGTAGTTTCCGATGCACATATGGAGGCTTTCCGTAATTTGTGGACTATCAGAGTGTTGATGAAACTCACAAATTGCATCGGGATTGAATACAACAGTCACCATGCGCACTTTCCTCCATGGGAGTAATGTTTCAAAGAGTTTACGCTTTGATCGTTCCCTGGAAGACCAGTAGCAGTTTCCGATGCACATATGTAGCACTCTGTATTATGTGGAGTATCAGAGTGTTGATGAAACACAGTAATTGCATCGGGATTAAATACAACAGTCACCATGCGCACTTTCCTCCATGGGAGTAATGTCTCTAACAGTCTATGTTTGATCGTTCCCTGGAAGACCAGTAGTAGTTTCCGATGCACATCTGGAGGCTTTCTGTTCTTTGTGGACTATCAGAGTGTTGATGAAACACAGAAATTGCATCGGGATTGAATACAACAGTCACCATGCGCACTTTCCTTCATGGGAGTAATGTCTCAAACAGTCAACGCTTTGATCGTTCCCTGGAAGACCAGTAGTAGTTTCCGATGCACATCTGAAGGCATTCTGTAATCTGTGGACTATCAGAGTGTTGATGAAACACAGACATTGCATCGGGATTGAATACAATAGTCACCATGCGCACTTTCCGCCATGGGAGTTATGTCTCCAACAGTCTACGCTTTGATCGTTCCCTGGAAGACCAGTAGTAGTTTCCGGTGCACATCTGGACGCATTCTGTAATCTGTGGACTATCAGAGTGTTGATGAAACACAGAAACTGCATCGGGATTGAATACAACAGTCACCATGCGCACTATCCTCCATGCGAGTAATATCTAAAACAGCCTACGCTTTGATCGTTCCCTGGAAGACCAGTAGTAGTTATTGATGCACATCTGAAGAAATTCTGTAATCTGTGGACTATCAGAGTGTTGATGAAACACAGTAATTGCATCGGGATTGAATACAACAGCCACCATGCGCACTTTGCTCCATGGGACTAATGTCTCTAACAGTCTACGCTTTGATCGTTACCTGGAAGACCAGTAGTAGTTTCCGATGCACATCTGGAGGCTTTCTGTACTCTGTGGACTATCAGAGTGTTGATGAAACACAGAAATTGCATCGGGATTGAATACAACAGTCTCCATGCGCAGTTTCCTCCATGGGAGTAATGTCTCAAACAGTCTACGCTTTGATCGTTCCCTGGTAGACCAGTAGTAGTTTCAATTGCACATCTGGAGGCATTCTGTAATCTGTGGAGTTTCAGAGTGTTGATGAAACACAGAAATTGCATCGGGATTGAATACAATAGTCACCATGCGCACTTTTCTCCATGGGAGTAATGTCTCTAACAGTCTACGCTTTGATCGTTCCCTGGAAGTTTAGTAGCAGTTTCCGATGCACATATGGAGTGTTTCCGTAACCTGTGGACTATCATAGTGTTGATGAAACACAGAAATTGGATCGGGATTGAATACAACAATCACCATGCGCACTTTCCTCCATGGGAGTAATGTTTCAAAGAGTTTACGCTTTGATCGTTCCCTGGAAGACCAGTAGCAGTTTCCGATGCACATGTGGAGGCATTCTGTAATCTGTGGAGTATCAGAGTGTTGATGAAACACAGAAATTGCATCGGGATTGAATACAACAGTCACCATGCGCACATTCCTCCATAAAAGTAATGTCTCAACAGTCTACGCTTTGATCGTTCCCTGGAAGGCCAGTAGTAGTTTCAATTGCACATCTGGAGGCATTCTGTAATCTGTGGACTACCAGAGTGTTGATGAAACACAGAAATTGCATCGGGATTGAATACAACAGTCACCATGCGCTTTTTTCTCCATGGGAGTAATGTCTCTAACAGTCTACGCTTTGATCGTTCCCTGGAAGACCAGTAGTAGTTTCCGATGCACATATGGAGTGTTTCCGTAATCTGTGGAATATCAGAGTGTTGATGAAACACAGAAATTGCAACGGGATTGAATACAACAGACACCATGCGCACTTTCCTCCATGGGAGTAATTTATCAAACAGTCTACGCTTTGATCGTTCCCTGGAAGACCAGTAGTAGTTTCCGATGCACATCTGGAGGCATTCTGTAATCTGTGGAGTATCAGAGTGTTCATGAAACACTGAAAATGCATCGGGATTGAATACAACAGTCTCCATGCGCACTTTCCTACACGGGAGTAATGTCTCAAACAGTCTACGTTTTGATCGTTCGCTGGAAGTCCAGTAGTAGTTTCCGATGCACATGTGTAGGCTTTCCGTAATCTGTGGACTATCAGAGTGTTGATGAAACACAGAAATTGCATCGGGATCGAATACAACATGTCACCATGCGCACTTTCCTCCATGGGAGTAATGTTTCAAATAGTTTACGCTTTGATCGTTCCCTGGAAGACCAGTAGCAGTTTCAGATGCACATGTGGAGGCATTCTGTAATCTGTGGAGTATCAGAGTGTTGATGAAACACAGAAATTGCTACGGGATTGAATACAACAGTCACCATGCGCAATTTCCGCCATGGGAGTTATGTCTCCCACAGTCTACGGTTTGATCGTTCCCTGGAAGACCAGTAGTAGTTTCCGGTGCACATCTGGACGCATTCTGTAATCTGTGGACTATCAGAGTGTTGATGAAACACAGAAACTGCATCGGGATTGAATACAACAGTCACCATGCGCACTATCTTCCATGCGATAAATATCTAAAACAGCCTACGCTTTGATCGTTCCCTGGAAGACCAGTAGTAGTTATTGATGCACATCTGAAGAAATTCTGTAATCTGTGGACTATCAGAGTGTTGATGAAACACAGTAATTGCATCGGGATTGAATACAACAGTCACCATGCGCACTTTCCTCCATGGGAGTAATCTCTCTAACAGTCTACGATTTGATCGTTCCCTGGAAGACCAGTAGTAGTTTCCGATGCACATCTGGAGGCTTTCTGTTCTCTGTGGACTATCAGATTGTTGATGAAACACAGAAATTGCATCGGGATTGAATACAACAGTCTCCATGCGCACTTTCCGCCATGGGAGTAATGTCTCCAACAGTCTACGCTTTGATCGTTCCCTGGAAGACCAGTAGTAGATTCCGATGCACATCTGGAGGCATTCTGTAATCTGTGGACTATCAGAGTGTTGAAGAAACACAGAAACTGCATCGGGATTGAATACAACAGTCACCATGCGCACTATCCTCCATGCGATTAATATCTAAAACAGCCTACGCTCTGATCGTTCCCTGGAAGACCAGTAGTAGTTATTGATGCACATCTGAAGAAATTCTGTAATCTGTGGACTATCAGAGTGTTGATGAAACACAGTAATTGCATCGGGATTGAATATAACAGTCACCATGCGCACTTTCCTCCATGGGAGTAATGTCTCTAACAGTCTACGATTTGATCGTTCCCTGGAAGACCAGTAGTAGTTTCCGATGCACATCTGGAGGCTTTCTGTACTCTGTGGACTATCAGATTGTTGATGAAACACAGAAATTGCATCGGGATTGAATACAACAGCCTCCATGCGCAGTTTCCTTCATGGTAGTAATGTCTCAAACAGTCTACGCTTTGATCGTTCCCTGGTAGACCAGTAGTAGTTTCAGTTGCACATCTGGAGGCATTCTGTAATCTGTGGACTACCAGAGTGTTGATGAAACACAGAAATTGCATCTAGGATTGAATACAACAGTCACCATGCGCACTTTACTCCATGGGAGTAATTTCTCTAACAGTCTACGCTTTGATCGTTCCCTGGAAGAGAAGTAGTAGTTTCCGATGCACATATGGAGGCTTTCCGTAATTTGTGGACTATCAGAGTGTTGATGAAACTCACAAATTGCATCGGGATTGAATACAACAGTCACCATGCGCACTTTCCTCCATGGGAGTAATGTTTCAAAGAGTTTACGCTTTGATCGTTCCCTGGAAGACCAGTAGCAGTTTCCGATGCACATATGTAGCACTCTGTAATATGTGGAGTATCAGAGTGTTGATGAAACACAGTAATTGCATCGGGATTGAATACAACAGTCACCATGCGCACATTCCTCCATAAAAGTAATGTCTCAACAGTCTACGCTTTGATCGTTCCCTGGAAGACCAGTAGTAGTTTCCGATGCACATCTGGAGGCATTCTGTAATCTGTGGAATATCAGAGTGTTGATGAAACACAGAAATTGCATCGGGATTGAATACAACGGTCACCATGCGCACTTGCCTCCATGGGAGTAATGTAACAAACAGTCTACGCTTTGATCGTTCCCTGGAAGACCAGTAGTAGTTTCCGATGCACTTCTGGAGGCATTCTGTAATCTGTGGAGTATCTGAGTGTTGATGAAACACAGAAATTGCATCGGGATTGAATACAACAGTCACCATGCGCAGTTTCCTCCATGGGAGTGATGTCTCAAACAGTCTACGCTTTGATCGTTCCCTGGAAGACCAGTAGTAGTTTCAGATGCACATCTGGGGGCTTTCTGTAATCTGTGGACTATCAGAGTGTTGATGAAACACAGAAATTGCCTCGGGATAGAATACAGCAGTCACCATGCGCACTTTCCTCCATGGGAGTAATTCTCAAACAGTCTATGCTTTGATCGTTCCCTGTACGACCAGTAGTAGTATCCGATGCACATCTCGAGGCATTCTGTACTCTGTGGACTATCAGAGTGTTGATGAAACACAGAAATTGCATCGGGATTGAATACAACAGTCACCATGCGCACTTTCCTCCATGGGAGTAATGTATCAACAGTCTACGCTTTGATCGTTCCATGGAAGACCAGTAGTAGTTTCTGATGCACATCTGGAGGCTTTCTGTACTCTGTGGACTATCACAGTGTTGATGAAACACAGTAATTGCATCGGGATTGAATAAAACAGTGACCATGCGCACTTTCCTCCGTGGGAGTAATGCTCAAACAGTCTATTCTTCGATCGTTCCCTGTAAGACCAGTAGTAGTTTCCGATGCACATCTGGAGGCATTCTGTTGACTATTAGAGTGTTGATGAAACACAGAAATTGCATCGGGATTGAATACAATAGTCACTATGCGCATTTTCCGCCATGGGAGCAATGTCTCAGACAGTCTACGCTTTGATCTTTCCCTGGAAGACCAGTAGTAGTTTCCGATGCACATCTGGAGGCATTCTGTAATTTGTGGACTATCAGAGTGTTGATGCAACACAGATATTGCATCGGGATTGAATACAACAGTCACCAGGCGCACTTTCCTCCATGGGAGTAATATCTCAAACAGTCTACGCTTTGATCGTTCCCTGGAAGACCACTAGTAGTTTCTGACGCACATCTGGTGGCATTATGTAATGTGTAGACTATCAGAGTGTTGATGAAACACAGTAATTCCATCGGGATTAAATACAACAGTCACCATGCGCACTTTCCTCCATGGGAGTAATGTCTCTAACAGTCTACGTTTGATCGTTCCCTGGAAGACCAGTATTAGTTTCCGATGCACATCTGGAGGCTTTCTGTTCTTTGTGGGCTATCAGAGTGTTGATGAAACACAGAAATTGCATCGGGATTGAGTACAACAGTCACCACTCGCACTTTCCTCCATGGGAGTAATGTCTCAAACAGTCAACGCTTTGATCGTTCCCTGGAAGACCAGTAGTAGTTTCCGATGCACATCTGAAGATATTCTGTAATCTGTGGACTATCAGAGTGTTGATGAAACACAGAAATTGCATCGGGATTGAATACAATAGTCACCATGCGCACTTTCCGCCATGGGAGTTATGTCTCCAACAGCCTACGCTTTGATCGTTCCCTGGAAGACCAGTAGTAGTTATTGATGCACATCTGAAGAAATTCTGTAATCTGTGGACTATCAGAGTGTTGATGAAACACAGTAATTGCATCGGGATTAAATACAACTGTAAGCATGCGCACTTTCCTCCATGGGACTAATGTCTCTAACAGTCTACGCTTTGGTCTTTCCCTGGAAGACCGGTAGTAGTTTCCGATGCACATCTGGAGGCTTTCTGTACTCTGTGGACTATCAGAGTGTTGATGAAACACAGAAATTGCATCGGGATTGAATACAACAGTCTCCATGCGCAGTTTCCTCCATGGGAGTAATGTCTCAAACAGTTTACGCTTTGATCATCCCCTGGTAGACCAGTAGCAGTTTCAATTGCACATCTGGAGGCATTCTGTAATCTGTGGACTACCAGAGTGTTGATGAAACACAGAAATTGCATCGGGATTGAATACAACAGTCACCATGCGCACTTTTCTCCATGGGAGTAATGTCTCTAACAGTCTACGCTTTGATCGTTCCCTGGAAGACCAGTAGTAGTTTCCGATGCACATATGGAGGGTTTCCGTAATCTGTGGACTATCATAGTGTTGATGAAACACAGAAACTGCATCGGGATTGAATACAACAGTCACCATGCGCACTATCCTCCATGCGAGTAATATCTAAAACAGCCTACGCTTTGATCGTTCCCTGGAAGACCAGTAGTAGTTATTGATGCACATCTGAAGAAATTCTGTAATCTGTGGAGTATCAGACTGTTGATGAAACACAGAAATTGCATCGGGATTGAATACAACAGTCACCATGCGCACTTTCATCCATGGGAGTAATGTATCAAACAGTCTACGCTTTGATCGTTCCCTGGAAGACCAGTAGTAGTTTCCGATGCACATCTGGAAGCATTCTGTAGTCTGTGGAGTATCAGAGTGTTGATGAAACACAGAAATTGCATCGGGATTGAATACAACTGTCACCATGCGCACTTTCCTACACGGGAGTAATGTCTCAAACAGTCTACGTTTTGATCGTTCCCTGGAAGACCAGTAGTAGTTTCCGATGCACATGTGTAGGCTTTCCGTAATCTGTGGACTATCAGAGTGTTGATGAAACACAGAAATTGCATCGGGATTGAATACAACAGTCACCATGCGCACTTTCCTCCATGGGAGTAATGTTTCAAATAGTTTACGCTTTGATTGTTCCCTGGAAGACCAGTAGCAGTTTCCGATGCACATGTGGAGGCATTCTGTAATCTGTGGAGTATCAGAGTGTTGATGAAACACAGAAATTGCATCGGGATTGAATACAACAGCCACCATGCGCACATTCCTCCATAAAAGTATTGTTTCAACAGTCTACGCTTTGGTCGTTCCCTGGAAGACCTGTAGTAGTTTCCGATGCACTTCTGGAGGCATTCTGTAATCTGTGGAGTATCAGAGTGTTGATGAAACACAGAAATTGCATCGGGATTGAATACAACAGTCACCATGCGCACTTTTCTCCATGGGAGTAATTCTCAAACAGTCTATGATTTGATCGTTCCCTGTAAGACCAGTAGTAGTTTCCGATGCTCATCTGGTGGCATTGTGTAATATGTGGACTATCAGAGTGTTGATGAAACACAGAAATTGCATCGGGAATGAATACAACAGTCACCATGCGCAGTTTACTCCATTTGAGTGATGTCTCAAACAATCTACGCTTTGATCGTTCCCTGGAAGACCAGTAGTAGTTTCAGATGCACATCTGGGGGCTTTCTGTAATCTGTGGACTATCAGAGTGTTGATGAAACACAGAAATTGCCTGGGGATAGAATACAGCAGTCACAATGCGCACTTTCCTACATGGGAGTAATTCTCAAACAGTCTATGCTTTGATCGTTCCCTGTAAGACCCATAGTAGTTTCCGATGCACATCTCGAGGCATTCTGTATTCTGTGGACTATCAGAGTTTTGATGAAACACAGAAATTGCATCGGGATTCAATACAACAGTCACCATGCGCACTTTCCTCCATGGGAGTAATGTCTCTAACAGTCTACGCTTTGATCGATCCCTGGAAGACCAGTAGTAGTTTCCGATGCACATCTGGAGGCTTTCTGTACTCTGTGGAATATCAGAGTGTTGGTGAAACACAGTAATTGCATCGGGATTGAATACAACAGTCACCATGCGCACTTTCCTCCATGGGAGTAATTCACAAACAGTCTATTCATTGATAGTTCCCTGTTAGACCAGTAGAAGTTTCCGATGCACATCTGGAGGCATTCTGTTGACTATTAGAGTGTTGATGAAACACAGAAATTGCATCGGGATTGAATACAATAGTCACTATGCGCACTTTCCGCCATGGGAGTAATGGCTCAGACAGTCTACGCTTTGATCGTTCCCTGGAAGACCAGTAGTAGTTTCCGATGCACATCTGGTGGAATTCTGTAATCTGTGGACTATCAGAGTGTTGATGAAACACAGAAATTGCATCGGGAATGAATACAACAGTCACCATGCGCAGTTTCCTCCATGGGAGTGATGTCTCAAACAGTCTACGCTTTGATCGTTCCCTGGAAGACCAGTAGTAGTTTCAGATGCACATCTAAGGGCTTTCTGTAATCTGTGAACTATCAGAGTGTTGATGAAACACAGTAATTGCCTCGGGATAGAATACAACAGTCACCATGCGCACTTTCCTCCATGGGAGTAATTCTCAAACAGTCTATGCTTTGATCGTTCCCTGTAAGACCAGTAGTAGTTTCCGATGCACATGTCGAGGCATTCTGTACTCTGTGGTCTATCAGAGTGTTGATGAAACGCAGAAATTGCACCGGATTTGAATACAACAGTCACCATGAGCACTTTCCTCCATGGGAGTAATGTCTCTAACAGTCTACGCTTTGATCGTTCCCCAGAAGACCAGTAGTAGTTTCCTATGCACATCTGGAGGATTTCTGTACACTGTGGACTATCAGAGTGTTGATGAAAGACAGAAATCGCATCGGAATTGAATACAACAGTCACCATCCGCACTTTCCTGCATGGGAGTAATTCTCAAACAGTCTATGCTTTGATCGTTCCCTGTAAGACCAGTAGTAGTTTCCGATGCTCATCTGGTGGCATTGTGTAATATGTGGACTATCAGAGTGTTGATGAAACACAGAAATTGCATCGGGAATGAATACAACAGTCACCATGTGCAGTTTCCTCCATTTGAGTGATGTCTCAAACAGTCTACGCTTTGATCGTTCCCTGGAAGACCAGTAGTAGTTTTAGATGCACATCTGGGGGCTTTCTGTAATCTGTGGACTATCAGAGTGTTGATGAAACACAGAAATTGCCTCGGGATAGAATACAGCAGTCACAATGCGCACTTTCCTACATGGGAGTAATTCTCAAACAGTCTATGCTTTGATCGTTCCCTGTAAAACCCACAGTAGTTTCCGATGCACATCTCGAGGCATTCTGTACTCTGTGGACTATCAGAGTTTTGATGAAACACAGAAATTGCATCGGGATTGAATACAACAGTCACCATGCGCACTTTCCTCCATGGGAGTAATGTCTCTAACAGTCTACACTTTGATCGTTCCCTGGAAGACCAGTAGTAGTTTCCGATGCACATCTGGAGGCTTTCTGTACTCTGTGGAATATCAGAGTGTTGTTGAAACACAGTAATTGCATCGGGATTGAATACAACAGTCACCATGCGCACTTTCCTCCATGGGAGTAATTCACAAACAGTCTATTCTTTGATAGTTCCCTGTTAGACCAGTAGTAGTTTCCGATGCACATCTGGAGGTATTCTGTTGACTATTAGAGTGTTGATGAAACATAGAAATTGCATCGGGATTGAATACAACGGTCACCATCCGCACTCTCCTCCATGGGAGTAATGTCTGAAACAGTCTACGATTTGATCGTTCCCTGGAAGACCAGTAGTTGTTTCCGATGCACATCTGGAGGCATTCTGTAACCTGTGGAATATCAGAGTGTTGTTGAAACACAGTAATTGCATCGGGATTGAATACAACAGTCACCATGCGCACTTTCCTCCATGGGAGTAATGTATCAAACAGTCTACGCTTTGATCGTTCCCTGGAAGACCAGTAGTAGTTTCCGATGCACATCTGGAGGCATTCTGTAATCTGTGGAGTATCAGAGTGTTGATGAAACACAGAAATTGCATCGGGATTGAATACAACAGTCACCATGCGCACTTTCCTACATGGGAGTAATGTCTCAAACAGTCTACGTTTTGATCGTTCACTGGAAGACCAGTACTAGTTTCCGATGCACATCTGGTGGCATTCTGTAATCTGTGGACTATCAGTGTGTTGATGAAACACAGAAATTGCATCGGGATTGAATACAACAGTCACCATCCGCACTCTCCTCCATGGGAGTAATGTCTGAAACAGTCTACGATTTGATCGTTCCCTGGAAGACCAGTAGTTGTTTCCGATGCACATCTGTAGGCATTCTGTAATCTGTGGACTATCACAGTGTTGATGAATCACAGAAATTGCATCGGGAATGAATACAACAGTCACCATTCGCACTTTCCTCCACGGGAGGTATGTCTCAAACAGTCTACGCTTTGATAGTTCCCTGGAAGACCAGTAGTAGTTTTCGATGCACATCTGGTGGCATTCTGTAATCTGTGGCCTATCAGAGTGTTGATGAAACACAGAAATTGCATCGGGATTGAATACAACAGTCACCATGCGCAGTTTCCTCCATGGGAGTGATGTCTCAAACAGTCTACGCTTTGATCGTTCCCTGGAAGACCAGTAGTAGTTTCAGATGCACATCTAAGGGCTTTCTGTAATCTGTGGACTATCAGAGTGTTGATGAAACACAGAAATTGCATTGGGGTTGAATACAAGAGTCTCCATTTGCAGTTTCCTCCATGGGAGTAAGGTCTCAAACAGCCTACGCTTTGATCGTTCCCTGGTAAACCAGTAGTAGTTTACGATGAACATCTGGAGGCATTCTGTAATCTGTGGACTATCAGAATGTTGATGAAACACAGAAATTGCATCGGGATTGAATACAACAGTCACCATGCGCACTTTCCTCCATGGGAGTAATTCTCAAAGAGTCTATGCTTTGATCGTTCCCTGTAAGACCAGTAGTAGTTTCCGATGCACATCTGGAGGCATTCTGTACTCTGTGGTCTATCGGAGTGTTGATGAAACGCAGAAATTGCATCGGGATTGAATACAACAGTCACCATGAGCACTTTCCTCCATGGGAGTAATGTCTCTAACAGTCTACGCTTTGATCGTTCCCTGTAAGACCAGTAGTAGTTTCCGATGCACATCTGGAGGCATTCTGTACCCTGTGGACTATCAGAGTGTTGATGAAACACAGAAATTGCATCGGGATTGAATACAACAGTCACCATGCGCACTTTCCTCCATGGGAGTAATTCTCAAAGAGTCTATGCTTTGATCGTTCCCTGTAAGACCAGTAGTAGTTTCCGATGCACATCTGGAGGCATTCTGTTGACTATTAGAGTGTTGATGAAACAAAGAAATTGCATAGGGATTGAGTACAACAGTCACCATGCGCACATTCCTCCATAAAAGTAATGTCTGAAACAGTCTACGATTTGATCGTTCCCTGGAAGACCAGTAGTAGATTCCGATAAACATCTGGAGGCATTCTGTAATCTGCGGACTATCAGAGTGATGATGAAACACAGAAATTGCATCGGGATTGAATACAACAGTCACCATGCGCGCTTTCCTCCATTGGAGTAATGTCTCAAACAGTCTACGCTTTGATCGTTCCCTGGAAGACCACTAGTAGTTTCCGATGCACATCTGGCGGCATTCTGTAATTTGTGGACTATCAGAGAGTTGATGAAACACAGAAATTGCATCGGGATTGAATACAACAGTCACCATGCGCACTTTCCTACATGGGAGAAATTCTCAAACAGTCTATGCTTTGATCGTTCCCTGTAAGACCCATAGTAGTTTCCGATGCACATCTCGAGGCATTCTGTATTCTGTGGACTATCAGAGTTTTGATGAAACACAGAAATTGCATCGGGATTCAATACAACAGTCACCATGCGCACTTTCCTCCATGGGAGTAATGTCTCTAACAGTCTACGCTTTGATCGTTCCCTGGAAGACCAGTAGTAGTTTCCGATGCACATCTGGAGGCTTTCTGTACTCTGTGGAATATCAGAGTGTTGATGAAACACAGTAATTGCATCGGGATTGAATACAACAGTCACCATGCGCACTTTCCTCCATGGGAGTAATTCACAAACAGTCTATTCATTGATAGTTCCCTGTTAGACCAGTAGAAGTTTCCGATGCACATCTGGAGGCATTCTGTTGACTATTAGAGTGTTGATGAAACACAGAAATTGCATCGGGATTGAATAAAATAGTCACTATGCGCACTTTCCGCCATGGGAGTAATGGCTCAGACAGTCTACGCTTTAATCGTTCCCTGGAAGACCAGTAGTAGTTTCCGATGCACATCTGGTGGAATTCTGTAATCTGTGGACTATCAGAGTGTTGATGAAACACAGAAATTGCATCGGAAATGAATACAATAGTCACCATGCGCAGTTTCCTCCATGGGAGTGATGTCTCAAACAGTCTACGCTTTGATCGTTCCCTGGAAGACCAGTAGTAGTTTCAGATGCACATCTAAGGGCTTTCTGTAATCTGTGAACTATCAGAGTGTTGATGAAACACAGTAATTGCCTCGGGATAGAATACAACAGTCACCATGCGCACTTTCCTCCATGGGAGTAATTCTCAAACAGTCTATGCTTTGATCGTTCCCTGTAAGACCAGTAGTAGTTTCCGATGCACATGTCGAGGCATTCTGTACTCTGTGGTCTATCAGAGTGTTGATGAAACGCAGAAATTGCACCGGAATTGAATACAACAGTCACCATGAGCACTTTCCTCCATGGGAGTAATGTCTCTAACAGTCTACGCTTTGATCGTTCCCCAGAAGACCAGTAGTAGTTTCCTATGCACATCTGGAGGATTTCTGTACACTGTGGACTATCAGAGTGTTGATGAAAGACAGAAATCGCATCGGAATTGAATACAACAGTCACCATCCGCACTTTCCTCCATGGGAGTAATTCTCAAACAGTCTATGCTTTGATCGTTCCCTGTAAGACCAGTAGTAGTTTCCGATGCTCATCTGGTGGCATTGTGTAAAATGTGGACTATCAGAGTGTTGATGAAACACAGAAATTGCATCGGGAATGAATACAACAGTCACCATGTGCAGTTTCCTCCATTTGAGTATTGTCTCAAACAGTCTACGCTTTGATCGTTCCCTGGAAGACCAGTAGTAGTTTTAGATGCACATCTGGGGGCTTTCTGTAATCTGTGGACTATCAGAGTGTTGATGAAACACAGAAATTGCCTCGGGATAGAATACAGCAGTCACAATGCGCACTTTCCTACATGGGAGTAATTCTCAAACAGTCTATGCTTTGATCGTTCCCTGTAAGACCCACAGTAGTTTCCGATGCACATCTCGAGGCATTCTGTACTCTGTGGACTATCAGAGTTTTGATGAAACACAGAAATTGCATCGGGATTGAATACAACAGTCACCATGCGCACTTTCCTCCATGGGAGTAATGTCTCTAACAGTCTACACTTTGATCGTTCCCTGGAAGACCAGTAGTAGTTTCCGATGCACATCTGGAGGCTTTCTGTACTCTGTGGAATATCAGAGTGTTGATGAAACACAGTAATTGCATCGGGATTGAATACAACAGTCACCATGCGCACTTTCCTCCATGGGAGTAATTCACAAACAGTCTATTCTTTGATAGTTCCCTGTTAGACCAGTAGTAGTTTCCGATGCACATCTGGAGGTATTCTGTTGACTATTAGAGTGTTGATGAAACACAGAAATTGCATCGGGATTGAATACAATAGTCACTATGCGCACTTCCCGCCATGGGAGTAATGTCTCAGACAGTCTACGCTTTGATCGTTCCCTGGAAGACCAGTTGTAGTTTCCGATGCACATCTGGAGGCATTCTGTAACCTGTGGAATATCAGAGTGTTGATGAAACACAGAAATTTCATCGGGATTGAATACAACAGTCACCATGCGCACTTTCCTCCATGGGAGTAATGTATCAAACAGTCTACGCTTTGATCGTTCCCTGGAAGACCAGTAGTAGTTTCCGATGCACATCTGGAGGCATTCTGTAATCTGTGGAGTATCAGAGTGTTGATGAAACACAGAAATTGCATCGGGATTGAATACAACAGTCACCATGCGCAGTTTCCTCCATGGGAGTGATGTCTCAAACAGTCTACGCTTTGATCGTTCCCTGGAAGACCAGTAGTAGTTTCAGATGCACATCTAAGGGCTTTCTGTAATCTGTGGACTATCAGAGTGTTGATGAAAGACAGAAATTGCATTGGGGTTGAATACAAGAGTCTCCATTTGCAGTTTCCTCCATGGGAGTAAGGTCTCAAACAGCCTACGCTTTGATCGTTCCCCGGTAAACCAGTAGTAGTTTACGATGAACATCTGGAGGCATTCTGTAATCTGTGGACTATCAGAATGTTGATGAAACACAGAAATTGCATCGGGATTGAATACAACAGTCACCATGCGCACTTTCCTCCATGGGAGTAATTCTCAAAGAGTCTATGCTTTGATCGTTCCCTGTAAGACAAGTAGTAGTTTCCGATGCACATCTGGAGGCATTCTGTACTCTGTGGTCTATCGGAGTGTTGATGAAACGCAGAAATTGCATCGGGATTGAATACAACAGTCACCATGAGCACTTTCCTCCATGGGAGTAATGTCTCTAACAGTCTACGCTTTGATCGTTCCCTGTAAGACCAGTAGTAGTTTCCGATGCACATCTGGAGGCATTCTGTACCCTGTGGACTATCAGAGTGTTGAGGAAACACAGTAATTGCATCGGGATTGAATACAACAGTCACCATGCGCACTTTCCTCCATGGGAGTAATTCTCAAACAGTCTATTCTTTGATCGTTCCCTGTAAGACCAGTAGTAGTTTCCGATGCACACCTAGAGGCATTCTGTTGACTATTAGAGTGTTGATGAAACAAAGAAATTGCATAGGGATTGAGTACAACAGTCACCATGCGCACATTCCTCCATAAAAGTAATGTCTGAAACAGTCTACGATTTGATCGTTCCCTGGAAGACCAGTAGTAGATTCCGATAAACATCTGGAGGCATTCTGTAATCTGCGGACTATCAGAGTGATGATGAAACACAGAAATTGCATCGGGATTGAATACAACAGTCACCATGCGCGCTTTCCTCCATTGGAGTAATGTCTCAAACAGTCTACGCTTTGATCGTTCCCTGGAAGACCAGTAGTAGTTTCCGATGCACATCTGGCGGCATTCTGTAATTTGTGGACTATCAGAGAGTTGATGAAACACAGAAATTGCATCGGGATTGAATACAACAGTCACCATTCGCACTTTCCTCCACGGGAGGTATGTCTCAAACAGTCAACGCTTTGATCGTTCCCTGGAAGACCAGTAGTAGTTTCCGATGCACATCTGGCGGCATTCTGTAATCTGTGGACTATCAGAGTGTTGATGGAACACAGATATTGCATCGGGATTGAATACAACAGTCTCCATGCGCAGTTTCCTCCATGGGCGTAATGTCTCAAACAGTCTACGCTTTCATCGTTCCCTGTAAGACCAGTAATAGTTTACGATGAACATCTGGATTCATTCTGTAATCTGTGGACTATCAGAAGGTTGATGAAACACAGAAATTGCATCGGGATTGAATACAACAGTCACCATGCGCACTTTCCTGCATGGGAGTAATGTCTCCAACAGTCTACGCTTTGATCGTTCCCCAGAAGACCAGTAGTAGTTTCCTATGCACATCTGGAGGATTTCTGTACACTGTGGACTATCAGTGTGTTGATGAAAGACAGAAATTGCATCGGAATTGAATACAACAGTCACCATCCGCACTTTCCTCCATGAGAGTAATTCTCAAACAGTCTATGCTTTGATCGTTCCCTGTAAGACCAGTAGTAGTTTCCGATGCACAACTGGTGGCATTCTGTAATCTGTGGACTATCAGAGTGTTGATGAAACACAGAAATTGCCTCGGGATAGAATACAACAGTCACCATGCGCACTTTCCTCCATGGGAGTAATTCTCAAACAGTCTATGATTTGATCGTTTCCTGTAAGACCAGTAGTAGTTTCCGACGCACATCTCGAGGCATTCTGTACTCTGTGGACTATCAGAGTGTTGATGAAACACAGAAGTTGCATCGGGATTGAATACAACAGTCACCATGAGCACTTTCCTCCATGGGAGTAATGTTTTTAACAGTCTACGCTTTGATCGTTCCCTGGAAGACCAGTAGTAGTTTCCGATGCACATCTGGAGGCTTTCTGTACTCTGTGGACTATCAAAGTGTTGATGAAACACAGTAATAGCATCGGGACTGAATACAACAGTCACCATGCGCACTTTCCTCCATGGGAGTAATTCTCAAACAGTCTATTCTTTGATCGTTCCCAGTAAGACCAGTAGTAGTTTCCAATGCACATCTGGAGGCATTCAGTTGACTATTAGAGTGTTGATGAAACACAGAAATTGCATCGGTATTGAGTACAACAGTCACCATGCGCCCATTCCTCCATAAAAGAAATGTCTGAAACAGTCTACGATTTGATCGTTCCCTGGAAGACCAGTAGTAGATTCCGATGAACATCTGAAGGCATTCTGTAATCTGCGGACTATCAGAGTGATGATGAAACACAGAAATTGCATCGGGATTGAATACAACAGTCACCATGCGCACTTTCCTCCATTGGAATAATGTCTCAAACAGTCTACTCTTTGATCGTTCCCTGGAAGACCAGCAGTAGTTTCCGATGCACATCTGGCGGCATTCTGTAATCTGTGGACTATCAGAGTGTTGATGAAACACAGATATTGCATCGGGATTGAATACAACAGTCAGCATGCGCACATTCCTCCAGGGGAGTAGAGTCTCAATCAGTCTACGCTTTGATCGTCCCCTGGAAGACCAGTAGTAGTTTCCGATGAACATCTGGAGGCATTCTGTAATCTGTGGACTATCAGAATGTTGATGAAACACAGAAATTGCATCGGGATTGAATACAACAGTTACTATGCGCACTTTCCTCCACGGGAGGTATGTCTCAAACAGTCTACGCTTTGATCGTTCCCTGGAAGACCAGTAGTAGTTTCCTATTCACATCTGGCGGCATTCTGTAATCTGTGGACTATCAGAGTGTTGATGGAACACAGAAATTGCATCGGGATTGAATACAACAGTCTCCATGCGCAGTTTCCTCCATGGGAGTAATGTCTCAAACAGTCTACGCTTTGATCGTTCCCTTGAAGACCAGTAGTAGTTTCCGATGCACATCTGGTGGCATTCTGTAATCTCTGGCCTATCAGAGTGTTGATGAAACACAGAAATTGCATCGGGATTGAATACAACAGTCACCATGCGGACTTTCCTCCATGTGAGTAATGTCTCTTACAGTCTACGATTTGATCGTTCCCCAGAAGACCAGTAGTAGTTTCCTATGCACATCTGGAGGCTTTCTGTACACTGTGGAATATCAGAGTGTTGAAACACAGAAATTGCATCGGGGTTGAATACAACAGTCTCCATGCGCTGTTTGCTCCATGGGACTAATGTCTCAAACAGTCTACGATTTCATCGTTCCCTAGAAGACCAGTAATAGTTTACGATGAACATCTGGAGGCATTCTGTAATCTGTGGTCTATCAGAATGTTGATGAAATACAGAAATTGCATCGGGGTTGAATACAACAGTCTCCGTGTGCAGTTTCCTCCATGGGAGTAATGTCTCAAACAGTGTACGCTTACATCGTTCCCTGGAAGACCAGTAATTGATTATGATGAACATCTGGAGGCATTCTGTAATCTGTGGACTTTCAGAATGTTGATGAAACACAGAAATTGCATCGGGATTGAATACAACAGTCACCATGCGCACTTTCCTCCATGGGAGTAATGTCTCTAACAGTCTACGCTTTGATCTTTCCCCAGAAGACCAGTAGTAGTTTCCTATGCACATCTGGTGGCATTCTGCAATCTGTGGCCTATCAGAGTGTTGATGAAACACAGAAATTGCATCGGGATTGAATACAACAGTCACCATGCGGACTTTCCTCCATGTGAGTAATGTCTCTAACAGTTTACGCTTTGATCGTTCCCTAGAAGACCAGTAGTGGTTTCCTGTGCACATCTGGAGGATTTCTGTACACTGTGGACTATCAGAGTGTTGATGAAAGACAGAAATTGCATCGGGGTTGAATACAAGAGTCCCATTAGCAGTTTCCTCCATGGGAGTAATGTCTCAAACAGTCTACGCTTTGATCTTTCCCTTGAAGACCAGTAGTAGTTTCCGATGCACATCTCGAGGCATTCTGTACTCTGTGGACTATCAGAGTGTTGATGAAACACAGAAAATGCATCGGGATTGAATACAACAGTCACCATGAGCACTTTCCTCCATGGGAGTAATGTCTCAAACAGTCTATTCTTTGATCGTTCCCTGTAAGACCAGTAGTAGTTTCCGATGCACATCTGGAGGCATTCTGTTGACTATTAGAGTGTTGATGAAACACAGAAATTGCGTCGGGATTGAATACAACAGTCACCATGCGCACTTTCCTCCACGAGAGTACTGTCTCAAACAATCTACGATTTGATCGTTCCCTCGACGACCAGTAGTAGTTTCCGATGCACATCTGGTGGCATTCTGTAATGTGTAGACTATCAGAGTGTTGATGAAACACAGTAATTGGATCGGGATTCACTACAACAGTCACCATGCGCTCATTCCTCTATAAAAGTAATGTCTCAACAGTCTACGCTTTGATCGTTCCCTGGAAGACCAGTAGTAGTTTCTGATGCACATCTGGAGGCATTCTGTAATCTGTGGAATATCAGAGTGTTGATGAAACACAGAAATTGCATCGGGATTGAATACAACAGTCACCATGCGCACTTTCCTATATGGGAGTAATGTCTCAAACAGTCTACGCTTTGATCGTTCCCTGGAAGACCAGTAGTAGTCTCCGATGCACATCTGGTTTGCATTCTGTAATCTGTGGACTATCAGAGTGTTGATGAAACACAGAAATTGCATCGGGAAAGAATACAACAGTCACCATGCGCAGTTTCCTCCATGGGAGTAATGTCTCAAACAGTCTACGCTTTGATCGTTCCCTGGAAGACCAGTAGCAGTTTCCGATGCACATCTGGGGGCTTTCTGTAATCTGTGGACCTTCAGAGTGTTGATGAAACACAGAAATTTCCTCGGGATTAAATACAACAGTCACCATGGGCAGTTTCCTCCATGGGAGTAATGTCTCAAACAGTCTACGCTTTGATCGTTCCTGGAAGACCAGAAGTTGTTTCCGATGCACATCTGGAGGCATTCTGTAGTCTGTGGACTATCAGAGTGTTGATGAAACACAGAAATTGCGTCGGGATTGAGTACAACAGTCACCATGCGCACCTTACTCCATGGGAGTAATGTCTCTAACAGTCTACGCTTTGATCGTTCCCTGGAAGACCAGTAGTAGTTTCAATTGCACATCTGGAGGCATTCTGTAATCTGTGGACTAAAAGAGTGTTGATGAAACACAGAAATTGCATCGGGATTGAATACAACAGTCACCATGCGCACTTTACTCCATCGGAGTAATGTTTCAAAGAGTTTACGCTTTGATCGTTCCCTGGAAGACCAGTAGCAGTTTCCGATGCACATCTGGAGGCATTCTGTAATCTTTGGAGTATCAGAGTATTGATGAAACACAGAAATTGCATCGGGATTGAATACAACAGTCACCATGCGCTCATTCCTCCATAAAAGTAATGTCTCCACAGTCTACGCTTTGATCGTTCCCTGGAACACCAGTGGTAGTTTCCGATGCACATCTGGAGGCATTCTGTAATCTGTGGAATATCAGAGTGTTGATGAAACACAGAAATTGCATCGGGATTGAATACAACAGTCACCATGCGCACTTTCCTCCATGGGAGTAAAGTCTCAAACAGTCTACGCTTTGATCGTTCCCCGGAAGACCAGAAGTAGTTATTGATGCACATCTGAAGAAATTCTGTAATCTGTGGACTATCAGAGTGTTGATGAAACACAGTAATTGTATCTGGATTGAATACAAGTCACCATGCGCACTTTCCTCCATGGGAGTAATGTCTCAAACAGTCTACGCATTGATCGTTCACTGGAAGACCAGTAGTAGTTACCGATGCACATCTGGAGGCTTTCTGTTCTCTGTGGACTATCAGAGTGTTGATGAAACACAGAAATTGCATCGGGATTGAATACAACAGTCAACATTTGAACTTTCCTCCATGGGAGTAATTCTCAAACAGTCTATGCTTTGATCGTTCCCTGTAAGACCAGTAGTAGTTTCCGATGCACATCTGGTGGCATTCTGTAATCTGTGGATCAGAGTGTTGATGAAACACAAAAATTGCCTCAGGATTGAATACAACAGTCACCATGCGCACTTTCCTCCATGGGAGTAATGTCTCTAACAGTTTACGCTTTTATCGTTCCCCAGAAGACCAGTAGTAGTTTCCTATGCACATCTTTAGGCTTTCTGTACACTGTGGACTATCAGAGTGTTGATGAAACACAGAAATTGCATCGGGATTGAATACAACAGTCACCATGCGCACTTTCCTCCGTGGGAGTAATTCTCAAACAGTCTACGCTTTGATCGTTCCCTGGAAGACCAGTAGTAGTTTCCGATGCACATCTGGAGGCTTTCTGTACACTGTGGACTATCAGAGTGTTGATGAAAGACAGGAATTGCATGGGGGTGTAATACAAGAGCCTCCATGCGCAGTTTCCTCCATGGGAGTAAAGTTCTAACAGTTTTTGCTTTGACCGTTCCCAGGAAGACCAGTAGTAGTTACCGATGCACATCTGGAGGCTTTCTGTTCTCTGTGGACTATCAGAGTGTTGATGAAACACAGAAATTGCATCGGGACTGAATAGAACAGTCACCATGCGTACTTTGCTCCATGTGAGTAATTCTCAAACAGTCTATGCTTTGATCGTTCCCTGGAAGACCAGTAGTAGTTTCAATTGCACATCTGGAGGCATTCTGTAATCTGTGGACTGAAAGAGTGATGATGAAACACAGAAATTGCATCGGGATTGAATACAACAGTCATCATGCGCACTTTACTCCATCGGAGTAATGTTTCAAAGAGTTTACGCTTTGATCGTTCCCTGTAAGACCAGTAGTAGTTTCCGATGCACATCTGGAGGCATTCTGTTGACTATTAGAGTGTTGATGAAACACAGAAATTGCGTCGGGATTGAATACAACAGTCACCATGCGCACTTTCCTCCACGAGAGTACTGTCTCAAACAATCTACGATTTGATCGTTCCCTCGACGACCAGTAGTAGTTTCCGATGCACATCTGGTGGCATTCTGTAATGTGTAGACTATCAGAGTGTTGATGAAACACAGTAATTGGATCGGGATTGAATACAACAGTCACCATGCGCAGTTTCCTCCATGGGAGTAATGTCTCGAACAGTCTACGCTTTTAACGTTCCCTGGAAGACCAGTAGTAGTTTCCTATGCACATCTGGAGGCTTTCTGTACACTGTGGACTATCAGAGTGTTGATGAAAGACAGAAATTGCATCGGGGTGTAATAGAAGAGTCTCCATGCGCAGTTTCCTCCATGGGAGTAAAGTTCTAACAGTTTACGCTTTGACCGTTCCCAGGAAGGCCAGTAGTAGTTACCGATGCACATCTGGAGGCTTTCTGTTCTCTGTGGACTATCAGAGTGTTGATGAAACACAGAAATTGCATCGGGATTGAATACAAGGGTCACCATGCGCACTTTGCTCCATGGGAGTAATTCTCAAACAGTCTATGCTTTGATCGTTCCCTGTAAGACCAGTAGTTGTTTCCGATGCACATCTCGAGGCATTCTCTACTCTGTGGACTATTTGAGTGTTGATGAAACACAGAAATTGCATTGGGATTGAATACAACAGACACTATGCGCACTTTCCTCCATGGGAGTAATGTCTCTAACAGTCTACGCTTTGATCGTTCCTGGAAGACCAGAAGTTGTTTCCGATGCACATCTGGTGGCATTCTGTAGTCTGTGGACTATCAGAGTGTTGATGAAACACAGAAATTGCGTCGGGATTGAATACTACAGTCACCATGCGCACTTCACTCCATGGGAGTAATGTCTCTAACAGTCTACGCTTTGATCGTTCCCTGGAAGACCAGTAGTAGTTTCAATTGCACATCTGGAGGCATTCTGTAATCTGTGGACTAAAAGAGTGTTGGTGAAACACAGAAATTGCATCGGGATTGAATACAACAGTCACCATGCGCACTTTACTCCATCGGAGTAATGTTTCAAAGAGTTTACGCATTGATCGTTCCCTGGAAGACCAGTAGCAGTTTCCGATGCACAACTGGAGGCATTCTGTAATCTGTGGAGTATCAGAGTATTAATGAAACACAGAAATTGTATCGGGATTCACTACAACAGTCACCATGCGCTCATTCCTCCATAAAAGTAATGTCTCAACAGTCTACGCTTTGATCGTTCCCTGGAAGACCAGTAGTAGTTTCTGATGCACATCTGGAGGCATTCTGTAATCTGTGGAATATCAGAGTGTTGATGAAACACAGAAATTGCATCGGGATTGAATACAACAGTCACCATGCGCACTTTCCTATATGGGAGTAATGTCTCAAACAGTCTACGCTTTGATCGTTCCCTGGAAGACCAGTAGCAGTTTCCGATGCACATCTGGGGGCTTTCTGTAATCTATGGACCTTCAGAGTGTTGATGAAACACAGAAATTTCCTCGGGATTAAATACAACAGTCACCATGGGCAGTTTCCTCCATGGGAGTAATGTCTCAAACAGTCTACGCTTTGATCGTTCCTGGAAGACCAGAAGTTGTTTCCGATGCACATCTGGAGGCATTCTGTAGTCTGTGGACTATCAGAGTGTTGATGAAACACAGAAATTGCGTCGGGATTGAATACAACAGTCACCATGCGCACCTTACTCCATGGGAGTAATGTCTCTGACAGTCTACGCTTTGATCGTTCCCTGGAAGACCAGTAGTAGTTTCAATTGCACATCTGGAGGCATTCTGTAATCTGTGGACTAAAAGAGTGTTGATGAAACACAGAAATTGCATCGGGATTGAATACAAGAGTCACCATGCGCACTTTACTCCATCGGAGTCATGTTTCAAAGAGTTTACGCTTTGATCGTTCCCTGGAAGACCAGTAGCAGTTTCCGATGCACATCTGGAGGCATTCTGTAATCTTTGGAGTATCAGAGTATTGATGAAACACAGAAATTGCATCGGGATTGAATACAACAGTCACCATGCGCTCATTCCTCCATAAAAGTAATGTCTCAACAGTCTACGCTTTGATCGTTCCCTGGAACACCAGTGGTAGTTTCCGATGCACATCTGGAGGCATTCTGTAATCTGTGGAATATCAGAGTGTTGATGAAACACAGAAATTGCATCGGGATTGAATACAACAGTCATCATGCGCACTTTACTCCATCGGAGTAATGTTTCAAAGAGTTTACGCTTTGATCGTTCCCTGTAAGACCAGTAGTAGTTTCCGATGCACATCTGGAGGCATTCTGTTGACTATTAGAGTGTTGATGAAACACAGAAATTGCGTCGGGATTGAATACAACAGTCACCATGCGCACTTTCCTCCACGAGAGTACTGTCTCAAACAATCTACGATTTGATCGTTCCCTCGACGACCAGTAGTAGTTTCCGATGCACATCTGGTGGCATTCTGTAAAGTGTAGACTATCAGAGTGTTGATGAAACACAGTAATTGGATCGGGATTGAATACAACAGTCACCATGCGCAGTTTCCTCCATGGGAGTAATGTCTCGAACAGTCTACGCTTTTAACGTTCCCTGGAAGACCAGTAGTAGTTTCCTATGCACATCTGGAGGCTTTCTGTACACTGTGGACTATCAGAGTGTTGATGAAAGACAGAAATTGCATCGGGGTGTAATAGAAGAGTCTCCATGCGCAGTTTCCTCCATGGGAGTAAAGTTCTAACAGTTTACGCTTTGACCGTTCCCAGGAAGGCCAGTAGTAGTTACCGATGCACATCTGGAGGCTTTCTGTTCTCTGTGGACTATCAGAGTGTTGATGAAACACAGAAATTGCATCGGGATTGAATACAACAGTCACCATGCGCACTTTGCTCCATGGGAGTAATTCTCAAACAGTCTATGCTTTGATCGTTCCCTGTAAGACCAGTAGTTGTTTCCGATGCACATCTCGAGGCATTCTCTACTCTGTGGACTATTTGAGTGTTGATGAAACACAGAAATTGCATTGGGATTGAATACAACAGACACTATGCGCACTTTCCTCCATGGGAGTAATGTCTCTAACAGTCTACGCTTTGATCGTTCCTGGAAGACCAGAAGTTGTTTCCGATGCACATCTGGTGGCATTCTGTAGTCTGTGGACTATCAGAGTGTTGATGAAACACAGAAATTGCGTCGGGATTGAATACTACAGTCACCATGCGCACTTCACTCCATGGGAGTAATGTCTCTAACAGTCTACGCTTTGATCGTTCCCTGGAAGACCAGTAGTAGTTTCAATTGCACATCTGGAGGCATTCTGTAATCTGTGGACTAAAAGAGTGTTGGTGAAACACAGAAATTGCATCGGGATTGAATACAACAGTCACCATGCGCACTTTACTCCATCGGAGTAATGTTTCAAAGAGTTTACGCATTGATCGTTCCCTGGAAGACCAGTAGCAGTTTCCGATGCACATCTGGAGGCATTCTGTAATCTGTGGAGTATCAGAGTATTAATGAAACACAGAAATTGTATCGGGATTCACTACAACAGTCACCATGCGCTCATTCCTCCATAAAAGTAATGTCTCAACAGTCTACGCTTTGATCGTTCCCTGGAAGACCAGTAGTAGTTTCTGATGCACATCTGGAGGCATTCTGTAATCTGTGGAATATCAGAGTGTTGATGAAACACAGAAATTGCATCGGGATTGAATACAACAGTCACCATGCGCACTTTCCTATATGGGAGTAATGTCTCAAACAGTCTACGCTTTGATCGTTCCCTGGAAGACCAGTAGCAGTTTCCGATGCACATCTGGGGGCTTTCTGTAATCTGTGGACCTTCAGAGTGTTGATGAAACACAGAAATTTCCTCGGGATTAAATACAACAGTCACCATGGGCAGTTTCCTCCATGGGAGTAATGTCTCAAACAGTCTACGCTTTGATCGTTCCTGGAAGACCAGAAGTTGTTTCCGATGCACATCTGGAGGCATTCTGTAGTCTGTGGACTATCAGAGTGTTGATGAAACACAGAAATTGCGTCGGGATTGAATACAACAGTCACCATGCGCACCTTACTCCATGGGAGTAATGTCTCTAACAGTCTACGCTTTGATCGTTCCCTGGAAGACCAGTAGTAGTTTCAATTGCACATCTGGAGGCATTCTGTAATCTGTGGACTAAAAGAGTGTTGATGAAACACAGAAATTGCATCGGGATTGAATACAACAGTCACCATGCGCACTTTACTCCATCGGAGTAATGTTTCAAAGAGTTTACGCTTTGATCGTTCCCTGGAAGACCAGTAGCAGTTTCCGATGCACATCTGGAGGCATTCTGTAATCTTTGGAGTATCAGAGTATTGATGAAACACAGAAATTGCATCGGGATTGAATACAACAGTCACCATGCGCTCATTCCTCCATAAAAGTAATGTCTCAACAGTCTACGCTTTGATCGTTCCCTGGAACACCAGTGGTAGTTTCCGATGCACATCTGGAGGCATTCTGTAATCTGTGGAATATCAGAGTGTTGATGAAACACAGAAATTGCCTCGGGATTGAATACAACAGTCACCATGCGCACTTTCCTCCATGGGAGTAAAGTCTCAAACAGTCTACGCTTTGATCGTTCCCCGGAAGACCAGAAGTAGTTATTGATGCACATCTGAAGAAATTCTGTAATCTGTGGACTATCAGAGTGTTGATGAAACACAGTAATTGCATCTGGATTGAATACAAGTCACCATGCGCACTTTCCTCCATGGGAGTAATGTCTCAAACAGTCTACGCATTGATCGTTCACTGGAAGACCAGTAGTAGTTACCGATGCACATCTGGAGGCTTTCTGTTCTCTGTGGACTATCAGAGTGTTGATGAAACACAGAAATTGCATCGGGATTGAATACAACGGTCAACATTTGAACTTTCCTCCATGGGAGTAATTCTCAAACAGTCTATGCTTTGATCGTTCCCTGTAAGACCAGTAGTAGTTTCCGATGCACATCTGGTGGCATTCTGTAATCTGTGGATCAGAGTGTAGATGAAACACAAAAATTGCCTCGGGATTGAATACAACAGTCACCATGCGCACTTTCCTCCGTGGGAGTAATTCTCAAACAGTCTACGCTTTGATCGTTCCCTGGAAGACCAGTAGTAGTTTCCGATGCACATCTGGAGGCTTTCTGTACACTGTGGACTATCAGAGTGTTGATGAAAGACAGGAATTGCATGGGGGTGTAATACAAGAGCCTCCATGCGCAGTTTCCTCCATGGGAGTAAAGTTCTAACAGTTTTTGCTTTGACCGTTCCCAGGAAGACCAGTAGTAGTTACCGATGCACATCTGGAGGCTTTCTGTTCTCTGTGGACTATCAGAGTGTTGATGAAACACAGAAATTGCATCGGGACTGAATAGATCAGTCACCATGCGCACTTTGCTCCATGTGAGTAATTCTCAAACAGTCTATGCTTTGATCGTTCCCTGGAAGACCAGTAGTAGTTTCAATTGCACATCTGGAGGCATTCTGTAATCTGTGGACTAAAAGAGTGATGATGAAACACAGAAATTGCATCGGGATTGAATACGACAGTCACCATGCGCACTTTACTCCATCGGAGTAATGTTTCAAAGAGTTTACGCTTTGATCGTTCCCTGGAAGACCAGTAGCAGTTTCCGATGCACATATGGAGTCATTTTGTAATCTGTGGAGTATCACAGTATTGATGAAACACAGAAATTGCATCGGGATTGATTACAACAGTCACCATGCGCTCATTCCTCCATAAAAGTAATGTCTCAACAGTCTAAGCTTTTATCGTTCCCTGCAAGACCAGTAGTAGTTTCCGATGCACATCTGGAGGCATTCTGTAATCTGTGGAATATGAGAGTGTTGATGAAACACAGAAATTGCGTCGGGATTGAATACAACAGTCACCATGCGCACTTTCCTCCATGGGAGTAATGTCTCAAACAGTCTACGCTTTGATCGTTCCCTGGAAGACCAGTAGTAGTTTCCGATGCACATCTGGAGGCTTTCTGTTCTCTGTGGACTATCAGAGTGTTGATGAAACACAGAAATTGCATCGGGATTGAATACAACAGTCACCATGCGCACTTTCCTCCATGGGAGTAATTCTCAAACAGTCTACGCTTTCATCGGTCCCTGGAAGACCAGTAGTAGTTTCCGATGCACATCTGGGGGCTTTCTGTAATCTGTGGACTATCAGAGGGTTGATGAAGCACAGAAATAGCCTCGGGATTGAATACAACAGTCAACATGCCCACTTTCCTCCATGGGAGTAATTCTCAAACAGTCTATGCTTTGATCGTTCCCTGTAAGACCAGTAGTAGTTTCCGATACACATCTGGTTTACATTCTGTAATCTGTGGACTATCAGTGTGTTGATGAAACACAGAAATTGCATCGGGAATGAATACAACAGTCACCATGCGCAGTTTCCTCCATGGGAGTAATGTCTCAAACAGTCTACGCTTTGATCGTTCCCTGGAAGACAAGTAGTAGTTTCCGATGCACATCTGGGGGTTTTCTGTAATCTGTGGACTATCAGAGTGTTGATGAAACACAGAAATTGCCTCGGGTTTGAATACAACAGACACCATGCGCACTTTCCTCCAAGGGAGTAATGTCTCAAACAGTCTACGCTTTGATCGTTCCCTGGAAGACCAGTAGTAGTTTCCGATGCACATCTGGAGGCATTCTGTAATCTGAGGACTAAAAGAGTGTTGATGAAACACAGAAATTGCATCGGGATTGAATACAACAGCCACCATGCGCACTTTACTCCATGGGAGTAATGTCTCTAACAGTCTACGCTTTGATCGTTCCCTGGAAGACCAGTAGTAGTTTCAATAGCACATCTGGAGGCATTCTGTAATCTGTGGACTAAAAGGGTGTTGATGAAACACAGAAATTGCATCGGGATTGAATACAACAGTTACCATGCGCACTTTACTCCATCGGAGTAATGTTTCAAAGAGTTTACGCTTTGATCGTTCCCTGGATGACCAGTAGCAGATTCCGATGCACATCTGGAGGCAATCTGTAATCTGTGGAGTATCAGAGTATTGATGATACACAGAAATTGCATCGGGATTGAATACAACAGTCACCATGCGCACATTCCTCCATAAAAGTAATGTCTCACTAGTCTACGCTTTGATCGTTCCCTGGAAGACCAGTAGTAGTTTCCGATGCACATCTAGAGGCATTCTGTAATCTTTGGAATATCAGAGTGTTGATGAAACACAGAAATTGCATCGGGATTGAATACAACAGTCACCATGCGCACTTTCCTCCATGGGAGTAATGTCTCAAACAGTCTACGCTCTGATCGTTCCCTGGAAGACCAGTAGTAGTTTCCGATGCACATCTGGAGGCTTTCTGTTCTCTGTGGACTATCAGAGTGTTGATGAAACACAGAAATCGGATCGGGATTGAATACAAGAGTCACCATGCGCACTTTCCTCCATGGGAGTAATTCTCAAACAGTCTATGCTTTGATCGTTCCCTGTAAGACCATTAGTAGTTTCCGATGCACATCTCGAAGCATTCTGTACGCTGTGGACTATCAGAGTGTTGATGAAATACAGAAACTGCATCGGGATTAAATACAACAGTCACCATGCGCACTTTCCTCCATGGGAGTAAATTCTCAAACAGTCTACGCTTTGATCGTTTCCTGGAAGACCAGTAGTAGTTTCCGATGAACATCTGGAGGCATTCTGTAATCAGTGGACTATCAGAGTGTTGATGAAACACAGAAATTGCATCGGGATTGAATACAACAGTCACCATGCGCACTTTCCCCCATGGGAGTAATTCTCAAACAGTCTACGCTTTGATCGTTCCCTGTAAGACCAGTAGTAGTTTCCGATGCACATCTGGAGGCATTCTGTAGCCTGTGGACTATCAGAGTGCTGATGAAACACAGTAATTGCTTCGGGATTGAATACAACAGTCACCATGCGCACTTCCCTCCACGGGAGTAATGTCTCTAACAGTCTACGCTTTGATCGTTCCCTAGAAGACCAGTAGTAGTTTCCGATGCACATCTGGAGGCTTTCTGTTCTCTGTGGACTATCAGAGTGTTGATGAAACAGAGAAATTGCATCGGGATTGAATACAACAGTCACCATGCGCACATTCCTCCGTGGGAGTAAAGTCCCAAACAGTCAACGCTTTGATCGTTCCCTGGAAGACCAGTAGTAGTTTCCGATGAACATCTGGAGGCATTCTGTAATCTGTGGACTATCAGAGTGTTGATGAAACACAGAAATTGTATCGGGATTGAATACAACAGTCTCCATGCGCAGTTTCCTCCATGGAAGTAATGTCTCAAACAGTCTACGATTTGATCGTTCCCTGGAAGACCAGTAGTAGTTTCCGATGCACATCTGGGGGCTTTCTGTAATCTGTGGACTATCAGAGTGTTGATGAAACACAGAAATTGCCTCGGGATTGAATACAACAGTCAACATTCGAACTTTCCTCCATGGGAGTAATTCTCAAACAGTCTATGCTTTGTTCGTTCCCTGTAAGACCAGTAGTAGTTTCCGATGCACATCTGGTGGCATTCTGTAATCTGTGGATCAGAGTTTTGATGAAACACAAAAATTGCCCCGGGATTGAATACAACAGTCACCATGCGCACTTTCCTCCATGGGAGTAAAGTCTCAAACAGTCTACGCTTTGATCGTTCCCCGGAAGACCAGAAGTAGTTATTGATGCACATCTGAAGAAATTCTGTAATCTGTGGACTATCAGAGTGTTGATGAAACACAGTAATTGCATCTGGATTGAATACAAGTCACCATGCGCACTTTCCTCCATGGGAGTAATGTCTCAAACAGTCTACGCATTGATCGTTCACTGGAAGACCAGTAGTAGTTACCGATGCACATCTGGAGGCTTTCTGTTCTCTGTGGACTATCAGAGTGTTGATGAAACACAGAAATTGCATCGGGATTGAATACAACGGTCAACATTTGAACTTTCCTCCATGGGAGTAATTCTCAAACAGTCTATGCTTTGATCGTTCCCTGTAAGACCAGTAGTAGTTTCCGATGCACATCTGGTGGCATTCTGTAATCTGTGGATCAGAGTGTAGATGAAACACAAAAATTGCCTCGGGATTGAATACAACAGTCACCATGCGCACTTTCCTCCGTGGGAGTAATTCTCAAACAGTCTACGCTTTGATCGTTCCCTGGAAGACCAGTAGTAGTTTCCGATGCACATCTGGAGGCTTTCTGTACACTGTGGACTATCAGAGTGTTGATGAAAGACAGGAATTGCATGGGGGTGTAATACAAGAGCCTCCATGCGCAGTTTCCTCCATGGGAGTAAAGTTCTAACAGTTTTTGCTTTGACCGTTCCCAGGAAGACCAGTAGTAGTTACCGATGCACATCTGGAGGCTTTCTGTTCTCTGTGGACTATCAGAGTGTTGATGAAACACAGAAATTGCATCGGGACTGAATAGATCAGTCACCATGCGCACTTTGCTCCATGTGAGTAATTCTCAAACAGTCTATGCTTTGATCGTTCCCTGGAAGACCAGTAGTAGTTTCAATTGCACATCTGGAGGCATTCTGTAATCTGTGGACTAAAAGAGTGATGATGAAACACAGAAATTGCATCGGGATTGAATACGACAGTCACCATGCGCACTTTACTCCATCGGAGTAATGTTTCAAAGAGTTTACGCTTTGATCGTTCCCTGGAAGACCAGTAGCAGTTTCCGATGCACATATGGAGTCATTTTGTAATCTGTGGAGTATCACAGTATTGATGAAACACAGAAATTGCATCGGGATTGATTACAACAGTCACCATGCGCTCATTCCTCCATAAAAGTAATGTCTCAACAGTCTAAGCTTTTATCGTTCCCTGCAAGACCAGTAGTAGTTTCCGATGCACATCTGGAGGCATTCTGTAATCTGTGGAATATGAGAGTGTTGATGAAACACAGAAATTGCGTCGGGATTGAATACAACAGTCACCATGCGCACTTTCCTCCATGGGAGTAATGTCTCAAACAGTCTACGCTTTGATCGTTCCCTGGAAGACCAGTAGTAGTTTCCGATGCACATCTGGAGGCTTTCTGTTCTCTGTGGACTATCAGAGTGTTGATGAAACACAGAAATTGCATCGGGATTGAATACAACAGTCACCATGCGCACTTTCCTCCATGGGAGTAATTCTCAAACAGTCTACGCTTTCATCGGTCCCTGGAAGACCAGTAGTAGTTTCCGATGCACATCTGGGGGCTTTCTGTAATCTGTGGACTATCAGAGGGTTGATGAAGCACAGAAATAGCCTCGGGATTGAATACAACAGTCAACATGCCCACTTTCCTCCATGGGAGTAATTCTCAAACAGTCTATGCTTTGATCGTTCCCTGTAAGACCAGTAGTAGTTTCCGATACACATCTGGTTTACATTCTGTAATCTGTGGACTATCAGTGTGTTGATGAAACACAGAAATTGCATCGGGAATGAATACAACAGTCACCATGCGCAGTTTCCTCCATGGGAGTAATGTCTCAAACAGTCTACGCTTTGATCGTTCCCTGGAAGACAAGTAGTAGTTTCCGATGCACATCTGGGGGTTTTCTGTAATCTGTGGACTATCAGAGTGTTGATGAAACACAGAAATTGCCTCGGGTTTGAATACAACAGACACCATGCGCACTTTCCTCCAAGGGAGTAATGTCTCAAACAGTCTACGCTTTGATCGTTCCCTGGAAGACCAGTAGTAGTTTCCGATGCACATCTGGAGGCATTCTGTAATCTGAGGACTAAAAGAGTGTTGATGAAACACAGAAATTGCATCGGGATTGAATACAACAGCCACCATGCGCACTTTACTCCATGGGAGTAATGTCTCTAACAGTCTACGCTTTGATCGTTCCCTGGAAGACCAGTAGTAGTTTCAATAGCACATCTGGAGGCATTCTGTAATCTGTGGACTAAAAGAGTGTTGATGAAACACAGAAATTGCATCGGGATTGAATACAACAGTTACCATGCGCAGTTTACTCCATCGGAGTAATGTTTCAAAGAGTTTACGCTTTGATCGTTCCCTGGATGACCAGTAGCAGATTCCGATGCACATCTGGAGGCAATCTGTAATCTGTGGAGTATCAGAGTATTGATGATACACAGAAATTGCATCGGGATTGAATACAACAGTCACCATGCGCACATTCCTCCATAAAAGTAATGTCTCACTAGTCTACGCTTTGATCGTTCCCTGGAAGACCAGTAGTAGTTTCCGATGCACATCTAGAGGCATTCTGTAATCTTTGGAATATCAGAGTGTTGATGAAACACAGAAATTGCATCGGGATTGAATACAACAGTCACCATGCGCACTTTCCTCCATGGGAGTAATGTCTCAAACAGTCTACGCTCTGATCGTTCCCTGGAAGACCAGTAGTAGTTTCCGATGCACATCTGGAGGCTTTCTGTTCTCTGTGGACTATCAGAGTGTTGATGAAACACAGAAATCGGATCGGGATTGAATACAAGAGTCACCATGCGCACTTTCCTCCATGGGAGTAATTCTCAAACAGTCTATGCTTTGATCGTTCCCTGTAAGACCATTAGTAGTTTCCGATGCACATCTCGAAGCATTCTGTACCCTGTGGACTATCAGAGTGTTGATGAAATACAGAAACTGCATCGGGATTAAATACAACAGTCACCATGCGCACTTTCCTCCATGGGAGTAAATTCTCAAACAGTCTACGCTTTGATCGTTTCCTGGAAGACCAGTAGTAGTTTCCGATGAACATCTGGAGGCATTCTGTAATCAGTGGACTATCAGAGTGTTGATGAAACACAGAAATTGCATCGGGATTGAATACAACAGTCACCATGCGCACTTTCCCCCATGGGAGTAATTCTCAAACAGTCTACGCTTTGATCGTTCCCTGTAAGACCAGTAGTAGTTTCCGATGCACATCTGGAGGCATTCTGTAGCCTGTGGACTATCAGAGTGCTGATGAAACACAGTAATTGCTTCGGGATTGAATACAACAGTCACCATGCGCACTTCCCTCCACGGGAGTAATGTCTCTAACAGTCTACGCTTTGATCGTTCCCTAGAAGACCAGTAGTAGTTTCCGATGCACATCTGGGGGCTTTCTGTAATCTGTGGACTATCAGAGTGTTGATGAAACACAGAAATTGCCTCGGGATTGAATACAACAGTCAACATTCGAACTTTCCTCCATGGGAGTAATTCTCAAACAGTCTATGCTTTGTTCGTTCCCTGTAAGACCAGTAGTAGTTTCCGATGCACATCTGGTGGCATTCTGTAATCTGTGGATCAGAGTGTTGATGAAACACAAAAATTGCCCCGGGATTGAATACAACAGTCACCATGCGCACTTTCCTCCATGGGAGTAATGTCTCTAACAGTCTACGCTTTTATCGTTCCCCAGAAGACCAGTAGTAGTTTCCTATGCACATCTGGAGGCTTTCTGTACACTGTGGACTATCAGAGTGTTGATGAAAGACAGAAATTCCATCGTTGTGTAATACAAGAGTCTCCATGCGCAGTTTCCTCCATGCGAGTAAAGTCTCTAACAGTTTACGCTTTGACCGTACCCAGGAAGACCAGTAGTAATTTCCGATGCACATCTGGAGGCTTTCTTTTCTCTGTATACTATCAGAGTGTTGTTGAAACACAGAAAGTGCATCGGGATTGAATACAACAGTCACCATGCGCACTTTGCTCCATGGGAGTAATTCTCAAACAGTCTATGCTTTGATCGTTCCCTGTAAGACCAGTAGTAGCTTCCGATGCACATCTCGAGGCATTCTGTACTCTGTGGTCTATCAGAGTGTTGATGAAACACAGAAATTGCAACGGGATTGAATACAACAGTCACTATGCGCACTTACCTCCATGGGAGTAATGTGTCTAACAGTCTACGCTTTGATCGTTCCCGGAAGACCAGAAGTTGTTTCCGATGCTCATCTGGAGGCATTCTGTTGACTATTAGAGTGTTGATGAAACACAGAAATTGCGTCGGGATTGAATACAACAGTCACCATGCGCACTTTCCTCCACGGGAGTACTGTCTCAAACAATCTACGCTTTGATCGTTCCCTCGACGACCAGTAGTAGTTTCCGATGCACATCTGGTGGCATTCTGTAATGTGTAGACTATCAGAGTGTTGATGAAACACAGTAATTGGATCGGGATTGAATACAACAGTCACCATGGGCAGTTTCCTCCATGGGAGTAATTCTCAAACAGACTATTCTTTGATCGTTCCCTGTAAGACCAGTAGTAGTTTCCGATGCACATCTGGAGGCATTCTGTTGACTATTAGAGTGTTGATGAAACACAGAAATTGCGTCGGGATTGAATACAACAGTCACCATGCGCACTTTCCTCCACGGGAGAACTGTCTCAAACAATCTACGCTTTGATCGTTCCCTCGACGACCAGTAGTAGTTTCCGATGCACATCTGGTGGCATTCTGTAATGTGTAGACTATCAGAGTGTTGATGAAACACAGTAATTGCATCGGGGTGTAATACAAGAGTCTCCATGCGCAGTTTCCTCCATGGGAGTAAAGTTCTAACAGTTTACGCTTTGACCGTTCCCAGGAAGACCAGTAGTAGTTACCGATGCACATCTGGAGGCTTTCTGTTCTCTGTGGAATATCAGAGTGTTGATGAAACACAGAAATTGCATCGGGATTGAATACAACAGTCAACATGCGCACTTTCCTCCATGGGAGTAATTCTCAAACAGTCTATGCTTTGATCGTTCCCTGTAAGACCAGTAGTTGTTTCCGATGCACATCTCGAGGCCTTCTGTACTCTGTGGACTATTAGAGTGTTGATGAAACACAGAAATTGCATTGGGATTGAATACAACAGTCACTATGCGCACTTTCCTCCATGGGAGTAATGTCTCTAACAGTCTACGCTTTGATCGTTCCTGGAAGACCAGAAGTTGTTTCCGATGCACATCTGGAGGCTTTCTGTAGTCTGTGGACTATCAGAGTGTTGATGAAACACAGAAATTGCGTCGGGATTGAATACAACAGTCACCATGCGCACTTTACTCCATCAGAGTATTGTTTCAAAGAGTTTACGCTTTGATCGTTCCCTAGAAGACCAGTAGCAGTTTCCGATGCACAGGTGGAGGCACTCTGTAATCTGTGGAGTATCAGAGTATTGATGAAACACAGAAATTGCATCGGGATTGAATACAACAGTCACCATGCGCTCATTCCTCCATAAAAGTAATGTCTCAACAGTCTACGCTTTCATCGTTCCCTGGAAGACCAGTAGTAGTTTCCGATGCACATCTGGAGGCATTCTGTAATCTGTGGAATATCAGAGTGTTGATGAAACACAGAAATTGCATCGGGATTGAATACAAAAGTCACCATGCGCTCATTCCGCCATAAAAGTAATGTCTCATCAGTCTACGCTTTGATCGTTCCCTGGAAGACCAGTAGTAGTTTCCGATGCACATCTGGAGGCATTCTGTAATCTGTGGAATATCAGAGTGTTGATGAAACACAGAAATTGCATCGGGATTGAATACAACAGTCACCATGCGCACTTTCCTCCATGGGAGTAAAGTCTCAAACAGTCTATGCTTTGATCGTTCCCAGTAAGACCAGTAGTAGTTTCCGATGCACATCTGGTGGCATTCTGTAATCTGTGGATCAGAGTGTTGATGAAACACAAAAATTGCCAAGGGATTGAATACAACAGTCACCATGCGCACTTTCCTCCATGGGAGTAATGCCTCTAACAGTCTACGCTTTTATCGTTCCCCAGAAGACCAGTAGTAGTTTCCTACGCACATCTGGAAGCTTTCTGTACACTGTGGACTATCAGAGTGATGATGAAACACAGAAATTGCATCGGGATTGAATACAACAGTCACCATGCGCACTTTCCTTCGTGGGAGTAATTCTCAAACAGTCTACGCTTTGATCGTTCCCTGGAAGCCCAGTAGTAGTTTCCGATGCACATTTGGAGGCTTTCTGTACACTGTGGACTATCAGAGTGTTGATGAAAGACAGAAATTGCATCGGGGTGTAATACAAGAGTCTCCATGCGCAGTTTCCTCCATGGGAGTAAAGTTCTAACAGTTTATGGTTTGACCGTTCCCAGGAAGACCAGTAGTAGTTACCGATGCACATCTGGAGGCTTTCTGTTCTCTGTGGACTATCAGAGTGTTGATGAAACACAGAAATTGCATCGGGACTGAATAGAACAGTCACCATGCGCACTTTGCTCCATGGGAGTAATTCTCAAACAGTCTATGCTTTGATCGTTCCCTGGAAGACCAGTAGTAGTTTCAATTGCACATCTGGAGGCATTCTGTAATCTGTGGACTAAAAGAGTGATGATGAATCACAGAAATTGCATCATGATTGAATACAACGGTCACCATGCGCACCTTTACTCCATCGGAGTAATGTTTCAAAGAGTTTACGCTTTGATCGTTCCCTGGAAGACCAGTAGCAGTTTCCGATGCACATCTGGAGGCATTCTTTAATCTGTGGAGTATCAGAGTATTGATGAAACACAGAAATTGCATCGGGATTCAATACAACAGTCACCATGCGCTAATTCCTCCATAAAAGTAATGTCTCAACAGTCTAAGCTTTGATCGTTCCCTGGAAGACCAGTAGTAGTTTCCGATGCACATCTGGAGGCATTCTGTAATCTGTGGAATATGAGAGTGTTGATGAAACACAGAAATTGCGTCGGGATTGAATACAACAGTCACCATGCGCACTTTCCTCCATGGGAGTAATGTCTCAAACAGTCTACGCTTTGATCGTTCCCTGGAAGACCAGTAGTAGTTTCCGATGCACATCTGGAGGCTTTCTGTTCTCTGTGGACTATCAGAGTGTTGATGAAACACAGAAAATTGCATCGGGATTGAATACAACAGTCACCATGCGCACTTTCCTCCATGGGAGTAATTCTCAAACAGTCTACGCTTTGATCGTTCCCTGGAAGACCAGTAGTAGTTTCCGATGCACATCTGGGCGCTTTCAGTAATCTGTGGACTATCAGAGTGTTGATGAAACACAGAAATAGCCTCGGGATTGAATACAACAGTCAACATGCCCACTTTCCTCCATGGGAGTAATTCTCAAACGGTCTATGCTTTGATCGTTCCCTGTAAGACCAGTAGTAGTTTCCGATGCACGTCTGGTTTGCATTCTGTAATCTGTGGACTATCAGAGTGTTGATGAAACACAGAAATTGCATCGGGAATGAATACAACATTCACCATGCGCAGTTTCCTCCATGGGAGTAATGTCTCAAACAGTCTACGTTTTGATCGTTCCCTGGAAGACCAGTAGTAGTTTCCGATGCACATCTGGGGGTTTTCTGTAATCTGTGGACTATCAGAGTGTTGATGAAACACAGAAATTGCCTCGGGATTGAATACAACAGTCACCATGCGCAGTTTCCTCCAAGGGAGTAATGTCTCAAACAGTCTACGCTTTGATCGTTCCCTGGTAGACCAGTAGTAGTTTCCGATGCACATCTGGAGGCATTATGTAATCTGTGGACTAAAAGAGTGTTGATGAAACACAGAAATTGCATCGGGATTGAATACAACAGCCACCATGCGCACTTTACTCCATGGGAGTAATGTCTCTAACAGTCTACGCTTTGATCGTTCCCTGGAAGACCAGTAGTAGTTTCAATAGCACATCTGGAGGCATTCTGTAATCTGTGGACTAAAAGAGTGTTGATGAAACACAGAAATTGCATCGGGATTGAATACAACAGTCACCATGCGCACTTTACTCCATCGGAGTAATGTTTCAAAGAGTTTACGCTTTGATCGTTCCCTGGAAGACCAGTAGCAGATTCCGATGCACATCTGGAGGCATTCTGTAATCTGTGGAGTATCAGAGTATTGATGAAACACAGAAATTGCATCGGGGGAATTGAAAACAACAGTCACGATGCGCACATTCCTCCATAAAAGTAATGTCTCACTAGTCTACGCTTTGATCATTCCCTGGAAGACCAGTAGTAGTTTCCGATGCACATCTGGAGGCATTCTGTAATCTGTGGAATATCAGAGTGTTGATGAAACACAGAAATTGCATCGGGATTGAATACAACAGTCACCATGCGCACTTTCCTCCATGGGAGTAATGTCTCAAACAGTCTACGCTCTGATCGTTCCCAACACGCGATCTAGTGTACGATGCACATCTGGAGGCTTTCTGTTCTCTGTGGACTATCAGAGTGTTGATGAAACACAGAAATTGCATCGGGATTGAATACAACAGTCACCATGCGCACTTTCCTCCATGGGAGTAATTCTCAAACAGTCTATGCTTTGATCGTTCCCTGTAAGACCATTAGTAGTTTCCGATGCACATCTGGAAGCATTCTGTACCCTGTGGACTATCAGAGTGTTGATGAAACACAGAAACTGCATCGGGATTAAATACAACAGTCACCATGCGCAGTTTCCTCCATGGGAGTAAATTCTCAAACAGTCTACGCTTTGATCGTTTCCTGGAACACCAGTAGTAGTTTCCGATGAACATCTGGAGGCTTTCTGTACTCTGTGGACTATCAGAGTGTTGATGAAACACAGAAATTGCATCGCGATTGAATACAACAGTCACCATGCCTACTTTCCTCCATGGGAGTAATTTCTCAAATAGTCTACGATTTGATCGTTCCCTGGAAGACCAATAGTAGTTTCCGATGCACATCTGGAGGCATTCTGTAGCCTGTGGACTATCAGAGTGTTGATGAAACACAGAAATTGCGTCGGGATTGAATACAACAGTCACCATGCGCACTTTCCTCCACGGGAGTACTGTCCCAAACACTCTACGCTTTGATCGTTCCCTGGAAGACCAGTAGTAGTTTCCGATGCACATCTGGTGGCATTCTGTAATGTGTAGACTATCAGAGTGTTGATGAAACACAGTAATTGCTTCGGGATTGAATACAACAGTCACCATGCGCACTTCCCTCCATGGGAGTGTTGTCTCTAACAGTCTACGCTTTGATCGTTCCCTAGAAGACCAGTAGTAGTTTCCGATGCACATCTGGAGGCCTTCTGTTCTCTGTGGACTATCAGAGTGTTGATGAAACACAGAAATTGCATCGGGATTGAATACAACAGTCACCATGCGCACTTTCCTCCATGGGAGTAATTCCCAAACAGTCTATGCTTTGATCGTTCCCTGTAAGAACCAGTAGTAGTTTCCGATGCACATCTCGAGGCATTCTGTACTCTGTGGACTATCACAGTGTTGATGAAACAGAGAAATTGCATCGGAATTGAATACAACAGTCACCATGCGCACATTCCTCCGTGGGAGTAAAGTCTCAAACAGTCAACGCTTTGATCGTTCCCTGGAAGACCAGTAGTAGTTTCCGATGAACATCTGGAGGCATTCTGTAATCTGTGGACTATCAGAGTGTTGATGAAACACAGAAATTGCATCGGGATTGAATACAACAGTCTCCATGCGCAGTTTCCTCCATGGCAGTAATGTCTCAAACAGTCTACGATTTGATCGTTCCCTGGATGACCAGTAGTAGTTTCCGATGCACATCTGGGGGCTTTCTGTAATCTGTGGACTATCAGAGTGTTGATGAAACACAGAAATTGCCTCGGGATTGAATACAACAGTCAACATTCGAACTTTCCTCCATGGGAGTAATTCTCAAACAGTCTATGCTTTGATCGTTCCCTGTAAGACCAGTAGTAGTTTCCGATGCACATCTGGTGGCATTCTGTAATCTGTGGATCAGAGTGTTGATGAAACACAAAAATTGCCTCGGGATTGAATACAACAGTCACCATGCGCACTTTCCAACATGGGAGTAATGTCTCTAACAGTCTACGCTTTTATCGTTCCCCAGAAGACCAGTAGTAGTTTCCTATGCACATCTGGAGGCTTTCTGTACAATGTGGACTATCAGAGTGTTGATGAAAGACAGAAATTGCATCGTTGTGTAATACAAGAGTCTCCATGCGCAGTTTCCTCCATGGGAGTAAAGTCTCTAACAGTTTACGCTTTGACCGTACCCAGGAAGACCAGTAGTAGTTTCCGATCCACATCTGGAGGCTTTCTTTTCTCTGTGGACTATCAGAGTGTTGATGAAACACATAAAGTGCATCGGGATTGAATACAACAGTCACCATGCGCACTTTGCTCCATGGGAGTAATTCTCAAACAGTCTATGCTTTGATCGTTCCCTGTAAGACCAGTAGTAGCTTCCGATGCACATCTCGAGGCATTCTGTACTCTGTGGTCTATCAGAGTGTTGATGAAACACAGAAATTGCATCGGGATTGAATACAACAGTCACTATGCGCACTTTCCTCCATGGGAGTAATGCGTCTAACAGTCTACGCATTGATCGTTCCCGGAAGACCAGAAGTTGTTTCCGATGCACATCTGGAGGCATTCTGTTGACTATTAGATTGTTGATGAAACACAGAAATTGCGTCGGGATTAAATACAACAGTCACCATGCGCACTTTCCCCCACGGGAGTACTGTCTCAAACAATCTACGCTTTGATCGTTCCCTCGACGACCAGTAGTAGTTTCCGATGCACATCTGGTGGCATTCTGTAATGTGTAGACTATCAGAGTGTTGATGAAACGCAGTAATTGGATCGGGATTGAATACAACAGTCACCATGGGCAGTTTCCTCCATGGGAGTAATTCTCAAACAGTCTATTCTTTGATCGTTCCCTGTAAGACCAGTAGTAGGTTCCGATGCACATCTGGAGGCATTCTGTTGACTATTAGAGTGTTGATGAAACACAGAAATTGCGTCGGGATTGAATACAACAGTCACCATGCGGACTTTCCTCCACGGGAGTACTGTCTCAAACAATCTACGCTTTGATCGTTCCCTCGACGACCAGTAGTAGTTTCCGATGCACATCTGGAGGCATTCTGTAATGTGTAGACTATCAGAGTGTTGATGAAACACAGTAATTGCATCGGGGTGTAATACAAGAGTCTCCATGCGCAGTTTCCTCCATGGGAGTAAAGTTCTAACAGTTTACGCTTCGACCGTTCCCAGGATGACCAGTGGTAGTTACCGATGCACATCTGGAGGCTTTCTGTTCTCTGTGGACTATCAGAGTGTTGATGAAACACAGAAATTGCATCGGGATTGAATACAACAGTCACCATGCGCACTTTGCCCCATGGGAGTAATTCTCAAACAGTCTATGCTTTGATCGTTCCCTGTAAGACCAGTAGCTGTTTCCGATGCACATCTCGAGGCATTCTGTACTCTGTGGACTATTAGAGTGTTGATGAAACACAGAAATTGCTTTGGGATTGAATACAACAGTCACGATGCGCACTTTCCTCCATGGGAGTAATGTCTCTAACAGTCTACGTTTTGATCGTTCCTGGAAGACCAGAAGTTGTTTCCGATGCACATCTGGAGGCATTCTGTAGTCTGTGGACTATCAGAGTGTTGATGAAACACAGAAATTGCGTCCGGATTGAATACAACAGTCACCATGCGCACTTTACTCCATCGGAGTAATGTTTCAAAGAGTTTACGCTTTGATCGTTCCCTGGAAGACCAGTAGCAGTTTACGATGCACATCTGGAGGCATTCTGTAATCTGTGGAGTATCAGAGTATTAATGAAACACAGAAATTGCATCGGGATTGAATACAACAGTCACCATGCGCACATTCCTCCATAAAAGTAATGTCTCAACAGTCTACGCTTTGATCGTTCCCTGGAAGACCAGTAGTAGTTTCCGATGCACATCTGGAGGCATTCTGTAATCTGTGGATCAGAGTGTTGATGAAACACAAAAATTGCCTCGGGATTGAATACAACAGTCACCATGCGCACTTTCCTCCATGGGAGTAATGTCTCTAACAGTCTACGCTTTTATCGTTCCCCAGAAGACCAGTAGTAGTTTCCTATGCACATCTGGAGGCTTTCTGTACACTGTGGACTATAAGAGTGTTGATGAAAGACAGAAATTGCATCGGGGTGTAATACAAGAGTCTCCATGCGCAGCTTCCTCCATGGGAGTAAAGTCTCTAACAGTTTACGCTTTGACCGTACCCAGGAAGACCAGTAGTAGTTTCCGATGCACATCTGGAGGCTTTCTGTTCTCTGTGGACTATCAGAGTGTTGATGAAACACAGAAAGTGCATCGGGATTGAATACAACAGTCACCATGCGCACTTAGCTCCATGGGAGTAATTCTCAAACAGTCTATGCTTTGATCGTTCCCTGTAAGACCAGTAGTAGCTTCCGATGCACATCTCGAGGCATTCTGTACTCTGTGGACTATCAGAGTGTTGATGAAACACAGAAATTGCATCGCGATTCAATACAACAGTCACCATGCGCACTTTCCTCCACGGGAGTACTGTCTCAATTAATCTACGCTTTGATCGTTCCCTGGAAGACCAGTAGTAGTTTCCGATGCACATCTGGTGGCATTCTGTAATGTGTAGACTATCAGAGTGTTGATGAAACACAGTAATTGCATCGGGATTGAATACAACAGTCACCATGCGCACTTCCATCCATGGGAGTAATGTCCTAACAGTCTACGCTTTGATCGTTCCCTAGAAGACCAGTAGTAGTTTCCGATGCACATCTGGAGGCTTTCTGTACTCTGTGGACTATCAGAATGTTGATGAAACATAGAAATTGCATCGGGATTGAATACAACAGTCTCCATGCGCAGTTTCCTCCATGGGAATAATGTCTCAAACAGTCTACGCTTTGATCGTTCCCTGGAAGACCAGTAGTAGTTTTAATTGCACATCTGGAGGCATTCTGTAATCTGTGGGCTAAAAGAGTGTTGATGAAACACAGAAATTGCATTGGGATTGAATACAACAGTCACCATGCGCTTTTCACTCCATGGGAGTAATGTCTCTAACAGTCTACGCTTTGATCGTTCCCTGGAAGACCAGTAGTAGTTTCCGATTCACATATGGAGGCTTTTCGTAATCTGTGGACTATCAGAGTGTTGATGAAACACAGAAATTGCATCGGGATTGAATACAACAGTCACCATGCGCACTTTCCTCCATCGGAGTAATGTTTCAATGAGTTCACGCTTTGATCGTTCTCTGGAAGACCAGTAGCAGTTTCCGATGCACATCTGGAGGCATTCTGTAATCTGTGGAGTATCAGAGTATTGATGAAATACAGAAATTGCATCGGGATTGAATACAACAGTCACCATGCGCACATTCCTCCATAAAAGTAATGTCTCAACAGTCTACGCTTTGATCGTTCCCTGGAAGACCAGTAGTAGTTTCCGATGCACATCTGGAGGCATTCTGTAATCTGTGGAATATCAGAGTGTTGATGAAACACAGAAATTGCATCGGGATTGAATACAAGAGTCACCATGCGCACTTTCCTCCATTGGAGTAATGTCTCAAACAGTCTACGCTTTGATCGTTCACTGGAAGACCAGTAGTAGTTTCAATTGCACATCTGGATTCATTCTGTAATCTGTGGACTAAAAGAGTGTTGATGAAACACAGAAATTGCATCGGGATTGAATACAACAGTCACCATGCGCTCATTCCTCCATAAAAGTAATGTCTCAACAGTCTACGCTTTGATCGTTCGCTGGAAGACCAGTAGTAGTTTCCGATGCACATCTGGAGGCATTCAGTAATCTGTGGAATATCAGAGTGTTGATGAAACACAGAAATTGCATCGGGATTGAATACAACAGTCACCATGCGCACTTTCCTCCATGGGAGTAATGTCTCAAACAGTCTACGCTTTGATCGTTCCCTGGAAGACCAGTAGTAGTTTCCGATGCACATCTGGTGGCATTCTGTAATGTGTAGACTATCAGAGTGTTGCTGAAACACTGAAATTGCATCGGGATTGAATACAACAGTCACCATGCGCACTTTGCTCCATGGGAGTAATTCTCAAACTGTCTATGCTTTGATCGTTCCCTGTAAGACCAGTAGTTGTTTCCGATGCACATCTCGAGGCATTCTGTACTCTGTGGACTATAAGAGTGTTGATGAAACACAGAAATTGCTTTGGGATTGAATACAACAGTCACTATGCGCATTTTCCTCCATGGGAGTAATGTCTCTAACAGTCTACGCATTGATCGTTCCTGGAAGACCAGAAGTTGTTTCCGATGCACATCTAGAGGCATTCTGTAGTCTGTGGACTATCAGAGTGTTGATGAAACACAGAAATTGCGTCGGGATTGAATACAACAGTCACCATGCGCACTTTACTCCATCGGAGTAATGTTTCAAAGATTTTACGCTTTGATCGTTACCTGGAAGACCAGTAGCAGTTTCCGATGCACATCTGGAGGCATTCTGTAATCTGTGGAGTATCAGAGTATTGATGAAACACAGAAATTGCATCGGGATTGAATACAACAGTCACCATGCGCTCATTCCTCCATAAGAGTAATGTCTCAACAGTCTACGCTTTGATCGTTCGCTGGAAGACCAGTAGTAGTTTCCGATGCACATCTGGAGGCATTCAGTAATCTGTGGAATATCAGAGTGTTGATGAAACACAGAAATTGCATCGGGATAGAATACAACAGTCACCATGCGCACTTTCCTCCATGGGAGTAATGTCTCAAACAGTCTACGCTTTGATCGTTCCCTGGAAGACCAGTAGTAGTTTCCGATGCACATCTGGAGGCTTTCTGTTCTCTGTGGACTATCAGAGTGTTGATGAAACACAGAAATTGCATCGGGATTGAATACAACAGTCACCATGCGCACTTTTCTCCATTGGAGTAATTCTCAAACAGTCTATGCTTTGATCGTTCCCTGTAAGACCAGTAGTAGTTTCCGATGCACATCTCGAGGCATTCTGTACCCTGTGGACTATCAGAGTGTTGATGAAACACAGAAATTGCATCGGGATTGAATACAACAGTCACCATGCGCAGTTTCCTCCATGGGAGTAATTCTCAAACAGTCTACGCTTTGATCGTTCCCTGGAAGACCAGTAGTAGGTTCCGATGCACATCTGGGCGCTTTCTGTAATCTGTGGACTATCAGAGTGTTGATGAAACACAGAAATAGCCTCGGGATTGAATACAACAGTCAACATGCCCACTTTCCTCCATGGGAATAATTCTCAAACAGTCTATGCTTTGATCGTTCCCTGTAAGACCAGTAGTAGTTTCCGATGCACATCTGGTTTGCATTCTGTAATCTGTGGACTATCAGAGTGTTGATGAAACAAAGAAATTGCATCGGGAATGAATACAACAGTCACCATGCGCAGTTTCCTCCATGGGAGTAATGTGTCAAACAGTCTACGCTTTGATCGTTCCCTGGAAGACCAGTTGTAGTTTCCGATGCACATCTGGGGGCTTTCTGTAATCTGTGGACTATCAGAGTGTTGATGAAACACAGAAATTGCCTCGGGATTGAATACAACAGTCACCATGCGCAGTTTCCTCCATGGGAGGAATGTCTCAAACAGTCTACGCTTTCATCGTTCCCTGGAAGACCAGTAGTAGTTTCCGATGCACATCTGGAGGCATTCTGTAATCTGTGGACTAAAAGAGTGTTGATGAAACACAGAAATTGCATCGCGATTCAATACAACAGTCACCATGCGCACTTTCCTCCACGGGAGTACTGTCTCAATTAATCTACGCTTTGATCGTTCCCTGGAAGACCAGTAGTAGTTTCCGATGCACATCTGGTGGCATTCTGTAATGTGTAGACTATCAGAGTGTTGATGAAACACAGTAATTGCATCGGGATTGAATACCACAGTCACCATGCGCACTTCCATCCATGGGAGTAATGTCCTAACAGTCTACGGTTTGATCGCTCCGTGGAAGACCAGTAGTAGTTTCAATTGCACATCTGGAGGCATTCTGTAACCTGTGGGCTAAAAGAATGTTGATGAAACACAGAAATTGCATCGGGATTGAATACAACAGTCACCATGCGCTTTCCACTCCATGGGAGTAATAACTCTAACAGTCTACGCTTTGATCGTTCCCTGGAAGACCAGTAGTAGTTTCCGATTCACATATGGAGGCTTTTCGTAATCTGTGGACTATCAGAGTGTTGACGAAACACAGAAATTTCATCGGGATTGAATACAACAGTCACCATGCGCACTTTCCTCCATCGGAGTAATGTTTCTATGAGTTCACGCTTTGATCGTTCTCTGGAAGACCAGTAGCAGTTTCCGATGCACATCTGGAGGCATTCTGTAATCTGTGGACAATCAGAGTGTTGATGAAACACAGAAATTGCATCGGGATTGAATACAACAGTCTCCATGCGCACATTCCTCCATAAAAGTAATGTCTCAACAGTCTACGCTTTGATCGTTCCCTGGAAGACCAGTAGTAGTTTCCGATGCACATCTGGAGGCATTCTGTAATCTGTGGGATATCAGAGTGTTGATGAAACACAGAAATTGCATCGGGATTGAATAGAAGAGTCACCATGCGCACTTTCCTCCATTGGAGTAATGTCTCAAACAGTCTACGCTTTGATCGTTCCCTGGAAGACCAGTAGTAGTTTCAATTGCACATCTGGATTCATTCTGTAATCTGTGGACTAAAAGAGTGTTGATGAAACACAGAAATTGCATCGGGATTGAATACAACAGTCACCATGCGCACTTTCCTCCACGGGAGTACTGTCTCAAACAATCTACGCTTTGATCATTCCCTGGAAGACCAGTAGTAGTTTCCGATGCACATCTGGTGGCATTCTGTAATGTGTAGACTATCAGAGTGTTGATGAAACACAGTAATTGCATCGGGATTGAATACAACAGTCACCATGCGCACTTCCCTCCATGGGAGTAATGTCCTAACAATCTACGCATTGATCGTTCACTAGAAGACTAGTAGTAGTTTCCGATGCACATCTGGAGGCTTTCTGTACTCTGTGGACTATCAGAGTGTTGATGAAACACAGGAATTGCATCGGGATTGAATACAACAGTCTCCATGCGCAGTTTCATCCATGGGAATAATGTCTCAAACAGTCTACACTTTGATCGTTCCCTGGAAGACCAGTAGTAGTTTCAATTGCACATCTGGAGGCATTCTGTAATCTGTGGGCTAAAAGAGTGTTGATGAAACACAGAAATTGCATCGGGATTGATTACAACAGTCACCATGCGCTTTTCACTCCATGGGAGTAAGGTCTCTAACAGTCTACGCTTTGATCGTTCCCTGGAAGACCAGTAGTAGTTTCCGATTTACATATGGAGGCTTTTCGTAATCTGTGGACTATCAGAGTGTTGATGAAACACAGAAATTGCATCGGGATTGAATACAACAGTCACCATGCGCACTTTCCTCCATCGGAGTAATGTTTCAATGAGTTCACGCTTTGATCGTTCTCTGGAAGACCAGTAGCAGTTTCCGATGCACATCTGGAGGCATTCTGTAATCTGTGGAGTATCAGAGTATTGATGAAATACAGAAATTGCATCGGGATTGAATACAACAGTCACCATGCGCACATTCCTCCATAAAAGTAATGTCTCAACAGTCTACGCTTTGATCGTTCCCTGGAAGACCAGTAGTAGTTTCCGATGCACATCTGGAGGCATTCTGTAATCTGTGGAATATCAGAGTGTTGATGAAACACAGAAATTGCATCGGGATTGAATACAAGAGTCACCATGCGCACTTTCCTCCATTGGAGTAATGTCTCTAACAGTCTACGCTTTGATCGCTCCTGGAAGACCAGTAGTAGTTTCAATTGCACATCTGGAGGCATTCTGTAATCTGTGGACTAAAAGAGTGTTGATGAAACACAGAAATTGCATCGGGATTGAATACAACAGTCACCATGCGCACTTTCCTCCACGGGAGTACTGTCTCAAACAATCTACGCTTTGATCGTTCCCTGGAAGACCAGTAGTAGTTTCCGATGCACATCTGGTGGCATTCTGTAATGTGTAGACTATCAGAGTGTTGATGAAACACAGTAATTGCATCGGGATTGAATACAACAGTCACCATGCGCACTTCCCTCCATGGGAATAATGTCCTAACAATCTACGCATTGATCGTTCACTAGAAGACTAGTAGTAGTTTCCGATGCACATCTGGAGGCTTTCTGTACTCTGTGGACTAAAAGAGTGTTGATAAAACACAGAAATTGCATCGGGATTGAATACAACAGTCACCATGCGCACTTTACTCCATGGGAGTAATGTCTCCAACAGTCTACGCTTTGATCGTTCCCTGGAAGACCAGTAGTAGTTTCCGATGCACATATGGAGGTTTTCCGTAATCTGTGGACTACCAGAGTGTTGATGAAATACAGAAATTGCATCTGGATTGAATACAACAGTCAACATGCCCACTTTCCTCCATGGGAGTAATTCTCAAACAGTCTATGCTTTGATCGTTCCCTGTAAGATAAGTAGTAGTTTCCGATGCACATCTGGTGGCATTCTGTAATCTGTGGACTATCAGAGTGTTGATGAAACACAGAAATTGCATCGGGAATGAATACAACAGTCACCATGCGCAGTTTCCTAGATGGGAGTAATGTCTCAAACAGTCTACGCTTTGATCGTTCCCAGGAAGACCAGTAGTAGTTTCCGATGCACATCTGGTGGCATTCTGTAATGTGTAGACTATCAGAGTGTTGATGAAACACAGTAATTGCATCGGGATTGAATACAACAGTCACCATGCGCACTTCCCTCCATGGGAGTAATGTCCTAACAATCTACGCATTGATCGTTCACTAGAAGACTAGTAGTAGTTTCCGATGCACATCTGGAGGCTTTCTGTACTCTGTGGACTATCAGAGTGTTGATGAAACACAGGAATTGCATCGGGATTGAATACAACAGTCTCCATGCGCAGTTTCATCCATGGGAATAATGTCTCAAACAGTCTACACTTTGATCGTTCCCTGGAAGACCAGTAGTAGTTTCAATTGCACATCTGGAGGCATTCTGTAATCTGTGGGCTAAAAGAGTGTTGATGAAACACAGAAATTGCATCGGGATTGAATACAACAGTCACCATGCGCTTTTCACTCCATGGGAGTAAGGTCTCTAACAGTCTACGCTTTGATCGTTCCCTGGAAGACCAGTAGTAGTTTCCGATTTACATATGGAGGCTTTTCGTAATCTGTGGACTATCAGAGTGTTGATGAAACACAGATATTGCATCGGGATTGAATACAACAGTCACCATGCGCACTTTCCTCCATCGGAGTAATGTTTCAATGAGTTCACGCTTTGATCGTTCTCTGGAAGACCAGTAGCAGTTTCCGATGCACATCTGGAGGCATTCTGTAATCTGTGGAGTATCAGAGTATTGATGAAATACAGAAATTGCATCGGGATTGAATACAACAGTCACCATGCGCACATTCCTCCATAAAAGTAATGTCTCAACAGTCTACGCTTTGATCGTTCCCTGGAAGACCAGTAGTAGTTTCCGATGCACATCTGGAGGCATTCTGTAATCTGTGGAATATCAGAGTGTTGATGAAACACAGAAATTGCATCGGGATTGAATACAAGAGTCACCATGCGCACTTTCCTCCATTGGAGTAATGTCTCTAACAGTCTACGCTTTGATCGTTACCTGGAAGACCAGTAGTAGTTTCAATTGCACATCTGGAGGCATTCTGTAATCTGTGGACTAAAAGAGTGTTGATGAAACACAGAAATTGCATCGGGATTGAATACAACAGTCACCATGCGCACTTTCCTCCACGGGAGTACTGTCTCAAACAATCTACGCTTTGATCGTTCCCTGGAAGACCAGTAGTAGTTTCCGATGCACATCTGGTGGCATTCTGTAATGTGTAGACTATCAGAGTGTTGATGAAACACAGTAATTGCATCGGGATTGAATACAACAGTCACCATGCGCACTTCCCTCCATGGGAATAATGTCCTAACAATCTACGCATTGATCGTTCACTAGAAGACTAGTAGTAGTTTCCGATGCACATCTGGAGGCTTTCTGTACTCTGTGGACTATCAGAGTGTTGATGAAACACAGAAATTGCATCGGGATTGAATACAACAGTCTCCATGCGCAGTTTCCTACATGGGAGTAATGTCTCAAATAGTCTACACTCTGATCGTTCCCTGGAAGACCAATAGTTGTTTCAATTGCACATCTGGAGGCATTCTGTAATCTGTGGACTAAAAGAGTGTTGATAAAACACAGAAATTGCATCGGGATTGAATACAACAGTCACCATGCGCACTTTACTCCATGGGAGTAATGTCTCCAACAGTCTACGCTTTGATCGTTCCCTGGAAGACCAGTAGTAGTTTCCGATGCACATATGGAGGTTTTCCGTAATCTGTGGACTACCAGAGTGTTGATGAAACACAGAAATTGCATCTGGATTGAATACAACAGTTACCATGCGCACTTTCCTCCATCGGAGTAATGTTTCAAAGAGTTTACGCTTTGATCGTTCCCTGGAAGACCAGTAGCAGTTTCCGATGCACATCTGGAGGCACAATGTAATCTGTGGAGTATCAGAGTATTCATGAAACACTGAAATTGCATCGGGATTGAATACAACAGTCACCATGCGCACATACCTACATAAAAGTAATGTCTCAACAGTCTACGCTTTGATCGTTCCCTAGAAGACCAGTAGTAGTTTCCGATGCACATCTGGAGGCATTCTGTAATCTGTGGAATATCAGAGTGTTGATGAAACACAGAAATTGCATCGGGATTGAATACAACAGACATCATGCGCACTTTCCTCCATGGGAGTAATTCTCAAACAGTCAATGCTTTGATCGTTCCCTGTAAGACCAGTAGTAGTTTCCGATGCACATCTCGGGGCATTCTGTACCCTGTGGACTATCAGAGTGTTGATGAAACACAGAAACTGCATCGGGATTGAATACAACAGTCACCATGCGCACTTTCCTCCATGGGAGTAAAGTCTCAAACAGTCTACCCCTTGATCGTTCCCTGGAAGACCAGTAGTAGTTTCCGATGAACATCTGGAGGCATTCTGTAATCTGTGGACTATCAGAGTGTTGATGAAACACAGAAATTGCATCGGGATTGAATACAACAGTCTCCATGCGCAGTTTCCTCCATGGGAGTAATGTCTCAAATAGTCTACACTCTGATCGTTCCCTGGAAGACCAATAGTTGTTTCAATTGCACATCTGGAGGCATTCTGTAATCTGTGGACTAAAAAAGTGTTGATAAAACACAGAAATTGCATCGGGATTGAATACAACAGTCACCATGCGCACTTTACTCCATGGGAGTAATGTCTCCAACAGTCTACGCTTTGATCGTTCCCTGGAAGACCAGTAGTAGTTTCCGATGCACATATGGAGGTTTTCCGTAATCTGTGGACTACCAGAGTGTTGATGAAACACAGAAATTGCATCTGGATTGAATACAACAGTTACCATGCGCACTTTCCTCCATCGGAGTAATGTTTCAAAGAGTTTACGCTTTGATCGTTCCCTGGAAGACCAGTAGCAGTTTCCGATGCACATCTGGAGGCACAATGTAATCTGTGGAGTATCAGAGTATTCATGAAACACTGAAATTGCATCGGGATTGAATACAACAGTCACCATGCGCACATACCTACATAAAAGTAATGTCTCAACAGTCTACGCTTTGATCGTTCCCTAGAAGACCAGTAGTAGTTTCCGATGCACATCTGGAGGCATTCTGTAATCTGTGGAATATCAGAGTGTTGATGAAACACAGAAATTGCATCGGGATTGAATACAACAGACATCATGCGCACTTTCCTCCATGGGAGTAATTCTCAAACAGTCAATGCTTTGATCGTTCCCTGTAAGACCAGTAGTAGTTTCCGATGCACATCTCGGGGCATTCTGTACCCTGTGGACTATCAGAGTGTTGATGAAACACAGAAACTGCATCGGGATTGAATACAAGAGTCACCATGCGCACTTTCCTCCATGGGAGTAAAGTCTCAAACAGTCTACCCCTTGATCGTTCCCTGGAAGACCAGTAGTAGTTTCCGATGAACATCTGGAGGCATTCTGTAATCTGTGGACTATCAGAGTGTTGATGAAACACAGAAATTGCATCGGGATTGAATACAACAGTCTCCATGCGCAGTTTCCTCCATGGGAGTAATGTCTCAAACAGTCTACGATTTGATCGTTCCCTGGAAGACCAGTAGTAGTTCCCGATGCACATCTGGGGGCTTTCTGTAATCTGTGGACTATGAGAGTGTTGATGAAACACAGAAATAGCCTCGGGATTGAATACAACAGTCAACATGCCCACTTTCCTCCATGGGAGTAATTCTCAAACAGTCTATGCTTTGATCGTTCCCTGTAAGATAAGTAGTAGTTTCCGATGCACATCTGGTGGCATTCTGTAATCTGTGGACTATCAGAGTGTTGATGAAACACAGAAATTGCATCGGGAATGAATACAACAGTCACCATGCGCAGTTTCCTAGATGGGAGTAATGTCTCAAACAGTCTACGCTTTGATCGTTCCCTGGAAGACCAGTAGTAGTTTCCGATGCACTTCTGGAGGCATTCTGTAATCTGTGGAATATCAGAGTGTTGATGAAACACAGAAATTGCATCGGGATTGAATACAAGAGTCACCATGCGCACTTTCCTCCATGGGAGTAATGTCTCAAACAGTCTACGCTTTGATCGTTCCCTGGAAGACCAGTAGTAGTTTCAATTGCACATCTGGAAGCATTCTGTAATCTGTGGACTAAAAGAGTGTTGATGAAACACAGAAATTGCATCGGGATTGAATACAACAGTCACCATGCGCACTTTCCTCCACGGGAGTACTGTCTCAAACAATCAACGCTTTGATCGTTCCCTGGAAGACCAGTAGTAGTTTCCGATGCACATCTGGTGGCATTCTGTAATGTGTAGACTATCAGAGTGTTGACGAAACACAGTAATTGCATCGGGATTGAATACAACAGTCACCATGCGCAGTTCCCTCCATGGGAGTAATGTCCTAACAATCTACGCATTGATCGTTCACTAGAAGACCAGTAGTAGTTTCCGATGCACATCTGGAGGCTTTCTGTACTCTGTGGACTATCAGAGTGTTGATGAAACACAGAAATTGCATCGGGATTGAATACAACAGTCTCCATGCGCAGTTTCCTCCTTGGGAGTAATGTCTCAAATAGTCTACGCTTTGATCGTTCCCTGGAAGACCAATAGTTGTTTCAATTGCACATCTGGAGGCATTCTGTAATCTGTGGACTAAAAGAGTGTTGATAAAACACAGAAATTGCATCGGGATTGAATACAACAGTCACCATGCGCACTTTACTCCATAAAAGTAATGTCTCAACAGTCTACGCTTTGATCGTTCCCTGGAAGACCAGTAGTAGTTTCCGATGCACATCTGGAGGCATTCTGTAATGTGTAGACTATCAGAGTGTTGATGAAACACAGTAATTGCATCGGGATTGAATACAACAGTCACCATGCGCACTTCCCTCCATGGGAGTAATGTCCTAACAATCTACTTATTGATCGTTCACTAGAAGACTAGTAGTAGTTTCCGATGCACATCTGGAGGCTTTCTGTACTCTGTGGACTATCAGAGTGTTGATGAAACACAGAAATTGCATCGGGATTGAATACAACAGTCTCCATGCGCAGTTTCATCCATGGGAATAATGTCTCAAACAGTCTACGCTTTGATCGTTCCCTGGAAGACCAGTAGTAGTTTCAATTGCACATCTGGAGGCATTCTGTAATCTGTGGGCTAAAAGAGTGTTGATGAAACACAGAAATTGCATCGGGATTGAATACAACAGTCACCATGCGCTTTTCACTCCATGGGAGTAAGGTCTCTAACAGTCTACGCTTTGATCGTTCCCTGGAAGACCAGTAGTAGTTTCCGATTCACATATGGAGGCTTTTCGTAATCTGTGGACTATCAGAGTGTTGATGAAACACAGAAATAGCATCGGGATTGAATACAACAGTCACCATGCGCACTTTCCTCCATCGGAGTAATGATTCAATGAGTTCACGCTTTGATCGTTCTCTGGAAGACCAGTAGCAGTTTCCGATGCACATCTGGAGGCATTCTGTAATCTGTGGAGTATCAGAGTATTGATGAAATACAGAAATTGCATCGGGATTGAATACAACAGTCACCATGCGCACATTCCTCCATAAAAGTAATGTCTCAACAGTCTACGCTTTGATCGTTCCCTGGAAGACCAGTAGTAGTTTCCGATGCACATCTGGAGGCATTCTGTAATCTGTGGAATATCAGAGTGTTGATGAAACACAGAAATTGCATCGGGATTAAATACAAGAGTCACCATGCGCACTTTCCTCCATTGGAGTAATGTCTCAAACAGTCTACGCTTCGATCGTTCCCTGGAAGACCAGTAGTAGTTTCAATTGCACATCTGGAGGCATTCTGTAATCTGTGGACTAAAAGAGTGTTGATAAAACACAAAAATTGCATCGGGATTGAATACAACAGTCACCATGCGCACTTTCCTCCACGGGAGTACTGTCTCAAACAATCTACGCTTTGATCGTTCCCTGGAAGACCAGTAGTAGTTTCCGATGCACATCTGGTGGCATTCTGTAATGTGTAGACTAACAGAGTGTTGATGAAACACAGTAATTGCATCGGGATTGAATACAACAGTCACCATGCGCACCTCCCTCCATGGGAATAATGTCCTAACAATCTACGCATTGATCGTTCACTAGAAGACTAGTAGTAGTTTCCGATGCACATCTGGAGGCTTTCTGTACTCTGTGGACTATCAGAGTGTTGATGAAACACAGAAATTGCATCGGGATTGAATACAACAGTCTCCATGCGCAGTTTCCTCCATGGGAGTAATGTCTCAAACAGTCTACGATTTGATCGTTCCCTGGAAGACCAGTAGTAGTTCCCGATGCACATCTGGGGGCTTCCTGTAATCTGTGGACTATGAGAGTGTTGATGAAACACAGAAATAGCCTCGGGATTGAGTACAACAGTCAACATGCCCACTTTCCTCCATGGGAGTAATTCTCAAACAGTCTATGCTTTGATCGTTCCCTGTAAGATAAGTAGTAGTTTCCGATGCACATCTGGTGGCATTCTGTAATCTGTGGACTATCAGAGTGTTGATGAAACACAGAAATTGCATCGGGAATGAATACAACAGTCACCATGCGCAGTTTCCTCCATGGGAGTAATGTCTCAAACAGTCTACGCTTTGATCGTTCCCTGGAAGACCAGTAGTAGTTTCCGATGCACATCTGGAGGCATTCTGTAATCTGTGGAATATCAGAGTGTTGATGAAACACAGAAATTGCATCGGGATTGAATACAAGAGTCACCATGCGCACTTTCCTCCACGGGAGTAATGTCTCAAACAGTCTACGCTTTGTTCGTTCCCTGGAAGACCAGTAGTAGTTTCAATTGCACATCTGGAAGCATTCTGTAATCTGTGGACTAAAAGAGTGTTGATGAAACACAGAAATTGCATCGGGATTGAATACAACAGTCACCATGCGCACTTTCCTCCACGGGAGTACTGTCTCAAACAATCTACGCTTTGATCGTTCCCTGGAAGACTAGTAGTAGTTTCCGATGCACATCTGGTGGCATTCTGTAATGTGTAGACTATCAGAGTGTTGATGAAACACAGTAATTGCATCGGGATTGAATACAACAGTAACCATGCGCAGTTCCCTCCATGGGAGTAATGTCCTAACAATCTACGCATTGATCGTTCACTAGAAGACCAGTAGTAGTTTCCGATGCACATCTGGAGGCTTTCTGTACTCTGTGGACTATCAGAGTGTTGATGAAACACAGAAATTGCATCGGAATTGAATACAACAGTCTCCATGCGCAGTTTCCTCCTTGGGAGTAATGTCTCAAATAGTCTACGCTTTGATCGTTCCCTGGAAGACCAATAGTTGTTTCAATTGCACATCTGGAGGCATTCTGTAATCTGTGGACTAAAAGAGTGTTGATAAAACACAGAAATTGCATCGGGATTGAATAGAAGAGTCACCATGCGCACTTTCCTCCATCGGAGTAATGTTTCAATGAGTTCACGCTTTGATCGTTCTCTGGAAGACCAGTAGCAGTTTCCGATGCACATCTGGAGGCATTCTGTAATCTGTGGAGTGTCAGAGTATTGATGAAATACAGAAATTGCATCGGGATTGAATACAACAGTCACCATGCGCACATTCCTCCATAAAAGTAATGTCTCAACAGTCTACGCTTTGATCGTTCCCTGGAAGACCAATAGTAGTTTCCGATGCACATCTGGTGGCATTCTGTAATGTGTAGACTATCAGAGTGTTGATGAAACACAGTAATTGCATCGGGATTGAATACAACAGTCACCATGCGCACTTCCCTCCATGGGAGTAATGTCCAAACAATCTACTTATTGATCGTTCACTAGAAGACTAGTAGTAGTTTCCGATGCACATCTGGAGGCTTTCTGTACTCTGTGGACTATCAGAGTGTTGATGAAACACAGAAATTGCATCGGGATTGAATACAACAGTCTCCATGCGCAGTTTCATCCATGGGAATAATGTCTCAAACAGTCTACGCTTTGATCGTTCCCTGGAAGACCAGTAGTAGTTTCAATTGCACATCTGGAGGCATTCTGTAATCTGTGGGCTAAAAGAGTGTTGATGAAACACAGAAATTGCATCGGGATTGAATACAACAGTCACCATGCGCTTTTCACTCCATGGGAGTAAGGTCTCTAACAGGCTACGCTTTGATCGTTCCCTCTAAGACCAGTAGTAGTTTCCGATTCACATATGGAGGCTTTTCGTAATCTGTGGACTATCAGAGTGTTGATGAAACACAGAAATAGCATCGGGATTGAATACAACAGTCACCATGCGCACTTTCCTCCATCGGAGTAATGTTTCAATGAGTTCACGCTTTGATCGTTCTCTGGAAGACCAGTAGCAGTTTCCGATGCACATCTGGAGGCATTCTGTAATCTGTGGAGTATCAGAGTATTGATGAAATACAGAAATTGCATAGGGATTGAATACAACAGTCACCATGCGCACATTCCTCCATAAAAGTAATGTCTCAACAGTCTACGCTTTGATCGTTCCCTGGAAGACCAGTAGTAGTTTCCGATGCACATCTGGAGGCATTCTGTAATCTGTGGAATATCAGAGTGTTGATGAAACACAGAAATTGCATCGGGATTAAATACAAGAGTCACCATGCGCACTTTCCTCCATTGGAGTAATGTCTCAAACAGTCTACGTTTTGATCGTTCCCTGGAAGACCAGTAGTAGTTTCAATTGCACATCTGGAGGCATTCTGTAATCTGTGGACTAAAAGAGTGTTGATAAAACACAAAAATTGCATCGGGATTGAATACAACAGTCACCATGCGCACTTTCCTCCACGGGAGTACTGTCTCAAACAATCTACGCTTTGATCGTTCCCTGGAAGACCAGTAGTAGTTTCCGATGCACATCTGGTGGCATTCTGTAATGTGTAGACTAACAGAGTGTTGATGAAACACAGTAATTGCATCGGGATTGAATACAACAGTCACCATGCGCACTTCCCTCCATGGGAATAATGTCCTAACAATCTACGCATTGATCGTTCACTAGAAGACTAGTAGTAGTTTCCGATGCACATCTGGAGGCTTTCTGTACCCTGTGGACTATCAGAGTGTTGATGAAACACAGAAATTGCATCGGGATTGAATACAACAGTCTCCATGCGCAGTTTCCTCCATGGGAGTAATGTCTCAAACAGTCTACGATTTGATCGTTCCCTGGAAGACCAGTAGTAGTTCCCGATGCACATCTGGGGGCTTTCTGTAATCTGTGGACTATGAGAGTGTTGATGAAACACAGAAATAGCCTCGGGATTGAATACAACAGTCAACATGCCCACTTTCCTCCATGGGAGTAATTCTCAAACAGTCTATGCTTTGATCGTTCCCTGTAAGATAAGTAGTAGTTTCCGATGCACATCTGGTGGCATTCTGTAATCTGTGGACTATCAGAGTGTTGATGAAACACAGAAATTGCATCGGGAATGAATACAACAGTCACCATGCGCAGTTTCCTCCATGGGAGTAATGTCTCAAACAGTCTACGCTTTGATCGTTCCCTGGAAGACCAGTAGTAGTTTCCGATGCACATCTGGAGGCATTCTGTAATATGTGGAATATCAGAGTGTTGATGAAACACAGAAATTGCATCGGGATTGAATACAAGAGTCACCATGCGCACTTACCTCCATGGGAGTAATGTCTCAAACAGTCTACGCTTTGATCGTTCCCTGGAAGACCAGTAGTAGTTTCAATTGCACATCTGGAAGCATTCTGTAATCTGTGGACTAAAAGAGTGTTGATGAAACACAGAAATTGCATCGGGATTGAATACAACAGTCACCATGCGCACTTTCCTCCACGGGAGTACTGTCTCAGACAATCTACGCTTTGATCGTTCCCTGGAAGACCAGTAGTAGTTTCCGATGCACATCTGGTGGCATTCTGTAATGTGTAGACTATCAGAGTGTTGATGAAACACAGTAATTGCATCGGGATTGAATACAACAGTCACCATGCGCAGTTCCCTCCATGGGAGTAATGTCCTAACAATCTACGCATTGATCGTTCACTAGAAGACCAGTAGCAGTTTCCGATGCATATCTGGAGGCTTTCTGTACTCTGTGGACTATCAGAGTGTTGATGAAACACAAAAATTGCATCGGGATTGAATACAACAGTCTCCATGCGCAGTTTCCTCCTTGGGAGTAATGTCTCAAATAGTCTACGCTTTGATCGTTCCCTGGAAGACCAATAGTTGTTTCAATTGCACATCTGGAGGCATTCTGTAATCTGTGGACTAAAAGAGTGTTGATAAAACGCAGAAATTGCATCGGGATTGAATACAACAGTCACCATGCGCACTTTACTCCATAAAAGTAATGTCTCAACAGTCTACGCTTTGATCGTTCCCTGGAAGACCAGTAGTAGTTTCCGATGCACATCTGGAGGCATTCTGTAATCTGTGGAATATCAGAGTGTTGATGAAACACAGAAATTGCATCGGGATTGAATGGAAGAGTCACCATGCGCACTTTCCTCCTTCGGAGTAATGTTTCAATGAGTTCACGCTTTGATCGTTCTCTGGAAGACCAGTAGCAGTTTCCGATGCACATCTGGAGGCATTCTGTAATCTGTGGAGTATCAGAGTATTGATGAAATACAGAAATTGCATCGGGATTGAATACAACAGTCACCATGCGCACATTCCTCCATAAAAGTAATGTCTCAACAGTCTACGCTTTGATCGTTCCCTGGAAGACCAATAGTAGTTTCCGATGCACATCTGGTGGCATTCTGTAATGTGTAGACTATCAGAGTGTTGATGAAACACAGTAATTGCATCGGGATTGAATACAACAGTCACCATGCGCACTTCCCTCCATGGGAGTAATGTCCTAACAATCTACTTATTGATCGTTCACTAGAAGACTAGTAGTAGTTTCCGATGCACATCTGGAGGCTTTCTGTACTCTGTGGACTATCAGAGTGTTGATGAAACACAGAAATTGCATCGGGATTGAATACAACAGTCTCCATGCGCAGTTTCATCCATGGGAATAATGTCTCAAACAGTCTACGCATTGATCGTTCCCTGGAAGACCAGTAGTAGTTTCAATTGCACATCTGGAGGCATTCTGTAATCTGTGGGCTAAAAGAGTGTTGATGAAACACAGAAATTGCATCGGGATTGAATACAACAGTCACCATGCGCTTTTCACTCCATGGGAGTAAGGTCTCTAACAGTCTACGCTTTGATCGTTCCCTGGAAGACCAGTAGTAGTTTCCGATTCACATATGGAGGCTTTTCGTAATCTGTGGACTATCAGAGTGTTGATGAAACACAGAAATAGCATCGGGATTGAATACAACAGTCACCATGCGCACTTTCCTCCATCGGAGTAATGTTTCAATGAGTTCACGCTTTGATCGTTCTCTGGAAGACCAGTAGCAGTTTCCGATGCACATCTGGAGGCATTCTGTAATCTGTGGAGTATCAGAGTATTGATGAAATACAGAAATTGCATCGGGATTGAATACAACAGTCACCATGCGCACTTCCCTCCATGGGAATAATGTCCTAACAATCTACGCATTGATCGTTCACTAGAAGACTAGTAGTAGTTTCCGATGCACATCTGGTGGCTTTCTGTACTCTGTGGACTATCAGAGTGTTGATGAAACACAGAAATTGCATCGGGATTGAATACAACAGTCTCCATGCGCAGTTTCCTCCATGGGAGTAATGTCTCAAATAGTCTACACTTTGATCGTTCCCTGGAAGACCAATAGTTGTTTCAATTGCACATCTGGAGGCATTCTGTAATCTGTGGACTAAAAGAGTGTTGATAAAACACAGAAATTGCATCGGGATTGAATACAACAGTCACCATGCGCAGTTTCCTCCATGGGAGTAATGTCTCCAACAGTCTACGCTTTGATCGTTCCCTGGAAGACCAGTAGTAGTTTCCGATGCACATATGGATGTTTTCCGTAATCTGTGGACTACCAGAGTGTTGATGAAACACAGAAATTGCATCGGGATTGAATACAACAGTTACCATGCGCACTTTCCTCCATCGGAGTAATGTTTCAAAGAGTTTACGCTTTGATCGTTCCCTGTAAGACCAGTAGCAGTTTCCGATGCACATCTGGAGGCATTATGTAATCTGTGGAGTATCAGAGTATTCATGAAACACTGAAATTGCATCGGGATTGAATACAACAGTCACCATGCGAACATACCTACATAAAAGTAATGTCTCAACAGTCTACGCTTTGATCGTTCCCTAGAAGACCAGCAGTAGTTTCCGATGCACATCTGGAGGCATTCTGTAATCTGTGGAATACCAGAGTGTTGATGAAACACAGAAATTGCATCGGGATTGAATACAACAGACATCATGCGCACTTTCCTCCATGGGAGTATTTCTCAAACAGTCAATGCTTTGATCGTTCCCTGTAAGACCAGTAGTAGTTTCCGATGCACATCTCGGGGCATTCTGTACCCTGTGGACTATCAGAGTGTTGATGAAACACAGAAACTGCATCGGGATTGAATACAACAGTCACCATGCGAACTTTCCTATCTGGGAGTAAAGTCTCAAACAGTCTACCCCTTGATCGTTCCCTGGAAGACCAGTAGTAGTTTCCGATGAACATCTGGAGGCATTCTGTAATCTGTGGACTATCAGAGTGTTGATGAAACACAGAAATTGCATCGGGATTGAATACAACAGTCTCCATGCGCAGTTTCCTCCATGGGAGTAATGTCTCAAACAGTCTACGATTTGATCGTTCCCTGGAAGACCAGTAGTAGTTCCCGATGCACATCTGGGGGCTTTCTGTAATCAGTGGACTATGAGAGTGTTGATGAAACACAGAAATAGCCTCGGGATTGAATACTACAGTCAACATGCCCACTTTCCTCCATGGGAGTAATTCTCAAACAGTCTATGCTTTGATCGTTCCCTGTAAGATAAGTAGTAGTTTCCGATGCACATCTGGTGGCATTCTGTAATCTGTGGACTATCAGAGTGTTGATGAAACACAGAAATTGCATCGGGAATGAATACAACAGTCACCATGCGCAGTTTCCTCCATGGGAGTAATGTCTCAAACAGTCTACGCTTTGATCGTTCCCTGGAAGACCAGTAGTAGTTTCCGTTGCACATCTGGGGGCTTTCTGTAATCTATGGACTATCAGAGTGTTGATGAAACACAGAAATTGGCTCGGGATTGAATACAACAGTCACCATGCGCACTTTCCTCCATGGGAGTAATGTCTCTAACAGTCTACGCTGTGATCGTTCCCCAGAAGACCAGTAGTAGTTTCCTATGCACATCTGGAGGCTTTCTGTACACTGTGGACTATCAGAGTGTTGATGAAACACAGAAATTGTATCGGGGTGTAATACGAAAGTCTCCATGCGCAGTTTCCTCCGTGGGAGTAATGTCTCTAACAGTTTACGCTTTGATCGTTCCCAGGAAGACCAGTAGTAGTTTAGGATGACATCTGGAGGCTTTCTGTTCTCTGTGGACTATCAGAGTGTTGATGAAACACAGAAATTGCATCGGGATTGAATACAACAGTCACCATACGCACTTTCCTCCATGGGAGTAATTCTCAAACAGTCTATGCTTTGATCGTTCCCTGTAAGACCAGTAGTAGTTTCCGATACACATCTCGAGGCATTCTGTACTCTGTGGACTATCTGAGTGTTGATGAAACACACAAATTGCATCGGGATTGAATACACCAGTCACCATGCGCACTTTCCTCCATGGGAGTAATGTCTCGAACTGTCTACGCTTTGATCGATCCCTGGAAGACCAGTAGTAGTTTCCCATGCACATCTGGAGGCATTCAGTAGTCTGTGGACTATCAGAGTGTTGATGAAACACAGAAATTGCGTCGGGATTGAATACAACAGTCACCATGCGCACTTTCCTCCACGGGAGTACTGTCTCAAACAATCTACGCTTTGATCGTTCACTGGAAGACCAGTAGTAGTTTCCGATGAACATCTGGAGGCATTCTGTAATCTGTGGACTATCAGAGTGTTGATGAAACACAGAAATTGCATCGGGACTGAATACAACAGTCACCATGCGCACTTTACTCCATGGGAGTAATGTCTCTAACAGTCTACGCTTTGATCGTTCCCTGGAAGACCAGTAGTAGCTTCCGATGCACATATGGAGGCTTTCCGTAATCTGTGGACTATCAGAGTGTTGATGAAACACAGAAATTGCATCGGGATTGAATACAACAGTCACCATGCCCACTTGTCTTCCTTGGGAGTAATGTTTCAAAGAGTTTACGCTCTGATCGTTACCTGGAAGACCAGTAGCAGTTTCCGATGCACATCTGGAGGCACTCTGTAATCTTTGGAGTATCACAGTGTTGATGAAACACAGAAATTGCATCGGGATTGAATACAACAGTCACCATGCGCACATACCTCTATAAAAGTAATGTCTCAACAGTCTACGCTTTGATCGTTCCCTGGAAGACCAGTAGTAGTTTCCGATGCACATCTGGAGGCATTCTGTAATCTGTGGAATATCAGAGTGTTGATGAAACACAGAAATTGAATCGGGATTGAATACAAGAGTCACCATGCGCACTTTCCTCCATGGGAGTACTGTCTCAAACAATCTACGATTTGATCGTTCCGTGGAAGACCAGTAGTATTTTCCGATGCAAATCTGGTGGCATTCTGTAATGTGTAGACTATCAGAGTGTTGATGAAACACAGTAATTGCATCGGGATTGAATACAACAGTCACCATGCGCACTTCCCTCCATGGGAGTAATGTCCTAACAATCTACGCATTGATCGTTCACTAGAAGACCAGTAGTAGTTTCCGATGCACATCTGGAGGCTTTCTGTACTCTGTGGACTATCAGAGTGTTGATGAAACACAGAAATTGCATCGGGATTGAATACAACAGTCTCCATGCGCAGTTTCCTCCATGGGAGTAATGTCTCAAATAGTCTACGCTTTGATCGTTCCCTGGAAGACCAATAGTTGTTTCAATTGCACATCTGGAGGCATTCTGTAATCTGTGGACTAAAAGAGTGTTGATAAAACACAGAAATTGCATCGGGATTGAATACATCAGTCACCATGCGCACTTTACTCCATTTGAGTAATGTCTCCAACAGTCTACGCTTTGATCGTTCCCTGGAAGACCAGTAGTAGTTTCCGATGCACATATGGAGGTTTTCCGTAATCTGTGGACTATCAGAGTGTTGATGAAACACAGAAATTGCATCGGGACTGAATACAACAGTTACCATGCGCACTTTCCTCCATCGCAGTAATGTTTCAAAGAGTTTACGCTTTGATCGTTCCCTGGAAGACCAGTAGCAGTTTCCGATGCACATCTGGAGGCATTCTGTAATCTGTGGAGTCTCAGAGTATTCTTGAAACACAGAAATTGCATCGGGATTGAATACAACAGTCACCATGCGCACATACCTACATAAAAGTAATGTCTCAACAGTCTACGATTTGATCGTTCCCTGGAAGACCAGTAGTAGTTTCCGATGCACATCTGGAGGCATTCTGTAATCTGTGGAATATCAGAGTGTTGATGAAACACAGAAATTGTATCGGGGTGTAATACAAAAGTCTCCATGCGCAGTTTCCTCCGTGGGAGTAATGTCTCTAACAGTTTACGCTTTGATCGTTCCCAGGAAGACCAGTAGTAGTTTAGGATGCACATCTGGAGGCTTTCTGTTCTCTGTGGACTATCAGAGTGTTGATGAAACACAGAAATTGCATCGGGATTGAATACAACAGTCACCATACGCACTTTCCTCCATGGGAGTAATTCTCAAACAGTCTATGCTTTGATCGTTCCCTGTAAGACCAGTAGTAGTTTCCGATGCACATCTCGAGGCATTCTGTACTCTGTGGACTATCTGAGTGTTGATGAAACACAGAAATTGCATCGGGATTGAATACACCAGTCACCATGCGCACTTTCCTCCATGGGAGTAATGTCTCGAACTGTCTACGCTTTGATCGATCCCTGGAAGACCAGTAGTAGTTTCCCATGCACATCTGGAGGCATTCAGTAGTCTGTGGACTATCAGAGTGTTGATGAAACACAGAAATTGCGTCGGGATTGAATACAACAGTCACCATGCGCACCTTCCTCCACGGGAGTACTGTCTCAAACAATCTACGCTTTGATCGTTCCCTGGAAGACCAGTAGTAGTTTCCGATAAACATCTGGAGGCATTCTGTAATCTGTGGACTATCAGAGTGTTGATGAAACACAGAAATTGCATCGGGATTGAATACAACAGTCACCATGCGCACTTTCCTCCATGGGAGTAATGTCTCTAACAGTCTACGCTTTGATCGTTCTCAAGAAGACCAGTAGTAGTTTCCGATGCACATCTGGAGGCTTTCTGTACTCTGTGGTCTATCAGAGTGTTGGTGAAACAGAGAAATTGCATCGGGATTGAATACAACAGTCTCCATGCGCAGTTTCCTCCATGGGGGTAATTCTCAAACAGTCTTCGCTTTTGATAGTTCCCTGGAAGACCAGTAGTAGTTTCAATTGCACATCTGGAGGCATTCTGTAATCTGTGGACGACCAGAGTGTTGATGAAACACAGAAATTGCATCGGGATTGAATACAACAGTCACCATGCGCACTTTATTCCATGGGAGTAATGTCTCTAACAGTCTACGCTTTGATCGTTCCCTGGAAGACCAGTAGTAGTTTCCGATGCACATATGGAGGCTTTCCGTAATCTGTGGACTATCAGAGTGTTGATGAAACACAGAAATTGCATCGGGATTGAATACAACAGTCACCATGCCCACTTGTCTTCCTTGGGAGTAATGTTTCAAAGAGTTTACGCTTTGATAGTTACCTGGAAGACCAGTAGCAGTTTCCGATGCATATCTGGAGGCATTCTGTAATCTTTGGAGTATCAGAGTGTTGATGAAACACAGAAATTGCATCGGGATTGAATACAACAGTCACCATGCGCACATTCCTCTATAAAAGTAATGTCTCAACAGTCTATGCTTTTATCGTTCCCTGGAAGACCAGTAGTAGTTTCCGATGCACATCTGGAGGCATTCTGTAATCTGTGGAATATCAGAGTGTTGATGAAACACAGAAATTGCATCGGGATTGAATACAAGAGTCACCATGCGCACTTTCCTCCATGGGAGTAATGTCTCAAACAGTCTACGCTTTGATCGTTCCCTGGAAGACCAGTAGTAGTTTCAATTGCACATCTGGAAGCATTCTGTAATCTGTGGACTATCAGAGTGTTGAAGAAACACAGAAATTGCATCGGGAATGAATACAACAGTCACCATGCGCAGTTTCCTCCATGGGAGTAATGTCTCAAACAGTCTACGCTTTGATCGTTCCCTGGAAGACCAGTAGTAGTTTCCGATGCACATTTTGGGCCTTTCTGTAATCTATGGACTATCAGAGTGTTGATGTAACACAAAAATTGCGTCAGGATTGAATACAACAGTCACCATGCGCACTTTCCTCCATGGGAGTAATGTCTCTAACAGTCTACGCTGTGATCTTTCCCCAGAAGACCAGTAGTAGTTTCCTATGCACATCTGGAGGCGTTCTGTACACTGTGTTGATGAAACACAGAAATTGCATCGGTGTGTAATACAATAGTCTACATGCGCAGTTTCCTCCGTGGGAGTAATGTCTCTAACAGTTTACGCTTTGATCGTTCCCAGGAAGACCAGTAGTAGTTTAGGATGCACATCTGGAGGCTTTCTGTTCTCTGTGGACTATCAGAGTGTTGATGAAACACAGAAATTGCATCGCTATTGAATACAACAGTCACCATACGCACTTTCCTCCATTGGAGTAATTCTCAAACAGTCTATGCTTTGATCGTTCCCTGTAAGACCAGTAGTAGTTTCCGATGCACATCTCGAGGCATTCTGTACTCTGTGGACTATCTGAGTGTTGATGAAACACAGAAATTGCATCGGGATTGAATACACCAGTCACCATGCGCACTTTCCTCCATGGGAGTAATGTCTCGAACTGTCTACGCTTTGATCGATCCCTGGAAGACCAGTAGTAGTTTCCGATGCACATCTGGAGGCATTCAGTAGTCTGTGGACTGTCAGAGTGTTGATGAAACACAGAAATTGCGTCGGGATTGAATACAACAGTCACCATGCGCACTTTCCTCCACGGGAGTACTGTCTCAAACAATCTACGCTTTGATCGTTCCCTGGAAGACCAGTAGTAGTTTCCGATGAACATCTGGAGGCATTCTGTAATCTGTGGACTATCAGAGTGTTGATGAAACATAGAAATTGCATCGGGATTGAATACAACAGTCTCCATGCGCAGTTTCCTCCATGGGGGTAATTCTCAAACAGTCTTCGCTTTGTTAGTTCCCTGGAAGACCAGTAGTAGTTTCATTTGCACATCTGGGGCATTCTGTACCCTGTGGACTATCAGAGTGTTGATGAAACACAGAAACTGCATCGGGATTGAATACAACAGTCACCATGCGCAGTTTCCTCCATGGGAGTAATGTCTCAAACAGTCTTTGCTTTGATCTTTCCCCAGAAGACCAGTAGTAGTTTCCTATGCACATCTGGAGGCTTTCTGTACACTGTGGACTATCAGAGTGTTGATGAAACACAGAAATGCATCGGGGTGTAATACAATAGTCTCCATGCGCAGTTTCCTCCGTGGGAGTAATGTCTCTAACAGTTTACGCTTTGATCGTTCCCAGGAAGACCAGTAGTAGTTTAGGATGCACATCTGGAGGCTTTCTGTTCTCTGTGGACTATCAGAGTGTTGATGAAACACAGAAATTGCATCGGGATTGAATACAACAGTCACCATACGCACTTTCCTCCATTGGAGTAATTCTCAAACAGTCTATGCTTTGATCGTTCCCTGTAAGACCAGTAGTAGTTTCCGATGCACATCTCGAGGCATTCTGTACTCTGTGGACTATCTGAGTGTTGATGAAACACAGAAATTGCATCGGGATTGAATACACCAGTCACCATGCGCACTTTCCTCCATGGGAGTAATGTCTCGAACTGTCTACGCTTTGATCGATCCCTGGAAGACCAGTAGTAGTTTCCGATGCACATCTGGAGGCATTCAGTAGCCTGTGGACTGTCAGAGTGTTGATGAAACACAGAAATTGCGTCGGGATTGAATACAACAGTCACCATGCGCACTTTCCTCCACTGGAGTACTGTCTCAAACAATCTACGCTTTGATCGTTTCCTGGAAGACCAGTAGTAGTTTCCGATGAACATCTGGAGGCATTCTGTAATCTGTGGACTATCAGAGTGTTGATGAAACATAGAAATTGCATCGGGATTGAATACAACAGTCACCATGCGCACTTTCCTCCATGGGAGTAATGTCTCTAACAGTCTACGCTTTGATCGTTCCCTAGAAGACCAGTAGTAGTTTCCGATGAACATCTGGAGGCATTCTGTACTCTGTGGACTATCAGAGTGTTGATGAAACATAGAAATTGCATCGGGATTGAATACAACAGTCACCATGCGCACTTCCCTCCATGGGAGTAATGTCCTAACAATCTACGCATTGATCGTTCACTAGAAGACCAGTAGTAGTTTTCGATGCACATATGGAGGTTTACCGTAAATTGTGGACTATCAGAGTGTTGATGAAACACAGAAATTGCATCGGGATTGAATACAACTGTTACCATGCGCACTTTCCTCCATCGGAGTAACGTTTCAAAGGGTTTACGCTTTGATCGTTCCCTGGAAGACCAGTAGCAGTTTCCGATGCACATCTGGAGGCATTCTGTAATCTGTGGAGTATCAGAGTATTCATGAAACACAGAAATTGCATCGGGATTGAATACAACAGTCACCATGCCCACTTGTGTTCCTTGGGAGTAATGTTTCAAAGAGTTTACGCTTTGATCGTTACCTGGAAGACCAGTAGCAGTTTCCGATGCACATCTGGAGGCATTCTGTAATCTTTGGAATATCAGAGTGTTGATGAAACACAGAAAATGCATCGGGATTGAATACAACAGTCACCATGCGCACATACCTACATAAAAGTAATGTCTCAACAGTCTACGCTTTGATCGTTCCCTGGAAGACCAGTAGTAGTTTCCGATGCACATCTGGAGGCTTTCTGTTCTCTGTGGACTGCCAGAGTGTTGATGAAACACAGAAATTGCATCGGGATTGAATACAACAGTCGTCATGCGCACTTTCCTCTATGGGAGTATTTCTCAAACAGTCAATGCTTTGATCGTTCCCTGTAAGACCAGTAGTAATTTCCGAATTACATCTCGGGGCATTCTGTACCCTGTGGACTATCAGAGTGTTGATGAAACACAGAAACTGCATCGGGATTGAATACAACAGTCACCATGCGCAGTTTCCTCCATGGGAGTAATGTCTCAAACATTCTTTGCTTTGATCGTTCCCTGGAAGACCAGTAGTAGTTCCCGATGCACATATGGGGGCTTTCTGTAATCTGTGGACTATCAGAGTGTTGATGAAACACAGAAATAGCCTCGGGATTGAATACAACAGTCAACATGCCCACTTTCCTCCATGGGAGTAATTCTCAAACAGTCTATGCTTTGATCGTTCCCTGTAAGACCAGTAGTAGTTTCCGATGCACATCTGGTGGCATTCTGTAATCTGTGGACTATCAGAGTGTTGATGAAACACAGAAATTGCATCGGGAATGAATACAACAGTCACCTTGCGCAGTTTCCTCCATGGGAGTAATGTCTCAAACAGTCTACGCTTTGATCGTTCCCTGGAAGACCAGTAGTAGTTTCCGATGCACATTTTGGGCCTTTCTGTAATCTACGGACTATCAGAGTGTTAATGTAACACAAATATTGCCTCAGGATTGAATACAACAGTCACCATGCGCACTTTCCTCCATGGGAGTAATGTCTCTAACAGTCTACGCTGTGATCTTTCCCCAGAAGACCAGTAGTAGTTTCCTATGCACATCTGGAGGCTTTCTGTACACTGTGGACTATCAGAGTGTTGATGAAACACAGAAATTGCATTGGGGTGTAATACAATAGTCTCCATGCGCAGTTTCCTCCGTGGGAGTAATGTCTCTAACAGTTTACGCTTTGATCGTTCCCAGGAAGACCAGTAGTAGTTTAGGATGCACATCTGGAGGCTTTCTGTTCTCTGTGGACTATCAGAGTGTTGATGAAACACAGAAATTGCATCGGGATTGAATACAACAGTCACCATACGCACTTTCCTCCATTGGAGTAATTCTCAAACAGTCTATGCTTTGATCGTTCCCTGTAAGACCAGTAGTAGTTTCCGATGCACATCTCGAGGCATTCTGTACTCTGTGGACTATCTGAGTGTTGATGAAACACAGAAATTGCATCGGGATTGAATACACCAGTCACCATGCGCACTTTCCTCCATGGGAGTAATGTCTCGAACTGTCTACGCTTTGATCGATCCCTGGAAGACCAGTACTAGTTTCCGATGCACATCTGGAGGCATTCAGTAGTCTGTGGACTGTCAGAGTGTTGATGAAACACAGAAATTGCGTTGGGATTGAATACAACAGTCACCATGCGCACTTTCCTCCACGGGAGTACTGTCTCAAACAATCTACGCTTTGATCGTTCCCTGGAAGACCAGTAGTAGTTTCCGATGAACATCTGGAGGCATTCTGTAATCTGTGGACTATCAGAGTGTTGATGAAACATAGAAATTGCATCGGGATTGAATACAACAGTCACCATGCGCACTTTCCACCATGGGAGTAATGTCTCTAACAGTCTACGCTTTGATCGTTCCCTAGAAGACCAGTAGTAGTTTCCGATGAACATCTGGAGGCATTCTGTACTCTGTGGACTATCAGAGTGTTGATGAAACATAGAAATTGCATCGGGATTGAATACAACAGTCACCATGCGCACTTCCCTCCATGGGAGTAATGTCCTAACAATCTACGCATTGATCGTTCACTAGAAGACCAGTAGTAGTTTTCGATGCACATATGGAGGTTTACCGTAAATTGTGGACTATCAGAGTGTTGATGAAACACAGAAATTGCATCGGGATTGAATACAACTGTTACCATGCGCACTTTCCTCCATCGGAGTAACGTTTCAAAGGGTTTACGCTTTGATCGTTCCCTGGAAGACCAGTAGCAGTTTCCGATGCACATCTGGAGGCATTCTGTAATCTGTGGAGTATCAGAGTATTCATGAAACACAGAAATTGCATCGGGATTGAATACAACAGTCACCATGCCCACTTGTGTTCCTTGGGAGTAATGTTTCAAAGAGTTTACGCTTTGATCGTTACCTGGAAGACCAGTAGCAGTTTCCGATGCACATCTGGAGGCATTCTGTAATCTTTGGAATATCAGAGTGTTGATGAAACACAGAAAATGCATCGGGATTGAATACAACAGTCACCATGCGCACATACCTACATAAAAGTAATGTCTCAACAGTCTACGCTTTGATCGTTCCCTGGAAGACCAGTAGTAGTTTCCGATGCACATCTGGAGGCTTTCTGTTCTCTGTGGACTACCAGAGTGTTGATGAAACACAGAAATTGCATCGGGATTGAATACAACAGTCGTCATGCGCACTTTCCTCTATGGGAGTATTTCTCAAACAGTCAATGCTTTGATCGTTCCCTGTAAGACCAGTAGTAATTTCCGAATTACATCTCGGGGCATTCTGTACCCTGTGGACTATCAGAGTGTTGATGAAACACAGAAACTGCATCGGGATTGAATACAACAGTCACCATGCGCAGTTTCCTCCATGGGAGTAATGTCTCAAACAGTCTTTGCTTTGATCGTTCCCTGGAAGACCAGTAGTAGTTCCCGATGCACATATGGGGGCTTTCTGTAATCTGTGGACTATCAGAGTGTTGATGAAACACAGAAATAGCCTCGGGATTGAATACAACAGTCAACATGCCCACTTTCCTCCATGGGAGTAATTCTCAAACAGTCTATGCTTTGATCGTTCACTGTAAGACCAGTAGTAGTTTCCGATGCACATCTGGTGGCATTCTGTAATCTGTGGACTATCAGAGTGTTGATGAAACACAGAAATTGCATCGGGAATGAATACAACAGTCACCATGCGCAGTTTCCTCCATGGGAGTAATGTCTCAAACAGTCTACGCTTTGATCGTTCCCTGGAAGACCAGTAGTAGTTTCCGATGCACATTTTGGGCCTTTCTGTAATCTACGGACTATCAGAGTGTTAATGTAACACAAAAATTGCCTCAGGATTGAATACAACAGTCACCATGCGCACTTTCCTCCATGGGAGTAATGTCTCTAACAGTCTACGCTGTGATCTTTCCCCAGAAGACCAGTAGTAGTTTCCTATGCACATCTGGAGGCTTTCTGTACACTGTGGACTATCAGGGTGTTGATGAAACACAGAAATTGCATCGGGGTGTAATACAATAGTCTCCATGCGCAGTTTCCTCCGTGGGAGTAATGTCTCTAACAGTTTACGCTTTGATCGTTCCCAGGAAGACCAGTAGTAGTTTAGGATGCACATCTGGAGGCTTTCTGTTCTCTGTGGACTATCAGAGTGTTGATGAAACACAGAAATTGCATCGGGATTGAATACAACAGTCACCATACGCACTTTCCTCCATTGGAGTAATTCTCAAACAGTCTATGCTTTGATCGTTCCCTGTAAGACCAGTAGTAGTTTCCGATGCACATCTCGAGGCATTCTGTACTCTGTGGACTATCTGAGTGTTGATGAAACACAGAAATTGCATCGGGATTGAATACACCAGTCACCATGCGCACTTTCCTCCATGGGAGTAATGTCTCGAACTGTCTACGCTTTGATCGATCCCTGGAAGACCAGTAGTAGTTTCCGATGCACATCTGGAGGCATTCAGTAGTCTGTGGACTGTCAGAGTGTTGATGAAACACAGAAATTGCGTTGGGATTGAATACAACAGTCACCATGCGCACTTTCCTCCACGGGAGTACTGTCTCAAACAATCTACGCTTTGATCGTTCCCTGGAAGACCAGTAGTAGTTTCCGATGAACATCTGGAGGCATTCTGTAATCTGTGGACTATCAGAGTGTTGATGAAACATAGAAATTGCATCGGGATTGAATACAACAGTCACCATGCGCACTTTCCACCATGGGAGTAATGTCTCTAACAGTCTACGCTTTGATCGTTCCCTAGAAGACCAGTAGTAGTTTCCGATGAACATCTGGAGGCATTCTGTACTCTGTGGACTATCAGAGTGTTGGTGAAACAGAGAAATTGCATCGGGATTGAATACAACAGTCTCCATGCGCAGTTTCCTCCATGGGGGTAATTCTCAAACAGTCTTCGGTTTGTTAGTTCCCTGGAAGACCAGTAGTAGTTTCATTTGCACATCTGGGGGCATTCTGTAATCTGTGGACTACCAGAGTGTTGATGAAACACAGAAATTGCATCGGGATTGAATACAACAGTCACCATGCGCACTTTACTCCATGGGAGTAATGTCTCTAACAGTCTACGCTTTGATCGTTCCCTGGAAGACCAGTAGTAGTTTCCGATGCACATATGGAGGCTTTCCGTAATCTGTGGACTATCAGAGTGTTGATGAAACACAGAAATTGCATCGGGATTGAATACACCAGTCACCATGCCCACATGTCTTCCTTGGGAGTAATGTTTCAAAGAGTTTACGCTTTGATCGTTACCTGGAAGACCAGTAGCAGTTTCCGATGCACATCTGGAGGCATTCTGTAATCTTTGGAGTATCAGAGTGTTGATAAAACACAGAATTTGCATCGGGATTGAATACAACAGTCACCATGCGCACATTCCTCTATAAAAGTAATGTCTCAACAGTCTACGCTTTGATCGTTCCCTGGAAGACCAGTAGTAGTTTCCGATGCACATCTGGAGGCATTCTGTAATCTGTGGAATATCAGAGTGTCGATGAAACACAGAAATTGCATCGGGATTGAATACAACAGTCACCACTCCCACTTTCCTCCATGGGAGTAATGTCTCAAACAGTCTACGCTTTGATCGTTCCCTGGAAGAGCAGTAGTAGTTTCCGATGCACATCTGGAGGCTTTCTGTTGTCTGTGGACTATCAGAGTGTTGATGAAACACAGAAATTGCATCGGGATTGAATACTACAGTCACCATGCCCACTTGTCTTCCTTGGGAGTAATGTTTCAAAGAGTTTACGCTTTGATCGTTACCTGGAAGACCAGTAGCAGTTTCCGATGCACATCTGGAGGCATTCCGTAATCTGTGGACTATCAGAGTGTTGATGAAACTCAGAAATTGCATCGGGAATGAATACAACAGTCACCATGCGCAGTTTCCTCCATGGGAGTAATGTCTCAAACAGTCTACGATTTGATCGTTCCCTGGAAGACCAGTAGTAGTTTCCGATGCACATCTGGGGGCTTTCTGTAATCTGTGGACTATCAGAGTGTTGATGAAACACAGAAATTGCCTCGGGATTGAATACAACAGTCACCATGCGAGCTTTCCTCCATGGGAGTAATGTCTCTAACAGTCTACGCTGTGATCGTTCCCCAGAAGACCAGTAGTAGTTTCCTATGCACATCTGGAGGCTTTCTGTACACTGTGGACTATCAGAGTGTGGATGAAACACAGAAATTGCATCGGGGTGTAATACAATAGTCTCCATGCGCAGTTTCCTCCGTGGGAGTAATGTCTCTAACAGTTTACGCTTTGATCGTTCCCAGGAAGACCAGTAGTAGTTTAGGATGCACATCTGGAGGCTTTCTGTTCTCTGTGGACTATCAGAGTGTTGATGAAACACAGAAATTGCATCGGGATTGAATACAACAGTCACCATGCGCACTTTCCTCCATGGGAGTAATTCTCAAACAGTCTATGCTTTGATCGTTCCGTGTAAGACCAGTAGTAGTTTCCGATGCACATCTCGAGGCATTCTGTACTCTGTGGACTATCTGAGTGTTGATGAAACACAGAAATTGCATCGGGATTGAATACACCAGTCACCATGTGCACTTTCCTCCATGGGAGTAATGACTCGAACTGTCTACGCTTTGATCGATCCCTGGATGACCAGTAGTAGTTTCCGCTGCACATCTGGAGGCATTCAGTTGTCTGTGGACTATCAGAGTGTTGATGAAACACAGAAATTGCGTCGGGATTGAATACAACAGTCACCATGCGCACTTTTCTCCATGGGAGTAATGTCTCTAACAGTCTACGCTTTGATCGTTCCCTAGAAGACCTGTAGTAGTTTCCGATGCACATCTGGAGGCTTTCTGTACTCTGTGGACTATCAGAGTGTTGGTGAAACAGAGAAATTGCATCGGGATTGAATACAACAGTCTCCATGCGCAGCTTCCTTCATGGGGGTAATTCTCAAACAGTCTACGCTTTGATAGTTCCCTGGAAGACCAGTAGTAGTTTCAATTGCACATCTGGAGGCATTATGTAATCTGTGGACTACCAGAGTGTTGATGAAACACAGAAATTGCATCGGGATTGAATACAACAGTCACCATGTCCACTTTACTCCATGGGAGTAATGTCTCTAACAGTCTACGCTTTGATCGTTCCCTGGAAGATCAGTAGTAGTTTCCGATGCACATATGGAGGCTTTCCGTAATCTGTGGACTATCAGAGTGTTGGTGAAACAGAGAAATTGCATCGGGATTGAATACAACAGACTCCATGCGCAGCTTCCCCCATGGGGGTAATTCTCAAACAGTCTACGCTTTGATAGTTCCCTGGAAGACCAGTAGTAGTTTCAATTGCACATCTGGAGGCATTCTGTAATCTGTGGACTACCAGAGTGTTGATGAAACACAGAAATTGCATCGGGATTGAATACAACAGTCACCATGCGCACTTTACTCCATGGGAGTAATGTCTCTAACAGTCTACGCTTTGATCGTTACCTGGAAGACCAGTAGCAGTTTCCGATGCACATCTGGAGGCATTCTGTAATCTGTGGAGTATCAGAGTGTTGATGAAACACAGAAATTGCATCGCGATTGAATACAACAGTCACCATGCGCACTTCCCTCCATGGGAGTAATGTCTCAAATAGTCTACGCTTTGATCGTTCCCTGGAAGACCAGTAGTAGTTTTCGATGCACATCTGGAGGCATTCTGTAAAATGTGGACTATCATAGTGTTGATGAAACACAGAAATTGCATCCGGATGAATACAACAGTCACCATGCGCACTTTCCTCCACGGGAGTACTGTCTCAAACAATCTACGTTTTGATCGTTCCCTGGAAGACCAGTAGTAGTTTCCGATGCACATCTGGTGGCATTCTGTAATGTGTAGACTATCAGAGTGTTGATGAAACACAGTAATTGCATCGGGATTGAATACAACAGTCACCTTGCGCACTTTCCTCCATGGGAGTAATGTCTCTAACAGTCTACGCTTTGATCGTTCCCTAGAAGACCAGTAGTAGTTTCCGATGCACATCTGGAGGCTTTCAGTACTCTGTGGACTACCAGAGTGTAGATGAAACACAGAAATTGCATCGGGATTGAATACAACAGTCACCATGCGCACTTCACTCCATGGGAGTAATGTCTCTGACAGTCTACTCTTTGATCCTTCTCTGGAAGACCAGTAGTAGTTTCCGATGCACATATGGAGGCTTTCCTTAATCTGTGGACTATACGTGTGTTGATGAAACACAGAAATTGCATCGGGATTGAATACAAAAGTCACCATGCGCACTTTCCTCCATGGGAGTAATGTTTCAAAGAGTTTACGCTTTGATCGTTACCTGGAAGACCAGTAGCAGTTTCCGATGCACATCTGGAGGCATTCTGTAATCTATGAACTATCAAAGTGTTGATGTAACACAGAAATTGCCTCAGGATTGAATACAACAGTCACCATGCGCACTTTCCTCCATGGGAGTAATGTCTCTAACAGTCTACGCTGTGATCTTTCCCCAGAAGACCAGTAGTAGTTTCCTATGCACATCTGGAGGCTTTCTGTACACTGTGGACTATCAGAGTGTTGATGAAACACAGAAATTGCATCGGGGTGTAATACAATAGTCTCCATGCGCAGTTTCCTCCGTGGGAGTAATGTCTCTAACAGTTTACGCTTTGATCGTTCCCAGGAAGACCAGTAGTAGTTTAGGATGCACATCTGGAGGCTTTCTGTTCTCTGTGGACTATCAGAGTGTTGATGAAACACAGAAATTGCATCGGGATTGAATACAACAGTCACCATACGCACTTTCCTCCATTGGAGTAATTCTCAAACAGTCTATGCTTTGATCGTTCCCTGTAAGACCAGTAGTAGTTTCCGATGCACATCTCGAGGCATTCTGTACTCTGTGGACTATCTGAGTGTTGATGAAACACAGAAATTGCATCGGGATTGAATACACCAGTCACCATGCGCACTTTCCTCCATGGGAGTAATGTCTCGAAATGTCTACGCTTTGATCGATCCCTGGAAGACCAGTAGTAGTTTCCGATGCACATCTGGAGGCATTCAGTAGTCTGTGGACTATCAGAGTGTTGATGAAACACAGAAATTGCGTCGGGATTGAATACAACAGTCACCATGCGCACTTTCCTCCACGGGAGTACTGTCTCAAACAATCTACGCTTTGATCGTTCCCTGGAAGACCAGTAGTAGATTCCGATGAACATCTGGAGGCATTCTGTAATCTGTGGACTATCAGAGTCTTGATGAAACACAGAAATTGCATCGGGATTGAATACAACAGTCACCATGCGCACTTTCCTCCATGGGAGTAATGTCTCTAACAGTCTACGCTTTGATCGTTCCCTAGAAGACCAGTAGTAGTTTCCGATGCACATCTGGAGGCATTCTGTACTCTGTGGACTATCAGAGTGTTGGTGAAACAGAGAAATTGCATCGGGATTGAATACAACAGTCTCCATGCGCAGTCTCCTCCATGGGGGTAATTCTCAAACAGTCTTCGCTTTGTTAGTTCCCTGGAAGACCAGTAGTAGTTTCGATTGCACATCTGGGCTCATTCTGTAATCTGTGGACTACCAGAGTGTTGATGAAACACAGAAATTGCATCGGGATTGAATACAACAGTCACCATGCGCACTTTACTCCATGGGAGTAATGTCTCTAACAGTCTACGCTTTGATCGTTCCCTGGAAGACCAGTAGTAGTTTCCGATGCACATATGGAGGCTTTCCGTAATCTGTGGACTATCAGAGTGTTGATGAAACACAGAAATTGCATCGGGATTGAATACACCAGTCACCATGCCCACTTGTCTTCCTTGGGAGTAATGTTTCAAAGAGTTTACGCTTTGATCGTTACCTGGAAGACCAGTAGCAGTTTCCGATGCACATCTGGAGGCATTCTGTAATCTTTGGAGTATCAGAGTGTTGATGAAACACAGAATTTGCATCGGGATTGAATACAACAGTCACCATGCGCACATTCCTCTATAAAAGTAATGTCTCAACAGTCTACGCTTTGATCGTTCCCTGGAAGACCAGTAGTAGTTTCCGATGCACATCTGGAGGCATTCTGTAATCTGTGGAATATCAGAGTGTCGATGAAACACAGAAATTGCATCGGGATTGAATACAACAGTCACCATTCCCACTTTCCTCCATGGGAGTAAAGTCTCAAACAGTCTACGCTTTGATCGTTCCCTGGAAGAGCAGTAGTAGTTTCCGATGCACATCTGGAGGCTTTCTGTTCTCTGTGGACTATCAGAGTGTTGATGAAACACAGAAATTGCATCGGGATTGAATACTACAGTCACCATGCCCACTTGTCTTCCTTGGGAGTAATGTTTCAAAGAGTTTACGCTTTGATCGTTACCTGGAAGACCAGTAGCAGTTTCCGATGCACATCTGGAGGCATTCCGTAATCTGTGGACTATCAGAGTGTTGATGAAACTCAGAAATTGCATCGGGAATGAATACAACAGTCACCATGCGCAGTTTCCTCCATGGGAGTAATGTCTCAAACAGTCTACGATTTGATCGTTCCCTGGAAGACCAGTAGTAGTTTCCGATGCACATCTGGGGGCTTTCTGTAATCTGTGGACTATCAGAGTGTTGATGAAACACAGAAATTGCCTCGGGATTGAATACAACAGTCACCATGCGCGCTTTCCTCCATGGGAGTAATGTCTCTAACAGTCTACGCTGTGATCGTTGCCCAGAAGACCAGTAGTAGTTTCCTATGCAAATCTGGAGGCTTTCTGTACACTGTGGACTATCAGAGTGTTGATGAAACACAGAAATTGCATCGGGGTGTAATACAATAGTCTCCATGCGCAGTTTCCTCCGTGGGAGTAATGTCTCTAACAGTTTACGCTTTGATCGTTCCCAGGAAGACCAGTAGTAGTTTAGGATGCACATCTGGAGGCTTTCTGTTCTCTGTGGACTATCAGAGTGTTGATGAAACACAGAAATTGCATCGGGATTGAATACAACAGTCACCATGCGCACTTTCCTCCATGGGAGTAATTCTCAAACAGTCTATGCTTTGATCGTTCCCTGTAAGACCAGTAGTAGTTTCCGATGCACATCTCGAGGCATTCTGTACTCTGTGGACTATCAGAGTGTTGATGAAACACAGAAATTGCCTCGGGATTGAATACACCAGTCACCATGCGCTCTTTCCTCCATGGGAGGAATGTCTCGAACTGTCTACGCTTTGATCGATCCCTGGATGACCAGTAGTAGTTTCCGCTGCACATCTGGAGGCATTCAGTTGTCTGTGGACTATCAGAGTGTTGATGAAACACAGAAATTGCGTCGGGATTGAATACAACAGTCACCATGCGCACTTTCCTCCATGGGAGTAATGTCTCAAACAGTCTACGCTTTGAACGTTCCCTAGAAGACCTGTAGTAGTTTCCGATGCACATCTGGAGGCTTTCTGTACTCTGTGGACTATCAGTGTGTTGGTGAAACAGAGAAATTGCATCGGGATTGAATACAACAGTCTCCATGCGCAGCTTCCTTCATGGGGGTAATTCTCAAACAGTCTACGCTTTGATAGTGCCCTGGAAGACCAGTAGTAGTTTCAATTGCACATCTGGAGGCATTATGTAATCTGTGGACTACCAGAGTGTTGATGAAACACAGAAATTGCATCGGGATTGAATACAACAGTCACCATGCGCACTTTACTCCATGGGAGTACTGTCTCAAACAATCTACGCTTTGATCGTTCCCTGGAAGACCAGTAGTAGTTTCCGATGCACATCTGGTGGCATTCTGTAATGTGTAGACTATCAGAGTGTTGATGAAACACAGTAATTGCATCGGGATTGAATACAACAGTCACCATGCGCACTTTCCTCCATGGGAGTAATGTCTCTAACAGTCTACGCTTTGATCGTTCCCTAGAAGACCAGTAGTAGTTTCCGATGCACATCTGGAGGCTTTCAGTACTCTGTGGACTATCAGAGTGTTGTTGAAACACAGAAATTGCATCGGGATTGAATACAACAGTCTCCAAGCACAGTTTCCTCCATGGGTGTAATGTCTCAAACAGTCTACGCTTTGATCGTTCCCTGGAAGACCAGTAGTAGTTTCAATTGCACATCTGGAGGCATTCTGTAATCTGTGGACTACCAGAGTGTTGATGAAACACAGAAATTGCATCGGGATTGAATACAACAGTCACCATGCGCACTTTACTCCATGGGAGTAATGTCTCTAACAGTCTACGCTTTGATCGTTACCTGGAAGACCAGTAGCAGTTTCCGATGCACATCTGGAGGCATTCTGTAATCTGTGGAGTATCAAAGTGTTGATGAAACACAGAAATTGCATCGCGATTGAATACAACAGTCACCATGCGCACTTTCCTCCATGGGAGTAATGTCTCAAATAGTCTACGCTTTGATCGTTCCCTGGAAGACCAGTAGTAGTTTTCGATGCACATCTGGAGGCATTCTGTAAAATGTGGACTATTATAGTGTTGATGAAACACAGAAATTGCATCCGGATTGAATACAACAGTCACCATGCGCACTTTCCTCCACGGGAGTACTGTCTCAAACAATCTACGCTTTGATCGTTCCCTGGAAGACCAGTAGTAGTTTCCGATGCACATCTGGTGGCATTCTGTAATGTGTAGACTATCAGAGTGTTGATGAAACACAGTAATTGCATCGGGATTGAATACAACAGTCACCATGCGCACTTTCCTCCATGGGAGTAATGTCTCTAACAGTCTACGCTTTGATCGTTCCCTAGAAGACCAGTAGTAGTTTCCGATGCACATCTGGAGGCTTTCAGTACTCTGTGGACTATCAGAGTGTTGTTGAAACACAGAAATTGCATCGGGATTGAATACAACAGTCTCCAAGCACAGTTTCCTCCATGGGTGTAATGTCTCAAACAGTCTACGCTTTGATCGTTCCCTGGAAGACCAGTAGTAGTTTCAATTGCACATCTGGAGGCATTCTGTAATCTGTGGACTACCAGAGTGTTGATGAAACACAGAAATTGCATCGGGATTGAATACAACAGTCACCATGCGCACTTCACTCCATGGGAGTAATGTCTCTAACAGTCTACGCTTTGATCGTTCCCTAGAAGACCAGTAGTAGTTTCCGATGCACATCTGGAGGCTTTCAGTACTCTGTGGACTATCAGAGTGTTGTTGAAACACAGAAATTGCATCGGGATTGAATACAACAGTCTCCAAGCACAGTTTCCTCCATGGGTGTAATGTCTCAAACAGTCTACGCTTTAATCGTTCCCTGGAAGACCAATAGTAGTTTCAATTGCGCATCTGGAGGCATTCTGTAATCTGTGGACTATCAGTGTGTTGATAAAACACAGAAATTGCATCGGGATTGAATACAAAAGTCACCATGCACACTTTCCTCCATGGGAGTAATGTTTCAAAGAGTTTACGCTTTGATCGTTACCTGGAAGACCAGTAGCAGTTTCCGATGCACATCTGGAGGCATTCTGTAATCTATGGACTATCAAAGTGTTGATGAAACACAGAAATTGCATCGGGATTGAATACAACAGTCACAATGCGCACTTTCCTCCATTGGACTAATGTCTCAAACAGTCTACGCTTTCATCGTTCCCTGGAAGACCAGTAGTAGTTTTCGATGCACATCTGGAGGCATTCTGTAAAATGTGGACTATCATAGTGTCGATGAAACACAGAAATTGCATCCGGATTGAATACAACAGTCACCATGCGCACTTTCCTCCACGGGAGTACTGTCTCAAACAATCTACGCTTTGATCGTTCCCTGGAAGACCAGTAGTAGTTTCCGATGCACATCTGGTGGCATTCTGTAATGTGTAGACTATCAGAGTGTTGATGAAACACAGTAATTGCATCGGGATTGAATACAACAGTCACCATGCGCACTTCCCTCCATGGGAGTAATGTCCTAACAATCTACGCATTGATCGTTCACTAGAAGACCAGTAGTAGTTTCCGATGCACATCTGGAGGCTTTCTGTACTCTGTGGACTATCAGAGTGTTGATGAAACACAGAAATTGCATCGGGATTGAATACAACAGTCTCCATGCGCAGTTTCCTCCATGGGAGTAATGTCTCAAATAGTCTACGGTTTGATCGTTCCCTGGAAGACCAATAGTTGTTTCAATTGCACATCTGGAGGCATTCTGCAATCTGTGGACTAAAAGAGTGATGATAAAACACAGAAATTGCATCGGGATTGAATGCAACAGTTACCATGCGCACATTCCTCCATCGGAGTAATGTTTCAAAATGTTTACGCTTTGATCGTTCCCTGGAAGACCAGTAGCAGTTTCCGATGCACATCTGAAGCCATTCTGTAATCTGTGGAGTATCAGAGTATTCATGAAACACAGAAATTGCATCGGGATTGAATACAACAGTCACCATGCGCACATACCTACATAAAAGTAATGTCTCAACAGTCTACGTTTTGATCGTTCCCTGGAAGACCAGTACTAGTTTCCGATGCACATCTGGAGGCATTCTGTAATCTGTGGAATATCAGAGTGTTGATGAAAGACAGAAATTGCATCGGGATTGAATACAACAGTCACCATGCGCACTTTCCTCCATGGGAGTAATGTCTCAAACAGTCTACGCTTTGATCGTTCCCTGGAAGAACAGTAGTAGTTTCCGATGCACATTTGGAGTCTTTTTGTTCTCTGTGGACTACCAGAGTGTTGATGAAACACAGAAATTGCATCGGGATTGTATACAACAGTCACCATGCGCGCTTTCCCCCATGGGAGTAAAGTCTCTAACAGTCTACCCGTTGATCGTTCATTGGAAGACCAGTAGAGGTTTCCGATGAACATCTGGAGGCATTCTGTAATCTGTGGACTATCAGAGTGTTGATCAAACACAGAAATTGCATCGGGATTGAATACAACAGTCTCCATGCGCAGTTTCCTCCATGGGAGTAATGTCTCAAACAGTCTACGCTTTGATCGTTCCCTGGAAGACCAGTAGTAGTTCCCGATGCACATCTGCGGGCTTTCTGTAATCTGTGGACTATCAGAGTGTTGATGAAACACAGAAATAGCCTCGGGATTGAATACAACAGTCAACATGCCCACTTTCCTCCATGGGAGTAATTCTCAAACAGTCTATGCTTTGATCGTTACCTGTAAGACCAGTAGTAGTTTCCGATGCACATCTGGTGGCATTCTGTAATCTGTGGACTATCAGAGTGTTGATGAAACACAGAAATTGCATCGGGAATGAATACAACAGTCACCATGCGCAGGTTCCTCCATGGGAGTAATGTCTCAAACAGTCTACGCTTTGATCGTTCCCTGGAAGACCAGTAGTAGTTTCCGATGCACATCTGGGGGCTTTCTGTAATCTGTGGACTATCAGAGTGTTGATGAAACACAGAAATTGCCATGGGATTGAATACAACAGTCACCATGCGCACTTTCCTCCATGGGAGTAATGTCTCTAACAGTCTACGCTGTGATCGTTCCCCAGAAGACCAGTAGTAGTTTCCTATGCACATCTGGAGGCTTTCTGTACACTGTGGACTATGAGAGTGTTGATGAAACACAGAAATTGCATCGGGGTGTAATACAATAGTCTCCATGCACAGTTTCCTCCGTGGGAGTAATGTCTCTAACAGTTTACGCTTTGATCGTTCCCAGGAAGACCAGTAGTAGTTTAGGATGCACATCTGGAGGCTTTCTGTTCTCTGTGGACTATCAGAGTGTTGATGCAACACAGAAATTGCATCGGGATTGAATACAACAGTCACCATGCGCACTTTCCTCCATGGGAGAAATTCTCAAACAGTCTATGCTTTGATCGTTCCCTGTAAGACCAGTAGTGGTTTCCGATGCACATCTCGAGGCATTCTGTACTCTGTGGACCGTCTGAGTGTTGATGAAACACAGAAATTGCATCGGGATTGAATACACCAGTCGACATGCGCACTTTCCTCCATGGGAGTAATGTCTCGAACTGTCTACGCTTTGATCGATCCCTGGAAGACCAGTAGTAGTTTCCGATGCACATCTGGAGGCATTCAGTAGTCTGTGGACTATCAGAGTGTTGATGAAACACAGAAATTGCGTCGGGATTGAATACAACAGTCACTATGCGCACTTTCCTCCACGGGAGTACTGTCTCAAACAATCTACGCTTTGATCGTTCCCTGTAAGACCAGTAGTAGTTTCCGATGCACATCTGGTGGCATTCTGTAATCTGTGGACTATCAGAGTGTTGATGAAACACAGAAATTGCATCGGGAATGAATACAACAGTCACCATGCAGAGTTTCCTCCATGGGAGTAATGTCTCAAACAGTCTACGCTTTGATCGTTCCCTGGAAGACCAGTAGTAGTTTCCGATGCACATCTGGGGGCTTTCTGTAATCTGTGGACTATCAGAGTGTTGATGAAACACAGAAATTGCCTCGGGATTGAATACAACAGTCACCATGCGCACTTTCCTCCATGGGAGTAATGTCTCTAACAGTTTACGCTTTGATCGTTCCCAGGAAGACCAGTAGTAGTTTAGGATGCACATCTGGAGACTTTCTGTTCTCTGTGGACTATCAGAGTGTTGATGAAACACAGAAAATTCATCGGGATTGAATACAACAGTCTCCATGCCCAGTTTCCTCCATGGGGGTAATTCTCAAACAGTCTACGCTTTGATAGTTCCCTGGAAGACCAGTAGTAGTTTCAATTGCACATCTGGAGTCATTCTGTAATCTTTGGACTACCAGAGTGTTGATGAAACACAGTAATTGCATCGGGATTGAATACAACAGTCACCATGCGCACTTTACTCCATGGGAGTAATGTCTCTAACAGTCTACGTTTGATCGTTCCCTGGAAGACCAGTAGTAGTTTCCGATGCACATATGGAGGCTTTCCGTAATCTGTGGAATATCAGAGTGTTGATGAAACACGGAAATTGCATCGGGATTGAATACAACAGTCACCATGCCCACTTGTCTTCCTTGAGAGTAATGTTTCAAAGAGTTTACGCTTTGATCGTTACCTGGAAGACCAGTAGCAGTTGCCGATGCACATCTGGAGGCATTCTTTAATCTGTGGAGTATCAGAGTGTTGATGAAACACAGAAATTGCATCGGGATTGAATACAACAGTCACAATGCGCACTTTCCTCCATTGGACTAATGTCTCAAACAGTCTACGCTTTCATCGTTCCCTGGAAGACCAGTAGTAGTTTTCGATGCACATCTGGAGGCATTCTGTAAAATGTGGACTATCATAGTGTTGATGAAACACAGTAATTGCATCGGGATTGAATACAACAGTCACCATGCGCACTTCCCTCCATGGGAGTAATGTCCTAACAATCTACGCATTGATCGTTCACTAGAAGACCAGTAGTAGTTTCCGATGCACATCTGGAGGCTTTCTGTACTCTGTGGACTATCAGAGTGTTGATGAAACACAGAAATTGCATCGGGATTGAATACAACAGTCTCCATGCGCAGTTTCCTCCATGGGAGTAATGTCTCAAATAGTCTACGCTTTGATCGTTCCCTGGAAGACCAATAGTTGTTTCAATTGCACATCTGGAGGCATTCTGCAATCTGTGGACTAAAAGAGTGATGATAAAACACAGAAATTGCATCGGGATTGAATACAACAGTTACCATGCGCACATTCCTCCATCGGAGTAATGTTTCAAAGAGTTTACGCTTTGATCGTTCCCTGGAAGACCAGTAGCAGTTTCCGATGCACATCTGAAGCCATTCTGTAATCTGTGGAGTATCAGAGTATTCATGAAACACAGAAATTGCATCGGGATTGAATACAACAGTCACCATGCGCACGTACCTACATAAAAGTAATGTCTCAACAGTCTACGTTTTGATCGATCCCTGGAAGACCAGTAGTAGTTTCAGATGCACATTTGGAGTCTTTCTGTTCTCTGTGGACTACCAAAGTGTTGATGAAACACAGAAATTGCATCGGGATTGTATACAACAGTCACCATGCGCGCTTTCCTCCATGGGAGTAAAGTCTCAAACTGTCTACCCCTTGATCGTTCCTTGGAAGACCAGTAGAGGTTTCCGATGAACATCTGGAGGCATTCTGTAATCTGTGGACTATCAGAGTGTTGATGAAACACAGAAATTGCATCGGGATTGAATACAACAGTCTCCATGCGCAGTTTCCTCCATGGGAGTAATGTCTCAAACAGTCTACGCTTTGATCGTTCGCTGGAAGACCAGTAGTAGTTCCCGATGCACATCTGGGGGCTTTCTGTAATCTGTGGACTATCAGAGTGTTGATGAAACACAGATATTGCATCGGGAATGAATACAACAGTCACCATGCGCAGTTTCCTCCATGGGAGTAATGTCTCACACAGTCTACGCTTTGATCGTTACCTGTAAGACCAGTAGTAGTTTCCGATGCACATCTGGTGGCATTCTGTAATCTGTGGACTATCAGAGTGTTGATGAAACACAGAAATTGCATCTGGAATGAATACAACAGTCGCCATGCGCAGTTTCCTCCATGGGAGTAATGTCTCAAACAGTCTACGCTTTGATCGTTCCCTGGAAGACCAGTAGTAGTTTCCGATGCACATCTGGGGGCTTTCTATAATCTGTGGACTATCAGAGTGTTGATGAAACACAGAAATTGCCTCGGGATTAAATACAACAGTCACCATGCGCACTTTCCTCCATGGGAGTAATGTCTCTAACAGTCTACGCTGTGATCGTTCCCCAGAAGACCAGTAGTTGTTTCCTATGCACATCTGGAGGCTTTCTGTACACTGTGGACTATCAGAGTGTTGATGAAACACAGAAATTGCATCGGGGTGTAATACAATAGTCTCCATGCGCAGTTTCCTCCGTGGGAGTAATGTCTCTAACAGTTTACGCTTTGATCGTTCCCAGGAAGACCAGTAGTAGTTTAGGATGCACATCTGGAGGCTTTCTCTTCTCTGTGGACTATCAGAGTGTTGATGCAACACAGAAATTGCATCGGGATTGAATACAACAGTCACCATGCGCACTTTCCTCCATGGGAGAAATTCTCAAACAGTCTATGCTTTGATCGTTCCCTGTAAGACCAGTAGTGGTTTCCGATGCACATATCGAGGCATTCTGTACTCTGTGGACTATCTGAGTGTTGATGAAACACAGAAATTGCATCGGGATTGAATACACCAGTCACCATGCGCACTTTCCTCCATGGGAGTAATGTCTCGAACTGTCTACGCTTTGATCGATCCCTGGAAGACCAGTAGTAGTTTCCGATGCACATCTGGAGGCATTCAGTAGTCTGTGGACTATCAGAGTGTTGATGAAACACAGAAATTGCGTCGGGATTGAATACAACAGTCACTATGCGCACTTTCCTCCACGGGAGTACTGTCTCAAACAATCTACGCTTTGATCGTTCCCTGTAAGACCAGTAGTAGTTTCCGATGCACATCTGGTGGCATTCTGTAATCTGTGGACTATCAGAGTGTTGATGAAACACAGAAATTGCATCGGGAATGAATACAACAGTCACCATGCAGAGTTTCCTCCATGGGAGTAATGTCTCAAACAGTCTACGCTTTGATCGTTCCCTGGAAGACCAGTAGTAGTTTCCGATGCACATCTGGGGGCTTTCTGTAATCTGTGGACTATCAGAGTGTTGATGAAACACAGAAAATTCATCGGGATTGAATACAACAGTCTCCATGCGCAGTTTCCTCCATGGGGGTAATTCTCAAACAGTCTACGCTTTGATAGTTCCCTGGAAGACCAGTAGTAGTTTCAATTGCACATCTGGAGTCATTCTGTAATCTGTGGACTACCAGAGTGTTGATGAAACACAGAAATTGCATCGGGATTGAATACAACAGTCACCATGCAAACTTTACTCCATGGGAGTAATGTCTCTAACAGTCTACGTTTGATCGTTCCCTGGAAGACCAGTAGTAGTTTCCGATGCACATATGGAGGCTTTCCGTAATCTGTGGAATATCAGAGTGTTGATGAAACACGGAAATTGCATCGGGGTTGAATACAACAGTCACCATGCGCACTTTACTCCATGGGAGTAATGTCTCTAACAGTCTACGTTTGATCGTTCCCTGGAAGACCAGTAGAGGTTTCCGATGAACATCTGGAGGCATTCTGTAATCTGTGGACTATCAGAGTGTTGATGAAACACAGAAATTGCATCGGGATTGAATACAACAGTCTCCATGCGCAGTTTCCTCCATGGGAGTAATGTCTCAAACAGTCTACGCTTTGATCGTTCCCTGGAAGACCAGTAGTAGTTCCCGATGCACATCTGGGGGCTTTCTGTAATCTGTGGACTATCAGTGTGTTGATGAAACACAGAAATAGCCTCGGGATTGAATACAACAGTCAACATGCCCACTTTCCTCAATGGGAGTAATTCTCAAACAGTCTATGCTTTGATCGTTACCTGTAAGACCAGTAGTAGTTTCCGATGCACATCTGGTGGCATTCTGTAATCTGTGGACTATCAGAGTGTTGATGAAACACAGAAATTGCATCGGGAATGAATACAACAGTCACCATGCGCAGTTTCCTCCATGGGAGTAATGTCTCAAACAGTCTACGCTTTGATCGTTCCCTGGAAGACCAGTAGTAGTTTCCGATGCACATCTGGGAGCTTTCTGTAATCTGTGGACTATCAGAGTGTTGATGAAACACAGAAATTGCCTCGGGATTGAATACAACAGTCACCATGCGCACTTTCCTCCATGGGAGTAATGTCTGTAACAGTCTACGTTGTGATCGTTCCCCAGAAGACCAGTAGTAGTTTCCTATGCACATCTGGAGGCTTTCTGTACACTGTGGACTATCAGAGTGTTGATGAAACACAGAAATTGCATCGGGGTGTAATACAATAGTCTCCATGCGCAGTTTCCTCCGTGGGAGTAATGTCTCTAACAGTTTACGCTCTGATCGTTCCCTGGAAGACCAGTAGTAGTTTCAATTGCACATCTGGAGTCATTCTGTAATCTGTGGACTACCAGAGTGTTGATGAAACACAGAAATTGCATCGGGATTGAATACAACAGTCACCATGCGCACTTTCCTCCTAGGGAGAAATTCTCAAACAGTCTATGCTTTGATCGTTCCCTGTAAGACCAGTAGTAGTTTCCGATGCACATCTCGAGGCATTCTGTACTCTGTGGACTGTCTGAGTGTTGATGAAACACAGAGATTGCATCGGGATTGAATACACCAGTCACCATGCTCACTTTCCTCCATGGGAGTAATGTCTCGAACTGTCTACGCTTTGATCGATCCCTGGAAGACCAGTAGTAGTTTCCGATGCACATCTTGGAGGCATTCAGTAGTCTGTGGACTATCAGAGTGTTGATGAAACACAGAAATTGCGTCTGGATTGAATACAACAGTCACTATGCGCACTTTCCTCCACGGGAGTACTGTCTCAAACAATCTACGCTTTGATCGTTCCCTGTAAGACCAGTAGTAGTTTCCGATGCACATCTGGTGGCATTCTGTAATCTGTGGACTATCAGAGTGTTGATGAAACACAGAAATTGCATCGGGAATGAATACAACAGTCACCATGCAGAGTTTCCTCCATGGGAGTAATGTCTCAAACAGTCTACGCTTTGATCGGTCCCTGGATACCAGTAGTAGTTTCCGATGCACATCTGGGGGCTTTCTGTAATCTGTGGACTATCAGAGTGTTGATGAAACACAGAAATTGCCTCGGGATTGAATACAAGAGTCACCATGCGCACTTTCCTCCATGGGAGTAATGTCTCTAACAGTCTACGCTGTGATCGTTCCCCAGAAGACCAGTAGTAGTTTCCTATGCACATCTGGAGTCTTTCTGTACACTGAGGACTATCAGAGTGTTGATGAAACACAGAAATTGCATCGGGGTGTAATACAATAGTCTCCATGCGCAGTTTCCTCCGTGGGAGTAATGTCTCTAACAGTTTACGCTTTGATCATTCCCAGGAAGACCAGTAGTAGTTTAGGATGCACATCTGGAGGCTTTCTGTTCTCTGTGGACTATCAGAGTGTTGATGAAACACAGAAATTGCATCGGGGTTGAATACAACAGTCTCCATGCGCAGTTTCCTCCATGGGGGTAATTCTCAAACAGTCTACGCTTTGATAGTTCCCTGGAAGACCAGTAGTAGTTTCAATTGCACATCTGGAGTCATTCTGTAATCTGTGGACTACCAGAGTGTTGATGAAACACAGAAATTGCATCGGGATTGAATACAACAGTCACCATGCGCACTTTACTCCATGGGAGTAATGTCTCTAACAGTCTACGTTTGATCGTTCCCTGGAAGACCAGTAGTAGTTTCCGATGCACATATGGAGGCTTTCCGTAATCTGTGGAATATCAGAGTGTTGATGAAACACAGAAATTGCATCGGGATTGAATACAACAGTCACCATGCCCACTTGTCTTCCTTGGGAGTAATGTTTCAAAGAGTTTACGCTTTGATCGTTACCTGGAAGACCAGTAGCAGTTGCCGATGCACATCAGGAGGCATTCTTTAATCTGTGGAGTATCAGAGTGTTGATGAAACACAGAAATTGCATCGGGATTGAATACAACAGTCACCATGCTCACATTCCTCTATAAAAGTAATATCTCAACAGTCTACGCTTTGATCGTTACTTGGAAGACAAGTAGTAGTTTCCGATGCACATATGGAGGCTTTCCGTAATCTGTGGAATATCAGAGTGTTCATGAAACACGGAAATTGCATCGGGATTGAATACAACAGTCCCCATGCCCACTTGTCTTCCTTGGGAGTAATGTTTCAAAGAGTTTACGCTTTGATCGTTACCTGGAAGACCAGTACCAGTTACCGATGCACATCTGGAGGCGTTCTTTAATCTGTGGAGTATCAGAGTGTTGATGAAACACAGAAATTGCATCGGGATTGAATACAACAGTCACCATGCTCACATTCCTCTATAAAAGTAATGTCTCAACAGTCTACGCTTTGATCGTTCCCAGGAAGACCAGTAGTAGTTTAGGATGCACATCTGGAGGCTTTCTGTTCTCTGTGGACTATCAGAGTGTTGATGAAACACAGAAATTGCATCGGGATTGAATACAACAGTCTCCATGCGCAGTTTCCTCCATGGGGGTAATTCTCAAACAGTCTACGCTTTGATAGTTCCCTGGAAGACCAGTAGTAGTTTCAATTGCACATCTGGAGTCATTCTGTAATCTGTGGACTACCAGAGTGTTGATGAAACACAGAAATTGCATCGGGATTGAATACAACAGTCACCATGCGCACTTTACTCCATGGGAGTAATGTCTCTAACAGTCTACGTTTGATCCTTCCCTGGAAGACCAGTAGTAGTTTCCGATGCACATCTGGAGGCATTCTGTAATCTGTGGAATATCAGAGTGTTGATGAAACACAGAAATTGCATCGGGATTGAATACAACAGTCACCATGCGCACTTTCCTCCATGCGAGTAATGTCTCAAACAGTCTACGCTTTGATCGTTCCCTGGAAGACCAGTAGTAGTTTCCGATGCACATCTGGAGTCTTTCTGTTCTCTGTGGACTACCAGAGTGTTGATGAAACACAGAAATTGCATCGGGATTGAATACAACAGTCACCATGCGCGCTTTCCTCCATGGGAGTAAAGTCTCAAACAGTCTACCCCTTGATCGTTCCTTGGAAGACCAGTAGAGGTTTCCGATGAACATCTGGAGGTATTCTGTAATCTGTGGACTATCAGAGTGTTGATGAAACACAGAAATTGCATCGGGATTGAATGCAACAGCCTCCATGCGCAGTTTCCTCCATGGGAGTAATGTCTCAAACAATCTACGCTTTGATCGTTCCCTGGAAGACCAGTAGTAGTTCCCGATGCACATCTGGGGGCTTTCTGTAATCTGTGGACTATCAGAGTGTTGATGAAACACAGAAATAGCCTCGGGAATGAATACAACAGTCAACATGCCCACTTTCCTCCATGGGAGTAATTCTCAAACAGTCTATGCTTTGATCGTTACCTGTAAGACCAGTAGTAGTTTCCGATGCACATCTGGAGGCATTCTGTAATCTGTGGACTATCAGAGTGTTGATGAAACACAGAAATTGCATCGGGAATGAATACAACAGTCACCATGCGCAGTTTCCTCCATGGGAGTAATGTCTCAAACAGTCTACGCTTTGATCGTTCCCTGGAAGACCAGTAGTAGTTTCCGATGCACATCTGGGGGCTTTCTGTAATCTGTGGACTATCAGAGTGTTGATGAAACACAGAAATTGCCTCGGGATTGAATACAACAGTCACCATGCGCACTTTCCTCCATGGGAGTAATGTCTCAAATAGTCTACGCTTTGATCGTTCCCTGGAAGTACAGTAGTTGTTTCCGATGCACATCTGGGGGCCTTCTGTAATCTGTGGACTATCAGAGTGTTGATGAAACACAGAAATTGCCTCGGGATTGAATACAACAGTCACCATGCGCACTTTCCTCCATGGGAGTAATGTCTCTAACAGTCTACGCTGTGATCGTTCCCCAGAAGACCAGTAGTAGTTTCCTATGCACATCTGGAGGCTTTCTGTACACTGAGGCCTATCAGAGTGTTGATGAAACACAGAAATTGCATGGGGGTGTAATACAATAGTCTCCATGCGCAGTTTCCTCCGTGGGAGTAATGTCTCTAACAGTTTACGCTTTGATCGTTCCCAGGAAGACCTGTAGTAGTTTAGGATGCACATCTGGAGGCTTTCTGTTCTCTGTAAACTATCAGAGTGTTGATGAAACACAGAAATTGCATCGGGATTGAATACAAAAGTCTTCATGCGCAGTTTCCTCCATGGGGGTAATTCTCAAACAGTCTACGCTTTGATAGTTCCCTGGAAGACCAGTAGTAGTTTCAATTGCACATCTGGAGTCATACTGTAATCTGTGGACTACCAGAGTGTTGATGAAACACAGAAATTGCATCGGGATTGAATACAACAGTCACCATGCGCACTTTCCTCCATGGGAGAAATTCTCAAACAGTCTATGCTTTGATCGTTCCCTGTAAGACCAGTAGTAGTTTCCGATGCATATCTCGAGGCATTCTGTACTCTGTGGACTATCTGAGTGTTGATGAAACACAGAAATTGCATCGGGATTGAATACACCAGTCACCATGCGCACTTTCCTCCATGGGAGTAATGTCTCGAACTGTCTACGCTTTGATCGATCCCTGGAAGACCAGTAGTAGTTTCCGATGCACATCTGGAGGCATTCAGTAGTCTGTGGACTATCAGAGTGTTGATGAAACACAGAAATTGCATCGGGATTGAATACAACAGTCACCATGCGCACTTTACTCCATGGGAGTAATGTCTCTAACAATCTACGTTTGATCGTTCCCTGGAAGACCAGTAGTAGTTTCCGATGCACATATGGAGGCTTTCCGTAATCTGTGGAATATCAGAGTGTTGATGAAACAAGGAAATTGCATCGGGATTGAATACAACAGTCACCATGCCCACTTGTCTTCCTTGGGAGTAATGTTTCAAAGAGTTTACGCTTTGATCGTTACCTGGAAGACCAGTAGCAGTTGCCGATGCACATCTGTAGGCATTCTTTAATCTGTGGAGTATCAGAGTGTTGATGAAACACAGGAATTGCATCGGGATTGAATACAACAGTCACCATGCTCACATTCCTCTATAAAAGTAATGTCTCAACAGTCTACGCTTTGATCGTTCCCTGGAAGACCAGTAGTAGTTTCCGATGCACATATGGAGGCATTCTGTAATCTGTGGAATATCAGAGTGTTGATGAAACACAGAAATTGTATCGGGATTGAATACAACAGTCACCATTCCCACTTTCCTCCATGGGAGTAATGTCTCAAACAGTCTAAACTTTGATCGTTCCCTGGAAGAGCAGTAGTAGTATCCGATGCACATCTGGAGGCTTTCTGTTCTCTGTGGACTATCAGAGTTTTGATGTAACACAGAAATTGCATCAGGATTGAATACAACAGTCACCATGCGCACTTTCCTCCATAGGAGTAATTCTCAAAGGGTCTATGATATGATCGTTCCCTGTAAGACCAGTAGTAGTTTCCCATACACATCTCAAGGCGTTGTGTACTGTGTGGACTATCTGTGTGTTGATGAAACACAGAAATTGCATCGGGATTGAATACAACAGTCACCATGCGCACTTTCCTCCATGGGAGTAGTGTCTCTAACATTCTACGCTTTCATCGTTCCCTGGAAGACCAGTAGTAGTTTCCGATGCACATCTGGAGGTTTTCTGTACTCTGTGGACTATCAGAGTGCTGATGAAACACAGAAATTGCATCACGATTGAATACAACAGTCACTATGCGCACTTTCCTCAACGGGAGTAATGTCTCTAACAGTCTACGCTTTGATCGTTCCCTAGAAGACCAGTAGTAGTTTCCGATGCACATGTGGAGGCATTCTGTACTCTGTGGAATATCAGAGTTTTGATGAAACACAGAAATTGCATCGGGATTGAATAAAACAGTCTCCAAGCGCAGTTTCCTCCATGGGTGTAATGTCTCAAACAGTCTACGCTTTGATCGTTCCCTGGAAGACCAGTAGTAGTTTCAATTGCACATCTGGAGGCATTCTGTAATCTATGGACTACCAGAGTGTTGATGAAACACAGAAATTGCATCGGGATTGAATACAACAGTCACCATGCGCACTTCCCTCCATGGGAGTAATGTTTCAAAGAGTTTACGCTTTGATCGTTCATTGGAAGACCAGTAGCAGTTTCCGATGCACATCTGGAGGCATTCTGTAATCTATGGACTATCAGAGTGTTGATGAAACACAGAAATTGCATCGGGATTGAATACAACAGTCACAATGCGCACTTTCCTCCATTGGACTAATGTCTCAAACAGTCTACGCTTTCATCGTTCCCTGGAAGACCAGTAGTAGTTTTCGATGCACATCTGGAGGCATTCTGTAAAATGTGGACTATCAGAGTGTTGATGAAACAAAGAAATTGCATCCGGATTGAATAGAACAGTCACCATGCGCACTTTGCTCCACGGGAGCAATGTCTCAAACAATCTACGATTTGATCGTTCCCTGGAAGACCAGTAGTAGTTTCCGATGCACATCTGGTGGCATTTTGTAATGTGTAGACTATCAGGGTGTTGATGAAACACAGTAATTGCATCGGGATTGAATACAACAGTCACCATGCGCACTTTCCTCCATGGGAGAAATGTCTCTAACAGTCTACCCTTTGATCGTTCCCCAGAAGACCAGTAGTAGTTTCCTATGCACATCTGGAGGCTTTCTGTACACTGTGGACTATCAGAGTGTTGATGAAACACAGGAAATGCATCGGGGTTGAATACAACAGTCAACATGCGCACTTTCCTCCATTTGAGTGATTCTCAAACAGTCTATGCTTTGATCGTTCCCTGTTAGACCTGTGGTAGTTTCCGATGCACATCTGGTGGCTTTCTGTAATCTGTGGACTATCAGAGTGTTGATGAAACACAGAAATTGCATCGGGAATGAATACAACAGTCACCATGCGCAGTTTCCTCCATGGGAGTAACGTCTCAAACAGTCTACGCTTTGATCGTTCCCTGGAAGACCGGTAGTAGTTTCCGATTCACATCTGGGGGCTTTCCGTAATCTGTGGAATATCAGAGTGTAGATGAAACACAGAAATTGCATCGGGATTGAATACAACAGTCACCATGCGCACTTTCCTCCATGGGAGTAATGTCTCTAACAGTCTACGCTTTAATCGTTCCCTGGAAGACCAGTAGCAGTTTCCGATCCACATCTGGAGGCTTTCTGTTCTCTGAGGACTATCAGAGTGTTGATGAAACACAGAAATTGCATCGGGATTGAATACAACAGTCACCATGCGCACATTCCTCCATAAAAGTAATGTCTCAACAGTCTACGGTTTGATCGTTCCCTGGAACACCAGTAGTAGTTTCCGATGCACATCTGAAGGCATTCTGTAATCTGTGGAAATTCAGAGTGTTGATGAAACACAGAAATTGCTTCGGGATTGAATACAACAGTCACCATGCGCACCTTCCTCCATGGAAGTAATGTCTCAAACAGTCTCCGCTTTGATCGTTCCCTGGAAGACCAGTAGTAGTTTCCGATGCACATCTGGTGGCATTCTGTAATCTGTGGAGTATCAGAGTGTTGATGAAACACAGAAATTGCATCTGGATTGAATACAACAGTCACCATGCGCACTTTCCTACACGGGAGTAATGTCTCAAACAGTCTACGCTTTGATCCTTCACTGGAAGACCAGTAGTAGTTTCCGATGCACATCTGGTGGCATTCTGTAATCTGTGGACTATAAAAGTGTTGATGAAACACACAAATTGCATCGGGAATGAATACAAGAGTCACCATCCGCACTCTCCTCCATGGGAGTAATGTCTGAAACAGTCTACGACTTGATCGTTCCCTGGAAGACCAGTAGTAGTTTCCGATGCACATCTGGTGGCATTCTGTAATCTGGGGACAATCAGAGTGTTGATGAAACTCAGAAATTGCATCGGGATTGAATACAACAGTCACCATGCGCACTTTCCTCCATGGGAGTAGTGTCTCAAACAGTCTACTCTTTGATCGTTCCCTGGAAGACCAGTAGCAGGTTCCGATGCACATTTGGTGGCATTCTATAATCTGTGGCCTATCAGCGTGTTGATGAAACACAGAAATTGCATCGGGATTGAATATAACAGTCAGCATGCGCACTTTCCTCCATGGGAGTAATTCTCAAACAGTCTATGATTTGATCGTTCCCTGTAAGACCAGTAGTAGTTTCCGATGCACATCTGGAGGCATTCTGTAATCTGTGGACTATTAGAGTGTTGATGAAACACAGAAATTGCATCGGGATTGAATACAACAGTCACCATGCTCGAATTCCCCCATAAAAGTAATGTCTCAAACAGTATACGATTTGATCGTTCCCAGGAAGACCAGTAGTAGTTTCCGAAGAACATCTGGAATCATTCTGTAATCTGTGGACTATCAGAGTGTTGATGAAACACAGAAATTGCATCGGGATTGAATACAACAGTCACCATGCGCACTTTCCTCCATTGGAGTAATGTCTCAAACATTCTACGCTTTCATCGTTCCCTGGAAGACCAGTAGTAGTTTCCGATGCACATCTGGAGGCATTCTGTAAAATGTGGACTATCAGAGGGTTGACGAAACACAGAAATTGCTTCCGGATTGAATACAACAGCCACCATGCGCACTTTCCTCGACGGGAGTAATGTCTCAAACAATCTACGATTTGATCGTTCCCTGGAAGACCAGTAGTAGTTTCCGATGCACATCTGGTGGCATTCTGTAATGTGTAGACTATCACGGTGTTGATGAAACACAGTAATTGCATCGGGATTGAATACAACTGTCACCATGCGCACTATCCTCCATGGGAGTAATGTCTCTAACAGTCTACGCTTTGATTGTTCCTCTTAAGACCAGTAGTAGTTTCCTATGCACATCTGGAGGTTTTCTGTACACTGTGGACTATCAGAGTGTTGATGGAAGACAGAAATTGCGTCGGGATTGAATACAACAGTCACCATGCGCACTTTCCTCCATAAAATTAATGTCTCAATTAGTCTACGCTTTGATCGTTCCCTGGAAGACCAGTAGTAGTTTCCGATGAACATCTGGCGGCATTCTGTAATCTGTGGACTATCAGAGTGTTAATGAAACACTGAAATTGCATCGGGATTGAATACATCAGTCACCATGCGCACATTAATCCATGGGAGTAAAGTCTCAAACAGTCTACACTTTGATCGTTGCCTGGAAGACCAGTAGTAGTTTCCGATGAACATCTGGAGGCATTCAGTAATCTGTGGACTACTAGAGTGTTGATGAAACACAGAAATTGCATCGGGATTGGATACAACAGTCTCCATGCGCAATTTCCTCCATTGGAGTAATTCTCAAACAGTCTATGCTTTGATCGTTCCCTGTAAGACCAGTAGTAATTTCCGATGCACATCTGGTGGCATTCTTAATCTGTGGACTATCACAGTGTTGATGAAACACAGAAATTGCATCGGGAATGAATACAACTGTAGCCATGCGCAGTTTCCTCCATGGGAGTAATGTCTCAAACAGTCTACGCTTTGATCGTTCCCTGGAAGACCAGTAGTAGCTTCCGATGCACATCTGGAGGCATTCTGTAATCTGTGGACTATCAGAGTGTTGATGAAACACAGAAATTGCATTCGGATTGAATACAACAGTGACCATGCACACTTTCTTCCATGGCAGTAATGTCTCAACCAATCTACGCTTTGATCGTTCCCTGTAAGACCAGTAGTAGTTTCCAATGCTCATCTGGTGGCATTCTGTAATGTGTAGACTATCAGGGTGTTGATGAAATACAGTAATTGCATCGGGATTGAATACAACAGTCACCATGCGCACATTCCTCCTTAAAAGTAATGTCTCAAACAGTCTACGCTTTGATCGTTCCCTGGAAGACCACTAGTAGTTTCCGATGAACATCTGGAGGCATTCTGTAATCTGTGGACTATCAGAGAGTTGATGAAACACAGAAATTGCATCGGGATTGAACACAACAGTCACCATGCGCACTTTCCTCCATGTTAGTAATGTCTCAAAGAGTCTACGCTTTGATCGTTCCCTGGAAGACCAGTAGTAGTTTCCGATTAATATCTGGATTCATTCTGTATTCTGTGGAGTATCAGAGTGTTGATGAAACACAGAAATTGCATCGGGATTCAATACAACAGTCACCATGCGCACTATCCTCCATGGGAGTAATGTCTAAACAGTCTACGCTTTGATCGTTCCCTGGAAGACCAGTAGTAGTTTCCGATGCACATCTGGAGGCATTCTGTATAATGTGTAGTATTAGAGTGTTGATGAAACACAGAAATTGCGTCCGGATTGAATACAACAGTCACCATGCGCACTTTCCTCCACGGGAGTAATGTCTCAAACAAACTACGATTTGATCGTTCCCTGGAAGACCAGTAGTAGTTTCCGATGCACATCTGGTGGCATTCTGTAATGTGAAGTCTATCAGGGTGTTAATGAAACACAGTAATTGCATCGGGATTGAATACAACAGTCACCATGCGCACTTTCCTCCATGGGAGTAATCTCTCTAACAGTCTACGCTTTGATCGTTCCCCAGAAGACCAGTAGTAGTTTCCTATGCACATCTGGAGGCTTTCTGTACACTGTGGACTATCAGAGTGTTGATGAAACACAGAAATTGCATCGGGGTTCAATACAACAGTCTCCTTGCGCAGTTTCCTCCATGGCAGTAATGTCTCAAACAGTCTACGCTTTGATCGTTCCCTGGAAGACCAGTAGTAGTTTACGATGAACATCTGGAGGCATTCTGTAATCTGTGGACTATCAGAATGTTGATGAAACACAAAAATTGCATCGGGATTGAATACAAAAGTCACAATGCGCACTTTCCTCCATTTTAGTAATGTCTCTAAGAGTCCACGCTTTGATCGTTCCCTGGAAGACCAGTAGTAGTTTCCGATGCACATCTGGAGGCTTTCTGTACTCTGTGGACTATCAGAGTGTTGATAAAACACAAAAATTGCATCGGGATTGAATACAAAAGTCACAATGCGCACTTTCCTCCATTTTAGTAATGTCTCTAAGAGTCCACGCTTTGATCGTTCCCTGGAAGACCAGTAGTAGTTTCCGATGAACATCTGGAGGCATTCTGTAATCTGTGGACTATCAGAGTGTTGATGAATCACAGAAATTGCATCGGGATTGAATACAACAGTCACCATGCGCTCTTTCCTCCATGGGAGTAATGTCTCTAACAGTCTACGCTTTGATCGTTCCCCAGAAGACCAGTAGTAGTTTCCTATGCACATCTAGAGGCTTCCTGTACACTGTGAACTATCAGAGTGTTGATGAAAGACAGAAATTGCATCGGGGTTGAATACAAGAGTCTCCATGCGCAGTGTCCTCCATGGGAGTAATGTCTCAAACAGTCTACGCTTTGATCGTTCCCTGGAAGACCAGTAGTAGTTTCCGATGAACATCTGGAGGCATTCTGTAATCTGTGGACTATCAGAGTGTTGATGAAACACAGAAATTGCAACGGGATTGAATACAACAGTCACCATGCGCACTTTCCTCCACGCTAGTAATGTCTCAAACAGTCTACGCTTTGATCGTTCCCTGGAAGACCAGTAGTAGTTTCCGATGAACATCTGGCAGCATTCTGTAATCTGTGGACTATCAGAGTGTTGATGAAACACAGAAATTGCATCGGGATTGAATACAACAGTCACCATGCGCACTTTCCTCCAGGGGAGTAATGTCTCTAACAGTCTACGTTTTGATGGTTCCCTGGAAGACCAGTAGTAGTTTCCGATTAACATCTGGAGGCATTCTGTATTCTGTGGAGTATCAGAGTGTTGATGAAACACAGAAATTGCATCGGGATTGAATACAGCTGTCACCATGCGCACTTTCCTCCATGGGAGTAATGTCTCTAACAGTCTACGCTTTGATCGTTCCCCAGAAGACCAGTAGTAGTTTCCTATGCAAATCTAGAGGCTTTCTGTACACTGTGGACTGTCAGAGTGTTGATGAAAGACAGAAATTGCATCGGGGTTGAATACAAGAGTCTGCATGCGCAGTGTCCTCCATGGGAGTAATGTCTGAAACAGTCTACGCTTTGATCGTTCCCTGGAAGACCAGTAGTAGTTTCCGACGAACATCTGGCGGCATTCTGTAATCTGTGGACTATCAGAGTGTTGATGAAACACAGAAATTGCATCGGGATTGAATACAACTGTCACCATGCGCACTTTCCTCCACGGGAGTAATGTCTCTAACAGTCTACGCTTTGATCGTTCCCCAGAAGACCAGTAGTAGTTTCCTATGCACATCCAGAGGCTTTCTGTACACTGTGGACTATCAGAGTGTTGATGAAACACAGAAATTGCATCGGGGATGAATACAACAGTCTCCATGCGCAGTTTCCTTCATGGGAGTAATGTCTCAAACAGTCTACGTTTTGATCGTTCCCTGGAAGACCAGTAGTAGTTTCCGATGCACATCTGGTGGCATTCTGTAATCCGTGGACTATCAGAGTGTTAAAGAAACACAGAAATTGCATCGGGAATGAATACAACAGTCACCATGCGCACTTTCCTCCACGGGAGGTATGTCTCGAACAGTCTACGCTTTGATCGTTCCCTGGAAGACCAGTAGTAGTTTCCGATGAACATCTGGAGGCTTTCTGTAATCTATGGACTATCAGAGTGTTGATGAATCACAGAAGGTGCATCGGGATTGAATACAACAGTCACCATGCGCACTTTCCTCCATTGGAGTAATGTCTCAAACAGTCTACGCTTTCATAGTTCCCTGGAAGACCAGTAGTAGTTTTCGATGCACATCTGGAGGCATTCTGTAAAATGTGTAGTATCAGAGTGTTGATGAAACACAGAAATTGCATCCGGATTGAAAACAACAGTCACCATGCGCACTTTCCTCTACGGGAGTAATGTCTCAAACAAACTACGATTTGATCGTTCCCTGGAAGACCAGTAGTAGTTTCCGATGCACATCTGGTGGCATTCTGTAATGTGTAGACTATCAGGGTGTTAATGAAACACAGTAATTGCATCGGGATTGAATACAACAGTCACCATGCGCACTTTCCTCCATGGGAGTAATCTCTCTAACAGTCTACGCTTTGATCGTTCCCCAGAAGACCAGTAGTAGTTTCCTATGCACATCTGGAGGCTTTCTGTACACTGTGGACTATCAGAATGTTGATGAAACACAAAAATTGCATCGGGATTGAATACAAAAGTCACAATGCGCACTTTCCTCCATTTTAGTAATGTCTCTAAGAGTCCACGCTTTGATCGTTCCCTGGAAGACCAGTAGTAGTTTCCGATGCACATCTGGAGGCTTTCTGTACTCTGTGGACTATCAGAGTGTTGATAAAACACAAAAATTGCATCGGGATTGAATACAAAAGTCACAATGCGCACTTTCCTCCATTTTAGTAATGTCTCTAAGAGTCTACGCTTTGATCGTTCCCTGGAAGACCAGTAGTAGTTTCCGATGAGCATCTGGAGGCATTCTGTAATCTGTGGACTATCAGAGTGTTGATGAATCACAGAAATTGCATCGGGATTGAATACAACAGTCACCATGCGCTCTTTCCTCCATGGGAGTAATGTCTCTAACAGTCTACGCTTTGATCGTTTCCCAGAAGACCAGTAGTAGTTTCCTATGCACATCTAGAGGCTTTCTGTACACTGTGGACTATCAGAGTGATGATGAAAGACAGAAATTGCATCGGGGTTGAATTAAAGAGTCTCCATGCGCAGTGTCCTCCATGGGAGTAATGTCTCAAACAGTCTACGCTTTGATCGTTCCCTGGAAGACCAGTCGTAGTTTCCGATGCACATCTGGAGGCATTCTGTAATCTGTGGACTATCAGAGTGTTGATGAAACACAGAAATTGCATCGGGATTGAATACAACAGTCACCATGCGCACTTTCCTCCATGTTATTAATGCCTCAAAGAGTCTACGCTTTGATCGTTCCCTGGAAGACCAGTAGTAGTTTCCGATGCACATCTGGAGGCATTCTGTAATCTGTGGACTATCAGAGTGTTGATGAAACACAGAAATTGCATCGGGATTGAATACAACAGTCACCATGCGCACTTTCCTCCAGGGGAGTAATGTCTCTAACAGTCTACGTTTTGATCGTTCCCTGGAAGACCAGTAGTAGTTTCCGATTAACATCTGGAGGCATTCTGTATTCTGTGGAGTATCAGAGTGTTGATGAAACACAGAAATTGCATCGGGATTGAATACAGCTGTCACCATGCGCACTTTCCTCCATGGGAGTAATGTCTCTAACAGTCTACGCTTTGATCGTTCCCCAGATAGACCAGTAGTAGTTTCCTATGCAAATCTAGAGGCTTTCTGTACACTGTGGACTGTCAGAGTGTTGAGGAAAGACAGAAATTGCATCGGGGTTGAATACAAGAGTCTGCATGCGCAGTGTCCTCCATGGGAGTAATGTCTGAAACAGTCTACGCTTTGATCGTTCCCTGGAAGACCAGTAGTAGTTTCCGATTAACATCTGGAGGCATTCTGTATTCTGTGGAGTATCAGAGTGTTGATGAAACACAGAAATTGCTTCGGGATTGAATACAGCTGTCACCATGCGCACTTTCCTCCATGGGAGTAATGTCTCTAACAGTCTACGCTTTGATCGTTCCCCAGAAGACCAGTAGTAGTTTCCTATGCAAATCTAGAGGCTTTCTGTACACTGTGGACTGTCAGAGTGTTGATGAAAGACAGAAATTGCATCGGGGTTGAATACAAGAGTCTGCATGCGCAGTGTCCTCCATGGGAGTAATGTCTGAAACAGTCTACGCTTTGATCGTTCCCTGGAAGACCAGTAGCAGTTTACGATGAACATCTGGAGGCATTCAGTAATCTGTGGACTATCAGAATGTTGATGAAACACAGAAATTGCATCGGGATTGAATACAACAGTCACCATGCGCACTTTCCTCCATGGGAGTAATGTCTCAAATAGTCTACGCTTTGATCGTTCCCTGGAAGACCAGTAGTAGTTTCCGATGCACATCTGGAGGCATTCTGTAATCTGTGGACTATCAGAGTGTTGATGAAACACAGAAATTGCATCGGGATTGAATACAACAGTCACCATGCGCACTTTCCTCCACGGTAGTAATGTCTCAAACAGTCTACGCTTTGATCGTTCCCTGGAAGACCAGTAGTAGTTTCCTATGCACATCCAGAGGCTTTCTGTACACTGTGGACTATCAGAGTGTTGATGAAACACAGAAATTGCATCGGGGATGAATACAACAGTCTCCATGCGCAGTTTCCTTCATGGGAGTAATGTCTCAAACAGTCTACGTTTTGATCGTTCCCTGGAAGACCAGTAGTAGTTTCCGTGGCACATCTGGTGGCATTCTGTAATCCGTGGACTATCAGAGTGTTAAAGAAACACAGAAATTGCATCGGGAATGAATACAACAGTCACCATGCGCACTTTCCTCCACGGGAGGTATGTCTCGAACAGTCTACGCTTTGATCGTTCCCTGGAAGACCAGTAGTAGTTTCCGATGAACATCTGGAGGCTTTCTGTAATCTATGGACTATCAGAGTGTTGATGAATCACAGAAGGTGCATCGGGATTGAATACAACAGTCACCATGCGCACTTTCCTCCATTGGAGTAATGTCTCAAACAGTCTACGCTTTCATAGTTCCCTGGAAGACCAGTAGTAGTTTTCGATGCACATCTGGAGGCATTCTGTAAAATGTGTAGTATCAGAGTGTTGATGAAACACAGAAATTGCATCCGGATTGAATACAACAGTCACCATGCGCACTTTCCTCCACGGGAGTAATGTCTCAAACAAACTACGATTTGATCGTTCCCTGGACCACCAGTAGTTTCCGATGCACATCTGGTGGCATTCTGTAATGTGTAGACTATCAGGGTGTTAATGAAACACAGTAATTGCATCGGGATTGAATACAACAGTCACCATGCGCACTTTCCTCCATGGGAGTAATCTCTCTAACAGTCTACGCTTTGATCGTTCCCCAGAAGACCAGTAGTAGTTTCCTATGCACATCTGGAGGCTTTCTGTACACTGTGGACTATCAGAGTGTTGATGAAACACAGAAATTGCATCGGGGTTGAATACAACAGTCTCCTTGCGCAGTTTCCTCCATAGGAGTAATGTCTCAAACAGTCTACGCTTTGATCGTTCCCTGGAAGACCAGTAGTAGTTTCCGATGCACATCTGGAGGCATTCTGTAATCTGTGGACTATCAGAGTGTTGATGAAACACAGAAATTGCAACGGGATTGAATACAACAGTCACCATGCGCACTTTCCTCCACGCTAGTAATGTCTCAAACAGTCTACGCTTTGATCGTTCCCTGGAAGACCAGTAGTAGTTTCCGATGAACATCTGGCGGCATTCTGTAATCTGTGGACTATCAGAGTGTTGATGAAACACAGAAATTGCATCGGGATTGAATACAACAGTCACCATGCGCACTTTCCTCCAGGGGAGTAATGTCTCTAACAGTCTACGTTTTGATCGTTCCCTGGAAGACCAGTAGTAGTTTCCGATTAACATCTGGAGGCATTCTGTATTCTGTGGAGTATCAGAGTGTTGATGAAACACAGAAATTGCATCGGGATTGAATACAGCTGTCACCATGCGCACTTTCCTCCATGGGAGTAATGTCTCTAACAGTCTACGCTTTGATCGTTCCCCAGAAGACCAGTAGTAGTTTCCTATGCAAATCTAGAGGCTTTCTGTACACTGTGGACTGTCAGAGTGTTGATGAAAGACAGAAATTGCATCGGGGTTGAATACAAGAGTCTGCATGCGCAGTGTCCTCCATGGGAGTAATGTCTGAAACAGTCTACGCTTTGATCGTTCCCTGGAAGACCAGTAGTAGTTTCCGATTAACATCTGGAGGCATTCTGTATTCTGTGGAGTATCAGAGTGTTGATGAAACACAGAAATTGCTTCGGGATTGAATACAGCTTTCACCATGCGCACTTTCCTCCATGGGAGTAATGTCTCTAACAGTCTACGCTTTGATCGTTCCCTAGAAGACCAGTAGTAGTTTCCTATGCAAATCTAGAGGCTTTCTGTACACTGTGGACTGTCAGAGTGTTGATGAAAGACAGAAATTGCATCGGGGTTGAATACAAGAGTCTGCATGCGCAGTGTCCTCCATGGGAGTAATGTCTGAAACAGTCTACGCTTTGATCGTTCCCTGGAAGACCGGTAGCAGTTTACGATGAACATCTGGAGGCATTCAGTAATCTGTGGACTATCAGAATGTTGATGAAACACAGAAATTGCATCGGGATTGAATACAACAGTCACCATGCGCACTTTCCTCCATGGGAGTAATGTCTCAAATAGTCTACGCTTTGATCGTTCCCTGGAAGACCAGTAGTAGTTTCCGATGCACATCTGGAGGCATTCTGTAATCTGTGGACTATCAGAGTGTTGATGAAACACAGAAATTGCATCGGGATTGAATACAACAGTCACCATGCGCACTTTCCTCCACGGTAGTAATGTCTCAAACAGTCTACGCTTTGATCGTTCCCTGGAAGACCAGTAGTAGTTTCCGATGAACATCTGGCGGCATTCTGTAATCTGTGGACTATCAGAGTGTTGATGAAACACAGAAATTGCATCGCGATTGAATACAACTGTCACCATGCGCACTTTCCTCCACGGGAGTAATGTCTCTAACAGTCTACGCTTTGATAGTTCCCCAGAAGACCAGTAGTAGTTTCCTATGCACATCCAGAGGTTTTCTGTACACTGTGGACTATCAGAGTGTTGATGAAACACAGAAATTGCATCGGGGATGAATACAACAGTCTCCATGCGCAGTTTCCTTCATGGGAGTAATGTCTCAAACAGTCTACGTTTTGATCGTTCCCTGGAAGACCAGTAGTAGTTTCCGTGGCACATCTGGTGGCATTCTGTAATCCGTGGACTATCAGAGTGTTAAAGAAACACAGAAATTGCATCGGGAATGAATACAACAGTCACCATGCGCACTTTCCTCCACGGGAGGTATGTCTCGAACAGTCTACGCTTTGATCGTTCCCTGGAAGACCAGTAGTAGTTTCCGATGAACATCTGGAGGCTTTCTGTACTCTATGGACTATCAGAGTGTTGATGAATCACAGAAGGTGCATCGGGATTGAATACAACAGTCACCATGCGCACTTTCCTCCATTGGAGTAATGTCTCAAACAGTCTACGCTTTCATAGTTCCCTGGAAGACCAGTAGTAGTTTTCGATGCACATCTGGAGGCATTCTGTAAAATGTGTAGTATCAGAGTGTTGATGAAACACAGAAATTGCATCCGGATTGAATACAACAGTCACCATGCGCACTTTCCTCCACGGGAGTAATGTCTCAAACAAACTACGATTTGATCGTTCCCTGGAAGACCAGTAGTAGTTTCCGATGCACATCTGGTGGCATTCTGTAATGTGTAGACTATCAGGGTGTTAATGAAACACAGTAATTGCATCGGGATTGAATACAACAGTCACCATGCGCACTTTCCTCCATGGGAGTAATCTCTCTAACAGTCTACGCTTTGATCGTTCCCCAGAAGACCAGTAGTAGTTTCCTATGCACATCTGGAGGCTTTCTGTACACTGTGGACTATCAGAGTGTTGATGAAACACAGAAATTGCATCGGGGTTGAATACAACAGTCTCCTTGCGCAGTTTCCTCCATGGGAGTAATGTCTCAAACAGTCTACGCTTTGATCGTTCCCTGGAAGACCAGTAGTAGTTTACGATGAACATCTGGAGGCATTCTGTAATCTGTGGACTATCAGAATGTTGATGAAACACAGAAATTGCATCGGGATTGAATACAAAAGTCACCATGCGCACTTTCCTCCATTTTAGTAATGTCTCTAAGAGTCCACGCTTTGATCGTTCCCTGGAAGACCAGTAGTAGTTTCCGATGCACATCTGGAGGCTTTCTGTACTCTGTGGACTATCAGAGTGTTGATGAAACACAGAAATTGCAAACGCGATTCAATACAACAGTCACCATGCGCACTTTCTTCCATGGGAGTATTGTCTCAAATAGTCTACACTTTGATCGTTCCCTGGAAGACCAGTAGTAGTTTCCGATGTACATCTGGAGGCATTCTGTAATCTGTGGAGCATCAGAGTGTTGATGAAACACAGAAATTGCATCGGGATTGAATACAACAGTCACCATGCGCAGTTTCCTCCACGGGAGTAGTGTCTCAAACAGTCTGTTCTTTGATCGTTCCCTGGAAGACCAGTAGTAGTTTCCGATGCACATCTGGTGACATTCTGTAATCTGTGGACTATCAGAGTGTTAAAGAAACACAGAAATTGCATCGGGAATGAATACAACAGTCACCATGCGCACTTTCCTCCATGGGAGTAATCTCTCTAACAGTCTACGCTTTGATCGTTCCCCAGAAGACCAGTAGTAGTTTCCTATGCACATCTGGAGGCTTTCTGTACACTGTGGACTATCAGAGTGTTGATGAAACACAGAAATTGCATCGGGGTTGAATACAACAGTCTCCTTGCGCAGTTTCCTCCATGGGGAGTGATGTCTCAAACAGTCTACGCTTTGATCGTTCCCTGGAAGAACAGTAGTAGTTTCCGATGCACATCTGGGGCTTTCTGTAATCTGTGGACTATCAGAGTGTTGATGAAACACAGAAATTGCATCGGGATTGAATACAACAGTCACCATGCGCACTTTCCTCCATTTTAGTAATGTCTCTAAGAGTCCACGCTTTGGTCGTTCCCTGGAAGACCAGTAGTAGTTTCCGATGCACATCTGGAGGCTTTCTGTACTCTGTGGACTATCAGAGTGTTGATGAAACACAGAAATTGCAACGCGATTCAATACAACAGTCACCATGCGCACTTTCTTCCATGGGAGTATTGTCTCAAATAGTCTACACTTTGATCGTTCCCTGGAAGACCAGTAGTAGTTTCCGATGCACATCTGGAGGCCTTCTGTAATCTGTGGAGTATCAGAGTGTTGATGAAACACAGAAATTGCATCGGGATTGAATACAACAGTCACCATGCGCAGTTTCCTCCACGGGAGTAGTGTCTCAAACAGTCTGTTCTTTGATCGTTCCCTGGAAGACCAGTAGTAGTTTCCGATGCACATCTGGTGACATTCTGTAATCTGTGGACTATCAGAGTGTTAAAGAAACACAGAAATTGCATCGGGGTTGAATACAACAGTCACCATGCGCACTTTCCTCCACGGGAAGTATGTCTCGAACAAACTACGATTTGATCGTTCCCTGGAAGACCAGTAGCAGTTTCCGATGCACATCTGGTGGCATTCTGTAATGTGTAGACTATCAGGGAGTTAATGAAACACAGTAATTGCATCGGGATTGAATACAACAGTCACCATGCGCACTTTCCTCCATGGGAGTAATCTCTCTAACAGTCTACGCTTTGATCGTTATCCAGAAGACCAGTAGTAGTTTCCTATGCACATCTGGAGGCTTTCTGTACACTGTGGACTATCAGAGTGTTGATGAAACACAGAAATTGCATCGGGATTGAATACAACAGTCACCATGCGCACTTTCCTCCATGGGAGTAATGTCTCAACCAGTTTACGCTTTGATCGTTCCCTGGAAGACCAGTAGTTGTTTGCGATGAACATCTGGAGGCATTCTGTAATCTGTGGACTATTAGAGTGTTGATGAATCACAGAAAGTGCATCGGGATTGAATACAACAGTCACCATGCGCACTTTCCTCCATTGGAGTAATGTCTCAAACAGTCTACGCTTTCATAGTTCCCTGGAAGACCAGTAGTAGTTTTCGATGCACATCTGGAGGCATTCTGTAAAATGTGTAGTATCAGAGTGTTGATGAAACACAGAAATTGCATCCGGATTGAATACAACAGTCACCATGCGCACTTTCCTCCACGAAAGTAATGTCTCAAACAAACTACGATTTGATCGTTCCCTGGAAGACCAGTAGTAGTTTCCGATGCACATCTGGTGGCATTCTGTAATGTGTAGACTATCAGGGTGTTAATGAAACACAGTAATTGCATCGGGATTGAATACAACAGTCACCATGCGCACTTTCCTCCATGGGAGTAATCTCTCTAACAGTCTACGCTTTGATCGTTCCCCAGAAGACCAGTAGTAGTTTCCTATGCACATCTGGAGGCTTTCTGTACACTGTGGACTATCAGAGTGTTGATGAAACACAGAAATTGCATCGGGGTTGAATACAACAGTCTCCTTGCGCAGTTTCCTCCATGGGAGTAATGTCTCAAACAGTCTACGCTTTGATCGTTCCCTGGAAGACCAGTAGTAGTTTACGATGAACATCTGGAGGCATTCTGTAATCTGTGGACTATCAGAATGTTGATGAAACACAGAAATTGCATCGGGATTGAATACAAAAGTCACCATGCGCACTTTCCTCCATTTTAGTAATGTCTCTAAGAGTCCACGCTTTGATCGTTCCCTGGAAGACCAGTAGTAGTTTCCGATGCACATCTGGAGGCTTTCTGTACTCTGTGGACTATCAGAGTGTTGATGAAACACAGAAATTGCAACGCGATTCAATACAACAGTCACCATGCGCACTCTCTTCCATGGGAGTATTGTCTCAAATAGTCTACACTTTGATCGTTCCCTGGAAGACCAGTAGTAGTTTCCGATGCACATCTGGAGGCATTCTGTAATCTGTGGAGTATCAGAGTGTTGATGAAACACAGAAATTGCATCGGGATTGAATACAACAGTCACCATGCGCAGTTTCCTCCACGGGAGTAGTGTCTCAAACAGTCTGTTCTTTGATCGTTCCCTGGAAGACCAGTAGTAGTTTCCGATGCACATCTGGTGACATTCTGTAATCTGTGGACTATCAGAGTGTTAAAGAAACACAGAAATTGCATCGGGAATGAATACAAAAGTCACCATGCGCACTTTCCTCCACGGGAAGTATGTCTCGAACAAACTACGATTTGATCGTTCCCTGGAAGACCAGTAGCAGTTTCCGATGCACATCTGGTGGCATTCTGTAATGTGTAGACTATCAGGGAGTTAATGAAGCACAGTAATTGCATCGGGATTGAATACAACAGTCACCATGCGCACTTTCCTCCATGGGAGTAATCTCTCTAACAGTCTACGCTTTGATCGTTATCCAGAAGACCAGTAGTAGTTTCCTATGCACATCTGGAGGCTTTCTGTACACTGTGGACTATCAGAGTGTTGATGAAACACAGAAATTGCATCGGGGTTGAATACAACAGTCTCCTTGCGCAGTTTCCTCCATGGGGAGTGATGTCTCAAACAGTCTACGCTTTGATCGTTCCCTGGAAGAACAGTAGTAGTTTCCGATGCACATCTGGGGCTTTCTGTAATCTGTGGACTATCAGAGTGTTGATGAAACACAGAAATTGCATCGGGATTGAATACAACAGTCACCATGCGCACTTTCCTCCATGGGAGTAATGTCTCAACCAGTTTACGCTTTGATCGTTCCCTGGAAGACCAGTAGTCGTTTCCGATGAACATCTGGAGGCATTCTGTAATCTGTGGACTATCAGAGTGTTGATGAAACACAGAAATTGCATCGGGATTGAATACAACAGTCACCATGCTCACTTTCCTCCAAGTTAGTAATGTCTCAAAGAGTCTACGCTTTGATCGTTCCCTGGAAGACCAGTAGTAGATTCCGATTAACATCTGGAGGCATTCTGTATTCTGTGGAGTATCAGAGTTTTGATGAAACACAGAAATTGCATCGGGATTGAATACAACAGTCACCATGCGCACTATCCTCCATGGGAGTAATGTCTAAACAGTCTACGCTTTGATCGTTCCCTGGAAGACCAGTAGTAGTTTCCGATGCACATCTGGAGGCATTCTGTAAATGTGGGCTATCAGAGTGTTGATGAAACACAGAAATTGCATCCGGATTGAATACAACAGTCACCATGCGCACTTACCTCCATGGGAGTAGTGTCTCAAACAGTTTACGCTTTGATCGTTCCCTGTAAGACCAGTAGTAGTTTCCGATGAACATCTGGAGGCATTCTGTAATCTGTGGACTATCAGAGTGTTGATGAAACACAGAAATTGCATCGGGATTGAATACAACAGTCACCATGCTCACTTTGCTCCATGGGAGTAATGTCTCTAACAGTCTACGCTTTGATCGTTCCCTGGAAGACCAGTAGCAGTTTACGATGAACATCTGGAGGCATTCTGTAATCTGTGGACTATCAGAATGTTGATGAAACACAGAAATTGCATCGGGATTGAATACAACAGTCACCATGCGCACTTTCCTCCGTGGGAGTAATGTCTCAAACAGTCTACGCTTTGATCGATCCCTGGAAGACCAGTAGTAGTTTCCGATGCACATCTGGAGGCATTCTGTAATCTGTGGACTATCAGAGTGTTGATGAAACACAGAAATTGCAATGGGATTGAATACAACAGTCACCATGCGCACTTTCCTCCACGGTAGTAATGTCTCAAACAGTCTACGCTTTGATCGTTCCCTGGAAGACCAGTAGAAGTTTCCGATGAACATCTGGCGGCATTCTGTAATTTGTGGACTATCAGAGTGTTGATGAAACACAGAAATTGCATCGGGATTGAATACAACAGTCACCATGCGCACTTTCCTCCATGTTAGTAATGTCTCAAAGAGTCTACGCTTTGATCGTTCCCTGGAAGACCAGTAGTAGTTTCCGATTAACATCTGGAGGCATTCTGTATTCTGCGGAGTATCAGAGTGTTAAAGAAACACAGAAATTGCATCGGGATTGAATACAACAGTCACCATGCGCACTTGCCTCCACGGGTGTAATGTCTCTAACAGTCTACGCTTTGATCGTTCCCCAGAAGACCAGTAGTAGTTTCCTATGCACATCCAGAGGCTTTCTGTACACTGTGGACTATCAGAGTGTTGATGAAACACAGAAATTGCATCGGGGATGAATACAACAGTCTCCATGCGCAGTTGCCTCCATGTTAGTAATGTCTCAAACAGTCTACGCTTTGATCGTTCCCTGGAAGACCAGTAGTAGTTTCCGATGCACATCTGGTGCCATTCTGTAATCTGTGGACTATCAGAGTGTTAAAGAAACACAGAAATTGCATCGGGAATGAATACAACAGTCACCATGCGCACTTTCCTCCACGGGAGGTATATCTCGAACAGTCTACGCTTTGATCGTTCCCTGGAAGACCAGTAGTAGTTTCCGATTCACATCTGGTGGCATTCTGTAATCTGTGGCCTATCAGAGTGTTGATGAAACACAGAAATTGCATCGGGATTGAATATAACAATCACCATGCGCACTTTCCTCCATGGGAGTAATTCTCAAACAGTCTCTGCTTTGATCGTTCACTGTAAGACCAGTAGTACTTTCCGATGCACATCTGGAGAATTTCTGTAATCTGTGGACTATTAGAGTGTTGATGAAACACAGAAATTGCATCGCGATTGAATACAACAATCGCCATGCGCACATTCCCCCATAAAAGTAATGTCTCAAACAGTCTACGATTTGATCGTTCCCTGGAAGACCAATAGTAGTTTCCGATGAACATCTGGAGGCATTCTGTTATCTATGGACTATCAGAGTGTTGATGAAACACAGAAATTGCATCGGGATTGAATACAACAGTCACCATGCGCACTTTCCTCCATTGGAGTAATGTCTCAAACAGTCTACGCTTTCATAGTTCCCTGGAGGACCAGTAGTAGTTTTCGATGCACATCTGGATGCATTCTGTAAAATGTGTAGTATCAGAGTGTTGATGAAACACAGAAATTGCATCCGGATTGAATACAACAGTCACCATGCGCACTTTCCTCCACGGGAGTAATGTCTCAAACAAACAACGATTTGATCGTTCCCTGGAAGACCAGTAGTAGTTTCCGATGCACATCTGGTGGCATTCTGTAATGTGTAGACTATCAGGGTGTTAATGAAACACAGTAATTGCATCGGGATTGAATACAACAGTCACCATGCGCACTTTCCTCCATGGGAGTAATCTCTCTAACAGTCTACGCTTTGATCGTTCCCCAGAAGACCAGTAGTAGTTTCCTATGCACATCTGGAGGCTTTCTGTACACTGTGGACTATCAGAGTGTTGATGAAACACAGAAATTGCATCGGGAATGAATACAACAGTCACTATGCGCAGTTTCCTCCATGGGAGTAATGTCTCAAACAGTCTACGCTTTGATCGTTCCCTGGAAGACCAGTAGTAGTTTACGATGAACATCTGGAGGCATTCTGTAATCTGTGGACTATCAGAATGTTGATGAAACACAGAAATTGCATCGGGATTGAATACAAAAGTCACCATGCGCACTTTCCTCCATTTTAGTAATGTCTCTAAGAGTCCACGCTTTGATCGTTCCCTGGAAGACCAGTAGTACTTTCCGATGAACATCTGGCGGCATTCTGTAATCTGTGGACTATCAGAGTGTTGATGAAACACAGAAATTGCATCGGGATTGAATACAACAGTCACCATGCGCACTTTCTTCCATGTTAGTAATGTCTCAAACAGTCTACGCTTTGATCGTTCCCTGGAAGACCAGTAGTAGTTTCCGATTAACATCTGGAGGCATTCTGTATTCTGTGGAGTATCAGAGTGTTGATGAAACACAGAAATTGCATCGGGATTGAATACAACAGTCACCATGCGCACTCTCCTCTAGGGGAGTAATGTCTCTAACAGTCTACGCTTTGATCGTTCCCCAGAAGACCAGTAGTAGTTTCCTATGCACATCCAGAGGCTTTCTGTACACTGTGGACTATTAGAGTGTTGATGAAACACAGAAATTGCATCGGGGATGAATACAACAGTCTCCATGCGCAGTTTCCTCCATGGGAGTAATGTCTCAAACAGTCTACGCTTTGACCGTTTCCTGGAACACCAGTAGTAGTTCCCGATGCACATCTGGTGGCATTCTGTTATCTGTGGACTATCAGAGTGTTAAAGAAACACAGAAATTGCATCGGGAATGAATACAACAGTCACCATGCGCACTTTCCTCCACGGGAGGTATGTCTCGAACAGTCTACGCTTTGATCGTTCCCTGGAAGACCAGTAGTAGTTTCCGATGCACATCTGGTGGCATTCTGTAATCTGTGGCCTATTAGAGTGTTGATGAAACACAGAAATTGCATCGGGATTGAATACAACAATCACCATGCGCACTTTCCTGCATGGGAGTAATTCTCAAACAGTCTATGCTTTGATCGTTCACTGTAAGACCAGTAGTAGTTTCCGATGCACATCTGGAGAATTTCTGTAATCTGTGGACTATTAGAGTGTTGATGAAACACAGAAATTGCTTCGGGATTGAATACAACAGTCACCATGCGCACTTTCCTCCATTGGAGTAATGTCTCAAACAGTCTACGCTTTCATAGTTCCCTGGAAGACCAGTAGTAGTTTTCGATGCACATCTGGAGGCATTCTGTAAAATGTATAGAATCAGAGTGTTGATGAAACACAGAAATTACATCCGGATTGAATACAACAGTCACCATGCGAACTTTCCTCCACGGGAGTAATGTCTCAAACAAACTACGATTTGATCGTTCCCTGGAAGACCAGTAGTAGTTTACGATGAACATCTGGAGGCATTCTGTAATCTGTGGACTATCAGATTGTTGATATAACACAGAAATTGGATCGGGATTGTATACAAAAGTCACCATGCGCACTTTCCTCCATTTTAGTAATGTCTCTAGGAGTCCACGCTTTGATCGTTCCCTGGAAGACCAGTAGTAGTTTCCGATGCACATCTGGAGGCTTTCTGTACTCTGTGGACTATCAGAGTGTTGATGAAACACAGAAATTGCAACGCGATTGAATACAACAGTCACCATGCGCACTTTCTTCAATGGGAGTAATGTCTCAAATAGTCTACACTTTGATCGTTCCCTGGAAGACCAGTAGTAGTTTCCGATGCACATCTTTAGGCATTCTGTAATCTGTGGAGTATCAGAGTGTTGATGAAACACAGAAATTGCATCGGGATTGAATACAACAGTCACCATGCGCAGTTTCCTCCACGGGAGTAGTGTCTCAAACAGTCTGTTCTTTGATCGTTCCCTGGAAGACAAGTAGTAGTTTCCGATGCACATCTGGTGACATTCTGTAATCTGTGGACTATCAGAGTGTTAAAGAAACACAGAAATTGCATCGGGAATGAATACAACAGTCACCATGCGCACTTTCCTCCACGGCCGGTATGTCTCGAACAAACTACGATTTGATCGTTCCCTGGAAGACCAGTAGCAGTTTCCGATGCACATCTGGTGGCATTCTGTAATGTGTAGACTATCAGGGTGTTAATGAAACACAGTAATTTCATCGGGATTGAATACAACAGTCACCATGCGCACTTTCCTCCATGGGAGTAATCTCTCTAACAGTCTACGCTTTGATCGTTATCCAGAAGACAAGTAGTAGTTTACTATGCACATCTGGAGGCTTTCTGTACACTGTGGACTATCAGAGTGTTGATGAAACACAGAAATTTTATCGGGGTTGAATACAACAGTCTCCTTGCGCAGTTTCCTCCATGGGAGTGATGTCCCAAACAGTCTACGCTTTGATCGTTCCCTGGAAGAACAGTAGTAGTTTCCGATGCACATCTGGGGCTTTCTGTAATCTGTGGACTATCAGAGTGTTGATGAAACACAGAAATTGCATCGGGATTGAATACAACAGTCACCATGCGCACTTTCCTCCAAGTTAGTAATGTCTCAAAGAGTCTACGCTTTGATCGTTCCCTGGAGGACCAGTAGTAGTTTCCGATTAACATCTGGAGACATTCTGTATTCTTTGGAGTATCGGAGTGTTGATGAAACACAGAAATTGCATCGAGATTGAATACAACAGTCACCATGCGCACTATCCTCCATGGCAGTAATGTCTTAACAGTCTACGCTTTGATCGTTCCCTGGAAGACCAGTAGTAGTTTCCGATGAACATCTGGAGGCATACTGTAATCTGTGGACTATCAGAGTGTTGATGAGACACAGATATTGCATCGGGATTGAATACAACAGTCACCTTGCGCACTTTCCTCCACGGGAGTAATGTCTCTAACAGTCTACGCTTTGATCGTTCCCCAGAAGACCAGTAGTAGTTTCCTATGCACATCTAGAGGCTTTCTGTACACTGTGGACTATCAGAGTGTTGATGAAACACAGAAATTGCATCGGGGATGAATACAACAGTCTCCATGCGCAGTTTCCTCCATGGGAGTAATGTCTCAAACAGTCTACGCTTTGATCGTTCCCTGGATGACCAGTAGTAGCTTCCGATGCACATCTGGAGGCTTTCTGTACTCTGTGTACTATCAGAGTGTTGATGAATCACAGAAATTGCATCGCGACTGAATACAACAGTCACCATGCGCACTTTCCTCCATGGGAGTAATGTCTCAAATAGTCTACACTTTGATCGTTCCCTGGAAGACCAGTAGCAGTTTCCGATGCACATCTGGAGGCATTCTGTAATCTGTGGACTATCAGAGTGATGATGAAACCCAGAAATTGCATCCCGACTGAATACAACACTCACCATGCGCACTATCCTCCATAAAAGTAATGTTTCAAACAATCAACGCTTTGATCGTTCCCTGGAAGACCAGTATTATTTTTCGATGCACATTTAGTGGCATTCTGTAATCTGTGGACTATCAGAGAGTTGATGAAACACAGAAATAGCGTCGGGAATGAATACAACAGTCCCCATGCGCAGTTTCCTCCATGGGAGTAATGTCTCAAAGAGTCTACGCTTTGATCGTTCCCTGGAAGACCAGTAGTAGTTTCCGATACACATCTGGGGGCTTTCTGTAATCTGTGGACTATCAGAGTGTTGATGAGACACAGAAATTGCATCGGGATTGAATACAAAAGTCACCATGCGCACTTTCCTCCATTTTAGTAATGTCTCTAAGAGTCCACGCTTTGATCGTTCCCTGGAAGACCAGTAGTAGTTTCCGATGCACATCTGGAGGCTTTCTGTACACTGTGGACTATCAGAGTGTTGATGAAAGACAGAAATTGCATCGGGAATGAATACAACAGTCACCATGCGCACTATCCTCCATGCGAGTAATATCTAAAACAGCCTACGCTTTGATCGTTCCCTGGAAGACCAGTAGTAATTATTGATGCATATCTGAAGAAATTTTGTAATCTGTGGACTATCAGAATGTTGATGAAACACAGATATTGCATCGGGATTGAATACAACAGTCACTATGCGCACTTTCCTCCATGGGAGTAATGTCTCAAATAGTCTACGCTTTGATCGTTCCCTGGAAGACCAGTAGTAGTTTCCGATGCACATCTGGAGGCATTCTGTAATCTGTGGACTATCAGAGTGTTGATGAAACACAGAAATTACAACGGGATTGAATACAACAGTCACCATGCGCACTTTCCTCCACGGTAGTAATGTCTCAAACAGTCTACGCTTTGATCGTTCCCTGGAAGACCAGTAGTAGTTTCCGATGAACATCTGGCGGCATTCTGTAATCTGTGGACTATCAGAGTGTTGATGAAACACAGAAATTGCATCGGGATTGAATACAACAGTCACCATGCGCACATTCCTCCATGGGAGTAAAGTCTCAAACAGTCTACGCTTGGATCGTTCCCTGGAAGACCAGTAGTAGTTTCCGATGAACATCTGGAGGCATTCTGTAATCTGAGGACTATCAGAGTGTTGATGAAACACAGAAATTGCATCGGGATTGAATACAACAGTCTCCATGCGCAGTTTCCTCCATGGGAGTAATTCTCAAACAGTCTATGCTTTGATCGTTCCCTGTAAGACCAGTAGTAATTTCCGATGCACGTCTGGTGGCATTCTGTAATCTGTGGACTATCAGAGTGTTGATGAAACACAGAAATTGCATCGGGAATGAATACAACAGTCACCATGCGCAGTTTCCTCTAGGGAGTAATGTCTCAAACAGTCTACGCTTTGATCGTTCCCTGGAAGACCAGTAGTAGTTTCCGATGAACATCTGATGGCATTCTGTAATCTGTGGACTATCAGAGTGTTGATGAAACACAGAAATTGCATTGGGATTGAATACAACAGTGACCATGCGCACTTCCTTCCATGGGAGTAATGTCTCAAACAATCTACGCTTTGATCGTTCCCTGGAAGACCAGAAGTAGTTTCCTATGCACATCTAGAGGCTTTCTGTACACTCTGGACTATCAGAGTGTTGATGAAAGACAGAAATTGCATCGGGGTTGAATACAAGAGTCACCATGCGCAGTGTCCTCCATGGGAGTAATGTCTCAAACAGTCTACGTTTTGATCGTTCCCTGGAAGACCAGTAGTAGTTTACGATGAACATCTGGAGGCATACTGTAATCTGTGGACTATCAGAATGTTGATGAATCACAGAAATTGCATCGGGATTGAACACAACAGTCACCATGCGCACTTTCCTCCAAGGGAGTAGTGTCCCAAACAGTCTATTCTTTGATCGTTCCCTGAAAGACCAGTAGTAGTTTCCGATGAACATCTGGAGGCATTCTGTAATCTGTCCACTATCAGAGTGTTGATGAAACACAGAAATTGCATCGGGATTGAATACAACAGTCACCATGCGCACTTTCCTCCAGGGGAGTAATGTCTCTAACAGTCTACGTTTTGATCGTTCCCCAGAAGACCAATAGTAGTTTCCTATGCACATCCAGAGGCTTTCTGTACACTGTGGACTATTTGAGTGTTGATGAAACACAGAAATTGCATCGGGGATGAATACAACAGTCTCCATGCGCAGTTTCCTCCATGGGAGTAATGTCTCAAACAGTCTACGCTTTGATCGTTCCCTGGAACACCAGTAGTAGTTCCCGATGCACATCTGGTGGCATTCTGTAATCTGTGAACTATCAGAGTGTTAAAGAAACACAGAAATTGCATCGGGAATGAATACAACAGTCACCATGCGCACTTTCCTCCACGGGAGGTATGTCTCGAACAGTCTACGCTTTGATCGTTCCCTGGAAGACCAGTAGTAGTTTCCGATGCACATCTGGTGGCATTCTGTAATCTGTGGCCTATTAGAGTGTTGATGAAACACAGAAATTGCATCGGGATTGAACACAACAATCACCATGCGCACTTTCCTCCATGGGAGTAATTCTCAAACAGTCTATGCTTTGATCGTTGACTGTAAGACCAGTAGTAGTTTCCGATGCACATCTGGAGAATTTCTGTAATCTGTGGACTATTAGAGTGTTGATGAAACACAGAAATTGCATCGGGATTGAATACAACAGTCGCCATGCGCACATTCCCCCATAAAAGTAATGTCTCAAACAGTCTACGATTTGATCGTTCCCTGGAAGACCAGTAGTAGTTTCCGATGAACATCATGTGACATTCTGTAATGTGTAGACAATCAGGGTGTTAATGAAACACAGTAATTGCATCGGGATTGAATACAACAGTCACCATGCGCACTTTCCTCCACGGGAGTAATGTCTCAAACAAACTACGATTCGATCTTTCCCTGGAAGACCAGTAGTAGTTTCCGATGCACATCTGGTGGCATTCTGTAATGTGTAGACTATCAGGGTGTTAATGAAACACAGTAATTGCATCGGGATTGAATACAACAGTCACCATGCGCACTTTCCTCCATGGGAGTAATGTCTAAACAGTCTACGCTTTGATCGTTCCCTGGAAGACCAGTAGTAGTTTCCGATGCACATCTGGAGGCATTCTGTAAATGTGGGCTATCAGACTGTTGATGAAACACAGAAATTGCATCCGGATTGAATACAACAGTCACCATGCGCACTTTCCTCCATGGGAGTAATATCTCACACAGTTTACGCTTTGATCGTTCCCTGGAAGACCAGTAGTAGTTTCCGATGATCATCTGGAGGCGTTCTGTAATCTGTGGACTATCAGAGTGTTGATGAAACACAGAAATTGCATCGGGATTGAATACAACAGTCACCATGCGCACTTTCCTAGACGGGAGTAATGTCTCTAACAGTCTACGCTTTGATCGTTCCCCAGAAGACCAGTAGTAGTTTCCTATGCACATCTAGAGGCTTTCTGTACACTGTGGACTATCAGAGTGTTGATGAAACACAGAAATTGCATCGGGATTGAATACAACAGTCACCATGCGCACTTTCCTACACGGGAGTAATGTCTCAAACAAACTACGATTTGATCGTTCCCTGGAAGACCAGTAGTAGTTTCCGATGCACATCTGGTGGCATTCTGTAATGTGTAGACTATCAGGGTGTTAATGAAACACAGTAATTGCATCGGGATTGAATACAACAGTCACCATGCGCACTTTCCTCCATGGGAGTAATCTCTCTAACAGTCTACGCTTTGATCGTTAACCAGAAGACCAGTAGTAGTTTCCTATGCACATCTGGAGGCTTTCTGTACACTGTGGACTATCAGAGTGTTGATGAAACACAGAAATTGCATCGGGGTTGAATACAACAGTCTCCTTGCGCAGTTTCCTTCATGGGAGTAATGTCTCAAACAGTCTACGCTTTGATCGTTCCCTGGAAGACCAGTAGTAGTTTCCGATGCACATCTGAAGGCATTCTGTAAATGTGGGCTATCAGAGTGTTGATGAAACACAGAAATTGCATCCGGATTGAATACAAGAGTCACCATGCGCACTTTCCTCCATGGGAGTAATGTCTCTAACAGTCTACGCTTTCATCGTTCCCCAGAACACCAGTAGTAGTTTCCTATGCACATCTAGAGGCTTTCTGTACACTGTAGACTATCAGAGTGTTGATGAAAGACAGAAATTGCATCGGGGTTGAATACAAGAGTCACCATGCGCAGTGTCCTCCACGGGAGTAATGTCTCAAACAGTCTACGTTTTGATCGTTCCCTGGAAGACCAGTAGTAGTTTACGATGAACATCTGGAGGCATTCTGTAATCTGTGGACTATCAGAATGTTGATGAATCACAGAAATTGCATCGGGATTGAACACAACAGTCACCATGCACACTTTCCTCCATTTTAGTAATGTCTCTAACAGTCCACGTTTTGATCGTTCCCTGGAAGACCAGTAGTAGTTTCCGAAGCACATCTGGAGGCATTCTGTAATCTGTGGAGTATCAGAGTGTTGATGAAACACAGAAATTGCGTCGGCATTGAATACAACAGTCACCATGCGCACTTTCCTCCAAGGGAGTAGTGTCTCAAACAGTCTATTCTGTGATCGTTCCCTGGAAGACCAGTAGTAGTTTCAGATGAACATCTGGAGGCATTCTGTAATCTGTGGACTTTCAGAGTGTTGATGAAACACAGAAATTGCATCGGGATTGAATACAACAGTCTCCATGCGCAGTTTCCCCCATGGGAGTAATTCTCAAACAGTCCATGCTTTGATCGTTCCCTGTAAGACCGGTAGTAATTTCCGATGCACATCTGGTGGCATTCTGTAATCTGTGGACTATCAGAGTGTTGATGAAACACAGAAATTGCATCGGGAATGAATACAACAGTCACCATGCGCACTTTCCTCCATGGGAGTAATGTCTCAAATAGTCTACACTTTGATCGTTCCCTGGAAGACCAGTAGTAGTTTCCGATGCACATCTGGAGGCATTCTATAATCTGTGGAGTATCAGAGTGTTGATGAAACACAGAAATTGCGTCGGCATTGAATACAACAGTCACCATGCGCACTTTCCTCCAAGGGAGTAGTTTCTCAAACAGTCTATTCTTTGATCGTTCCCTGGAAGACCAGTAGTAGTTTCCGATGCACATCTGGTGGCATTCTGTAATGTGTAGACTATCAGGGTGTTAATGAAACACAGTAATTGCATCGGGATTGAATACAACAGTCACCATGCGCACTTTCCTCCATGGGAGTAATCTCTCTAACAGTCTACGCTTTGATCGTTAACCAGAAGACCAGTAGTAGTTTCCTATGCACATCTGGAGGCTTTCTGTACACTGTGGACTATCAGAGTGTTGATGAAACACAGAAATTGCATCGGGGTTGAATACAACAGTCTCCTTGCGCAGTTTCCTTCATGGGAGTAATGTCTCAAACAGTCTACGCTTTGATCGTTCCCTGGAAGACCAGTAGTAGTTTCCGATGCACATCTGAAGGCATTCTGTAAATGTGGGCTATCAGAGTGTTGATGAAACACAGAAATTGCATCCGGATTGAATACAAGAGTCACCATGCGCACTTTCCTCCATGGGAGTAATGTCTCTAACAGTCTACGCTTTCATCGTTCCCCAGAAGACCAGTAGTAGTTTCCTATGCACATCTAGAGGCTTTCTGTACACTGTAGACTATCAGAGTGTTGATGAAAGACAGAAATTGCATCGGGGTTGAATACAAGAGTCACCATGCGCAGTGTCCTCCACGGGAGTAATGTCTCAAACAGTCTACGTTTTGATCGTTCCCTGGAAGACCAGTAGTAGTTTACGATGAACATCTGGAGGCATTCTGTAATCTGTGGACTTTCAGAATGTTGATGAATCACAGAAATTGCATCGGGATTGAACACAACAGTCACCATGCACACTTTCCTCCATTTTAGTAATGTCTCTAACAGTCCACGTTTTGATCGTTCCCTGGAAGACCAGTAGTAGTTTCCGAAGCACATCTGGAGGCATTCTGTAATCTGTGGAGTATCAGAGTGTTGATGAAGCACAGAAATTGCGTCGGGATTGAATACAACAGTCACCATGCGCACTTTCCTCCAAGGGAGTAGTGTCTCAAACAGTCTATTCTTTGATCGTTCCCTGGAAGACCAGTAGTAGTTTCAGATGAACATCTGGAGGCATTCTGTAATCTGTGGACTTTCAGAGTGTTGATGAAACACAGAAATTGCATCGGGATTGAATACAACAGTCTCCATGCGCAGTTTCCCCCATGGGAGTAATTCTCAAACAGTCCATGCTTTGATCGTTCCCTGTAAGACCGGTAGTAATTTCCGATGCACATCTGGTGGCATTCTGTAATCTGTGGACTATCAGAGTGTTGATGAAACACAGAAATTGCATCGGGAATGAATACAACAGTCACCATGCGCACTTTCCTCCATGGGAGTAATGTCTCAAATAGTTTACACTTTGATCGTTCCCTGGAAGACCAGTAGTAGTTTCCGATGCACATCTGGAGGCATTCTGTAATCTGTGGAGTATCAGAGTGTTGATGAAACACAGAAATTGCATCGGGGTTGAATACAACAGTCTCCTTGCGCAGTTTCCTCCATGGGAGTAACGTCTCAAACAGTCTACGCTTTGATCGTTGCCTAGAAGAACAGCAGTAGTTTCCGATGCACATCTGGGGCTTTCTGTAATCTGTGGACTATCAGAGTGTTGATGAAACACAGAAATTGCATCGGGATTGAATACAACAGTCAACATGCGCACTTTCCTCCATAAAAGTAATGTCTCAAACAGTCTACGTTTTGATCGTTCCCTGGAAGACCAGTAGTAGTTTCCGATGCACATCTGGAGGAATTCTGTAATCTGTGGACTATCAGAGTGATGATGAAACCCAGAAATTGCATCCCGATTGAATACAACACTCACCATGCGCACTTTCCTCCATGGGAGTAATGTCCCAAACAGTCAACGCTTTGATCGTTCCCTGGAAGACCAGTAGTATTTTCCGATGCACATTTGGTGGCATTCTGTAATCTGTGGACTATCAGAGAGTTGATGAAACACAGAAATTGCGTCGGGAGTGAATACAACAGTCGCCATGCGCAGTTTCCTCCATGGAAGTAATGTCTCAAAGAGTCTACGCTTTGATCGTTCCCTGGAAGACCAGTAGTAGTTTCCGATACACATCTGGGGGCTTTCTGTAATCTGTGGACTATCAGAGTGTTGATGAGACACAGAAATTGTCTCGGTATTGAATACAACAGTCACCATGCGCACTTTCCTCCATGGGAGTAATGTCTCTAACAGTCTACGCTTTGATCGTCCCCCAGAAGACCAGTAGTAGTTTCCTATGCAAATCTAGAGACTTTCTGTACACTGTGGACTATCAGAGTGTTGATGAAAGACAGAAATTGCATCGGGGTTGAATACAACAGTCTGCATGCACCGTGTCCTCCATGGGAGTAATGTCTCAAACAGGCTACGCTTTGATCGTTCCCTGGAAGACCAGTAGCAGTTTACGATGAACATCTGGAGGCATTCTGTAACCTGTGGACTATCAGAGTGTTGATGAAACACAGAAATTGCATCGGGATTGTACACAACAGTCACCATGCGCACTTTCCTCCATTTTAGTAATGTCTCTAACAGTCGACGCTTTGATCGTTCCCTGGAAGACCAGTAGTTGTTTCCGAAGCACATCTGGAGGCTCTCTGTACTCTGTGGACTATCAGAGTGTTGATGAAACACAGAAATTGCATCGCGATTGAATACAACAGTCACCATGCGCACTTTCCTCCATGGGAGTAATGTCTCAAATAGTCTAAACTTTGTTCGTTCCCTCGAAGACCAGTAGTAGTTTCCGATGCACATCTGGAGGCATTCTGTAATCTTTGGAGTATCAGAGTGTTGATGAAACACAGAAATTGCGTCGGGATTGAATACAACAGTCACCATGCGCACTTTCCTCCAAGGGAGTAGTGTCTCAAACAGTCTATTCTTTGATCGTTCCCTGGAAGACCAGTAGTAGTTTCCGATGCTCATCTGGTGGCATTCTCTAATGTGTAGACTATCGGGGTGTTGATGAAACACAGTAATTGCATCGGGATTGAATACAACAGTCACCATGCGCATATTCCTCCTTAAAAATAATGTCTCAAACAGTCTACGCTTTGATCGTTCCCTGGAAGACCAGTAGTAGTTTCCGATGCACATCTGGAGGCATTCTGTAAATGTGGGCTATCAAAGTGTTGATGAAACACAGAAATTGCATCCGGATTGAATACAACAGTCACCATGCGCACTTTCCTCCATGGGAGTAATGTCTCTAACAGTCTACGCTTTGATCGTTCCCCAGAAGACCAGTAGTAGTTTCCTATGCACATCTAGAGGCTTTCTGTACACTGTGGACTATCAGAGTGTTGATGAAAGACAGAAATTGCATCGGGGTTGAATACAAGAGTCACCATGCGCAGTGTCCTCCATGGCAGTAATGTCTCAAACAGTCTACGCTTGGATCGTTCCCTGGAAGACCAGTAGCAGTTTACGATGAACATCTGGAGGCATTCTGTAATCTGTGGACTATCAGAATGTTGATGAAACACAGAAATTGCATCGGGATTGAACACAACAGTCACCATGTGCACTTTCCTCCATTTTAGTAATGTCTCTAACAGTCCACGCTTTGATCGTTCCCTGGAAGACCAGTAGTAGCTTCCGAAGCACATCTGGAGGCTTTCTGTACTCTGTGGACTATCAGAGTGTTGATGAAACACAGAAATTGCATCGCGATTGAATACAACAGTCACCATGCGCACTTTCCTCCATGGGAGTAATGTCTCAAATAGTCTATACTTTGATCGTTCCCTGGAAGACCAGTAGTAGTTTCCGATGAACATCTGGAGGCATTCTGTAATGTGTAGACTATCGGGGTGTTGATGAAACACAGTTATTGCATCGGGATTGAATACAACAGTCACCATACGCACATTCCTCCTTAAAAGTAATGTCTCAAACAGTCTACGCTTTGATCGTTCCCTGGAAGACCAGTAGTAGTTTCCGATGCACATCTGGAGGCATTCTGAAATCTGTGGACTATCAGAGTGTTGATGAGACACAGAAATTGTCTCGGGATTGAATACAACAGTCACCATGCGCACTTTCCTCCATGGGAGTAATGTCTCTAACAGTCTACGCTTTGATCGTTCCCCAGAAAACCAGTAGTAGTTTCCTATGCACATCTAGATGCTTTCTGTACACTGTGGACTATCAGAGTGTTGATGAAAGACAGAAATTGCATCGGGGTTGAATACAAGAGTCACCATGCGCAGTGTCCTCCATGGGAGTAATGTCTCAAACAGTCTACGCTTTGATCGCTCCCTGGAAGACCAGTAGTAGTTTACGATGAACATCTGGAGGCATTCTGTAATTTGTGGACTATCAGAATGTTGATGAAACACAGAAATTGCATCGGGATTGAACACAACAGTCACCATGCGCACTTTCCTCCATTTTAGTAATGTCTCTAACAGTCCACGCTTTGATCGTTCCCTGGAAGACCAGTAGTAGTTTCCGAAGCACATCTGGAGGCTTTCTTTACTCTGTGGACTATCAGAGTGTTGATGAAACACAGAAATTGCATCGCGATTGAATACAACAGTCACCATGCGCACTTTCCTCCATGGGAGTAATGTCTCAAATAGTCTACACTTTGATCGTTCCCTGGAAGACCAGTAGTAGTTTCCGATGCACATCTGGAGGCATTCTGTAATCTGTGGAGTATCAGAGTGTTGATGAAACACAGAAATTGCGTCGGGATTGAATACAACAGTCACCATGCGCACTTTCCTCCAAGGGACTTGTGTCTCAAACAGTCTATTCTTTGATCGTCCCCTGGAATACCAGTAGTAGTTTCCGATGCTCACCTGGTGGCATTCTGTAATGTGTAGACTATCGGGGTGTTGATGAAACACAGTAATTGCATCGGGATTGAATACAACAGTCACCATGCGCATATTCCTCCTTAAAAGTAATGTCTCAAACAGTCTACGCTTTGATCGTTCCCTGGAAGACCAGTAGTAGTTTCCGATGCACATCTGGAGGCATTCTGTAAATGTGGGCTATCAGAGTGTTGATGAAACACAGAAATTGCATCCGGATTGAATACAACAGTCACCATGCGCACTTTCCTCCATGGGAGTAATGTCTCTAACAGTCTACGCTATGATCGTTCCCCAGAAGACCAGTAGTAGTTTCCTGTGCACATCTAGATGCTTTCTGTACACTGTGGACTATCAGAGTGTTGAAGAAAGACAGAAATTGCATCGGGATTGAACAAAACAGTCACCATGCTCACTTTCCTCCATTCTAGTAATGTCTCTAAGAGTCCAGGCTTTGATCGTTCCCTGGAAGACCAGTAATAGTTTCTGAAGCACATCTGGAGACTTTCTGTACTCTGTGGACTATCAGAGTGTTGATGAAACACAGAAATTGCATCGCGATTCAATACAACAGTCACCATGCGCACTTTCCTAGATGGGAGTAATGTCTCAAATAGTCTACACTTTGATCGTTCCCTGGAAGACCAGTAGTAGTTTCCGATGCACATCTGGAGGCATTCTGTAATCTGTGGAGTATCAGAGTGTTGATGAAACACAGAAATTGCGTCGGGATTGAATACAACAGTCACCATGCGCACTTTCCTCCATTCTAGTAATGTCTCTAACAGTCCACGCTTTGATCGTTCCCTGGAAGACCAGTAGTAGTTTCCGAAGCACATCTGGAGGCTTTCTGTACTCTGTGGACTATCAGAGTGTTGATGAAACACAGAAATTGCATCGCGATTGAATACAACAGTCACCATGCGCACTTTCCTCCATTGGAGAAATGTCTCATACAGTCTACGCTTTCATTGTTCCCTGGAAGACCAGTAGTAGTTTTCGATGCACATCTGGAGGCATTCTGTAAAATGCGGACTATCAGAGTGTTGATGAAACACAGAAATTGCATCGGGATTGAATACAACAGTCAACATGCGCACTTTCCTCCATAAAAGTAATGTCTCAAACAGTCTACGCTTTGATCGTTCCCTGGAAGACTAGTAGTAGTTTCATATGCACATCTGGAGGCTTTCTGTACACTGTGGACTATCAGAGTGTTGATGAAACTCAGAAATTGCATCGGAGTTGAATACAACAGTCTCCATGCCCAGTTTCCTCCATGGGAGTAATGTCTCAAACAGTCTACGCTTTGATCGTTCCCTGGAAGACCAGTAGTAGTTTACGATGTACATCTGGAGGCATTCTGTAATCTGTGGACTATCAGAGCGTTGATGAAACACAGAAATTGCAACGGGATTGAATACAACACTCACCATGCGCACTTTCCGCCATGGTAGTGATGTCTCAAGCAGGCTACGCTTTGATCGTTCCCTGGAAGACCAGTAGTAGTTTCCGATGAACATCTGGCGGCATTCTGTAACCTGTGGACTATCAGAGTGTTGATGAAACACAGAAATTGCATCGGCATTGAATACAACAGTCTCCATGCGCAGTTACCTCCATTGGAGTAATGTCTCAAACATTCTACGCTTTGATCGTTCCCTAGAAGAACAGTAGTAGTTTCCGATGAACATCTGGAGGCATTCTGTAATCTGTGGACTATTAGAGTGTTGATGAAACACAGAAATGGCGTCGGGATTGAATACAACAGTCGCCATGCGCACATTCCCCCATAAAAGTAATGTCTCAAACAGTCTACGCTTTGATCGTTCCCTGGAAGACCAGTAGTAGATTCCGATGCACATCTGGAAGCTATCTTTAATCTGTGGACTATCAGAGTGTTGATGAAACACAGAAATTGCATCGGGATTGAATACAACAGTCACCATGCACACTTTCCTCCATTTTAGTAATGTCTCTAACAGTCCACGCTTTGATCGTTCCCTGGAAGACTAGTAGTAGTTTCCGGTACACATCTGGAGGCTTTCTGTACTCTGTGGACTATCAGAGTGTTGATGAAACACAGAAATTGCATCGCGATTGAATACAACAGTCACCATGCGCAAGTTCCTCCACGGGAGTAGTGTCTCAAACAGTCTATATTTTGATCGTTCCCTGGAAGACCATTAGTAGTTTCCGATGCACATCTGGTGGCATTCTGTAATCTGTGGACTATCAGAGTGTTAAAGAAACTCAGAAATTGCATTGGGAATGAATACAAAAGTCACCATGCACACTTTCCTCCACGGGAGGTATGTCCCGAACAGTCTACGCTTTGATCGTTCCCTGGAAGACCTGTAGTAGTTTCCGATGCACATCTGGTGGCATTCTGTAATCTGTAGCCTATCAGAGTGTTGATGAAACACAGATATTGCATCGGGATTGAATACAACAGTCACCATTCGCACTTTCCTCCATGGGAGTAATTCTCAAACAGTCTATGCTTTGATCGTTCCCTGGAAGACCTGTAGTAGTTTCCGATGCACATCTGGTGGCATTCTGTAATCTGTGGCCTATTAGAGTGTTGATGAAACACAGAAAATGCATCGGGATTGAATACAAAAGTCGCCATGCGCACATTCCCAAATAAAAGTAATGTCTCAAACAGTCTACGATTTGATCGTTCCCTGGAAGACCAGTAGTAGTTTCCGATGAACATCTGGAGGCATACTGTTATCTATGGACTATCAGAGTGTTGATGAAACACAGAATTTGCATCGGGATTGAATACAACAGTCACCATGCGCACTTTCCTCCATTGGAGTAATGTCTCAAACATTCTACGTTTCATTGTTCCTTGGAAGACCAGTATTAGTTTTCGATGCACATCTGGAGGCATTCTGTAAAATGTGGACTATCAGAGTGTTGATGAAACACAGAAATTGCAATCCGGATTGAATACAACATTCACCATGCGCACTTTCCTCCACGGGATTAATGTCTCAAACAAACTACGATTTGATCGTTCCCTGGAAGACCAGTAGTAGTTTCCGATGCACATCTGGTGGCATTCTGCAATGTGTAGACTATCAGGGTGTTGATGAAACACAGTAATTGCATCGGGATTGAATACAACGGTCACCATGCGCACTTTCCTCCATGGGAATAATGTCTCTAACAGTCTACGCTTTGATCGTTCCCCAGAAGACCAGTAGTAGTTTCCTATGCACATCTCTAGGCTTTCCGTACACTGTGGACTATCAGAGTGTTGATGAAACTCAGAAATTGCATCGGGGTTGAATACAACAGTCTCCATGCGCAGTTTCCTCCATGGGAGTAATGTCTCAAACATTCTACGCTTTGATCGTTCTCTGGAAGACCAGTAGTAGTTTACGATGTACATCTGGAGGCATTCTGTAATCTGTGGACTATCAGAGCGTTGATGAAACACAGAAATTGCAACGGGATTGAATACAACAGTCACCATGCGCACTTGCCTCCATGGTAGTAATGTCTCAAACAGTCTATGCTTTGATCGTTCCCTGGAAGACCAGTAGTGGTTTCCGATGAACATTGGAGGCATTCTGTAATGTGTAGACTATCGGGGTGTTGATGAAACACAGTAATTGCATCGGGATTGAATACAACAGTCACCATGCGCATATTCCTCCTTAAAAGTAATGTCTCAAACAGTCTACTCTTTGATCGTTCCCTGGAAGACCAGTAGTAGTTTCCGATGCACATCTGGAGGCATTCTGAAATCTGTGGACTATCAGAGTGTTGATGAGACACAGAAATTGTATCGGGATTGAATACAACAGTCACCATGCGCACTTTCCTCCATGGGAGTAATGTCTCTAACAGTCTACGCTTTGATCGTTCCCCAGAAGACCAGTAGTAGTTTCCTATGCACATCTAGAGGCTTTCTGTACACTGTGGACTATCAGAGTGTTGATGAAAGACAGAAATTGCATCGGGGTTGAATACAAGAGTCACCATGCGCAGTGTCCTCCATGGGAGTAATGTCTCAAACAGTCTACGCTTTGATCGTTCCCTGGAAGACCAGTAGTAGTTTACGATGAACATCTGGAGGCATTCTGTAATCTGTGGACTATCAGAATGTTGATGAAACACAGAAATTGCATCGGGATTGAACACAACAGTCACCATGCGCACTTTCCTCCATTTTAGTAATGTCTCTAACAGTCCACGCTTTGATCGTTCCCTGGAAGACCAGTAGTAGTTTCCGAAGCACATCTGGAGGCTTTCTTTACTCTGTGGACTATCAGAGTGTTGATGAAACACAGAAATTGCATCGCGATTGTATACAACAGTCACCATGCGCACTTTCCTCCATGGTAGTAATGTCACAAATAGTCTACACTTTGATCGTTCCCTGGAAGACCAGTAGTAGTTTCCGATGCACATCTGGAGGCATTCTGTAACCTGTGGAGTATCAGAGTGTTGATGAAACACAGAAATTGCGTCGGGACTGAATACAACAGCCACCATGCGCACTTTCCTCCAAGGGAGTAGTATCTCAAACAGTCTATTCTTTGATCGTTCCCTGGAAGACCAGTAGTGGTTTCCGATGAACATCTGGAGGCATTCTGTAATGTGTAGACTATCGGGGTGTTGAAGAAACACAGTAATTGCATCGGGATTGAATACAACAGTCACCATGCGCATATTCCTCCTTAAAAGTAATGTCTCAAACAGTCTACGCTTTGATCGTTCCCTGGAAGACCAGTAGTAGTTTCCGATGCTCATCTGGTGGCATTCTGTAATGTGTAGACTATCGGGGTGTTGATGAAACACAGTAATTGCATCGGGATTGAGTACAACAGTCACCATGCGCATATTCCTCCTTAAAAGTAATGTCTCAAACAGTCTACGCTTTGATCGTTCCCTGGAAGACCAGTAGTAGTTTCCGATGCACATCTGGAGGCATTCTGAAATCTGTGGACTATCAGAGTGTTGATGAAACACAGAAATTGCATCGGGATTGAATACAACAGTCACCATGCACACTATCATCCATGGGTGTAATGTCTAATCAGTCTACGCTTTGATCGTTCCCTGGAAGACCAGTAGTAGTTTCCGATGCACATCTGGAGGCATTCTGTAATCTGTGGACTATCAGAGTGTTGATGAAACACAGAAATTGCATCGGGATTGAACAAAACAGTCACCATGCGCACTTTCCTCCATTCTAGTAATGTCTCTAACAGTCCACGCTTTGATCGTTCCCTGGAAGACCAGTAGTAGTTTCCGAAGCACATCTGGAGGCTTTCTGTACTCTGTGGACTATCAGAGTGTTGATGAAACACAGAAGTTGCATCGCGATTGAATACAACAGTCACCATGCGCACTTTCCTAGATGGGAGTAATGTCTCAAATAGTCTACATTTTGATCGTTCCCTGGAAGACCAGTAGTGGTTTCCGATGCACATCTGGAGGCATTCTGTAATCTGTGGAGTATCAGAGTGTTAAAGAAACACAGAAATTGCATCGGGAATGAATACAACAGTCACCATGCGCACTTTCCTCCACGGGAGGTATGTCTCGTACAGTCTACGCTTTGATCGTTCCCTGGAAGACCAGTAGTAGTTTCCGATGCACATCTGGTAGCATTCTGTAATCTGTGGCCAATCAGAGTGTTGATGAATACAACAGTCACCATGCGCACTTTCCGCCATGGGAGTAATTCTCATACAGTCTACGCTTTGATCGTTCTCTGTAAGACCAGTAGTAGTTTCCCATGCACATATGGAGGCATTCTGTAATCTGTGGACTATTAGAGTGTTGATGAAACACAGAAATTGCATCGGGATTGAATACAACAGTCGCCATGCGCACAATCCCCCATAAAAGTAATGTCTCAAACAGTCTACGATTTGATCGTTCCCTGGAAGACCAGTAGTAGTTTCCGATGAACATCTGGAGGCATTCTGTTATCTATGGACTATCAGAGTGTTGATGAAACACAGAAATTGCATCGGGATTGAATACAACAGTCACCATGCGCACTTTCCTCCATTGGAGTAATGTCTCATACAGTCTACGCTTTCATAGTTCCCTGGAAGACCAGTAGTAGTTTTCGATGCACATCTGGAGGCATTCTGTAAAATGTGGACTATCAGAGTGTTGATGAAACACAGAAATTGCATCGGGATTGAATACAACAGTCAACATGCGCACTTTCCTCCATAAAAGTAATGTCTCAAACAGTCTACGCTTTGATCGTTCCCTGGAAGACCAGTAGTAGTTTCCTATGCACATCTAGAGGCTTTCTGTACACTGTGGACTATCAGAGTGTTGATGAAAGACAGAAATTGCATCGGGGTTGAATACAAGAGTCACCATGCGCAGTGTCCTCCATGGGAGTAATGTCTCAAACAGTCTACGCTTGGATCGTTCCCTGGAAGACCAGTAGTAGTTTCCGATGAACATCTGGAGGCATTCTGTAATCTGTGGACTATCAGAATGTTGATGAAACACAGAAATTTGCATCGGGATTGAACACAACAGTCACCATGCGCACTTTCCTCCATTTTAGTAATGTCTCTAACAGTCCACGCTTTGATCGTTTCCTGGAAGACCAGTAGTAGTTTCCGAAGCACATCTGGATGCTTTCTGTAATCTGTGGACTATCAGAGTGTTGATGAAACACAGAAATTGCGTCGGGATTGAATACAACAGCCACCATGCGCACTTTCCTCCAAGGGAGTAGTGTCTCAAACAGTCTATTCTTTGACCGTTCCCTGGAAGACCAGTAGTAGTTTCCTATGCACATCTAGAGGCTTTCTGTACACTGTGGACTATCAGAGTGTTGATGAAAGACAGAAATTGCATCGGGGTTGAATACAAGTGTCACCATGCGCAGTGTCCTCCATGGGAGTAATGTCTCAAACAGTCTACGCTTTGATCGTTCCCTGGAAGACCAGTAGTAGTTTACGATGAACATCTGGAGACATTCTGTAATCTGTGGACTATCAGAATGTTGATGAAACACAGAAATTGCATCGGGATTGAACAAAACAGTCACCATGCGCACTTTCCTCCATTCTAGTAATGTCTCTAACAGTCGACGCTTTGATCGTTCCCTGGAAGACCAGTAGTAGTTTCCGAAGCACATCTGGAGGCTTTCTGTACTCTGTGGACTATCAGAGTGTTGATGAAACACAGAAATTGCTTCGCGATTGAATACAACAGTCACCATGCGCACATTCCTAGATGGGAGTAATATCTCAAATAGTCTACACTTTGATCGTTCCCTGGAAGACCAGTAGTAGTTTCCGATGCACATCTGGAGGCATTCTGTAATCTGTGGAGTATCAGAGTGTTGATGAAACACAGAAATTGCGTCGGGATTGAATACAACAGTCACCATGCGCACTTTCCTCCAAGGGAGTAGTGTCTCAAACAGTCTATTCTTTGATAGTTCCCTGGAAGACCAGTAGTAGTTTCCGATGCACATCTGGTGGCATTCTGTAATCTGTGGACTATCAGAGTGTTAAAGAAACACAGAAATTGCATCGGGAATGAATACAACAGTCACCATGCGCACTTTCCTCCACGGGAGGTATGTCTCGTACAGTCTACGCTTTGATCGTTCCCTGGAAGACCAGTAGTAGTTTCCGATGCACATCTGGTAGCATTCTGTAATCTGTGGCCTATCAGAGTGTTGATGAATACAACAGTCACCATGCGCACTTTCCTCCATGGGAGTAATTCTCAAACAGTCTACGCTTTGATCGTTCCCTGTAAGACCAGTAGTAGTTTCCCATGCACAAATGGAGGCATTTTGTAATCTGTGGACTATTAGAGTGTTGATGAAACACAGAAATTGCATCGGGATTGAATACAACAGTCACCATGCGCACTTTCCTCCATAAAAGTAATATCTCATACAGTCTACGCTTTCATAGTTCCCTGGAAGACCAGTAGTAGTTTTCGATGCACATCTAGAGGCATTCTGTACACTGTGGACTATCAGAGTGTTGATGAAAGACAGAAATTGCATCGGGGTTGAATACAAGAGTCACCATGCGCAGTGTCCTCCATGGGAGTAATGTCTCAAACAGTCTACGCTTGGATCGTTCCCTGGAAGACCAGTAGTAGTTTACGATGAACATCTGGAGGCATTCTGTAATCTGTATACTATCAGAATGTTGATGAAACACAGAAATTACATCGGGATTGAACACAACAGTCACCATGCGCACTTTCCTCCATTTTAGTAATGTCTCTAACAGTCCACGCTTTGATCGTTTCCTGGAAGACCAGTAGTAGTTTCCGAAGCACATCTGGATGCTTTCTGTAATCTGTGGACTATCAGAGTGTTGATGAAACACAGAAATTTCGTCGGGATTGAATACAACAGCCACCATGCGCACTTTCCTCCAAGGGAGTAGTGTCTCAAACAGTCTATTCTTTGACCGTTCCCTGGAAGACCAGTAGTAGTTTCCGATGCTCATCTGGTTGCATTCTGTAATGTGTAGACTATCGGGGTGTTGATGAAACACAGCAATTGCATCGGGATTGAGTACAACAGTCACCATGCGCATATTCCTCCTTAAAAGTAATGTCTCAAACAGTCTACGCTATGATCGTTCCCTGGAAGACCAGTAGTAGTTTCCGATGCACATCTGGAGGCATTCTGTAATCTGTATACTATCAGAATGTTGATGAAACACAGAAATTGCATCGGGATTGAACACAATAGTCACCATGCGCACTTTCCTCCATTTTAGTAATGTCTCTAACAGTCCACGCTTTGATCGTTTCCTGGAAGACCAGTAGTAGTTTCCGAAGCACATCTGGATGCTTTCTGTAATCTGTGGACTATCAGAGTGTTGATGAAACACAGAAATTTCGTCGGGATTGAATACAACAGCCACCATGCGCACTTTCCTCCAAGGGAGTAGTGTCTCAAACAGTCTATTCTTTGACCGTTCCCTGGAAGACCAGTAGTAGTTTCCGATGCTCATCTGGTTGCATTCTGTAATGTGTAGACTATCGGGGTGTTGATGAAACACAGTAATTGCATCGGGATTGAGTACAACAGTCACCATGCGCATATTCCTCCTTAAAAGTAATGTCTCAATCAGTCTACGCTTTGATCGTTATCTGGAAGAACAGTAGTAGTCTCCGATGCACATCTGGAGGCATTCTGTAAATGTGGGCTATCAGAGTGTTGATGAAACACAGAAATTGCATCCGGATTGAATACAACAGTCACCATGCGCACTTTCCTCCATGGGAGTAATGTCTCTAACAGTCTACGCTATGATCGTTCCCCAGAAGACCAGTAGTAGTTTCCTATGCACATCTAGAGGCTTTCTGTACACTGTGGACTATCAGAGTGTTGATGAAAGACAGAAATTGCATCGGGGTTGAATACAAGAGTCACCATGCGCAGTGTCCTCCATGGGAGTAATGTCTCAAACAGTCTACGGTTTGATCGTTCCCTGGAAGACCAGTAGTAGTTTACGATGAACATCTGGAGGCATTCTGTAATCTGTGGACTATCAGAATGTTGATGAAACACAGAAATTGCATCGGGATTGAACAAAACAGTCACCATGCGCACTTTCCTCCATTCTAGTAATGTCTCTAACAGTCCACGCTTTGATCGTTCCCTGGAAGACCAGTAGTAGTTTCCGAAGCACATCTGGAGGCTTTCTGTACTCTGTGGACTATCAGAGTGTTGATGAAACACAGAAATTGCATCGCGATTGAATACAACAGTCACCATGCGCACTTTCCTAGATGGGAGTAATGTCTCAAATAGTCTACATTTTGATCGTTCCCTGGAAGACCAGTAGTAGTTTCCGATGCACATCTGGAGGCATTCTGTAATCTGTGGAGTATCAGAGTGTTGATGAAACACAGAAATTGCGTCGGGATTGAATACAACAGTCACCATGCGCACTTTCCTCCAAGGGAGTAGTGTCTCAAACTGTCTATTCTTTGATAGTTCCCTGGAAGACCAGTAGTAGTTTCCGATGCACATCTGGTGGCATTCTGTAATCTGTGGACTATCAGAGTGTTAAAGAAACACAGAAATTGCATCGGAAATGAATACAACAGTCACCATGCGCACTTTCCTCCACGGGAGGTATGTCTCGTACAGTCTACGCTTTGATCGTTCCCTGGAAGACCAGTAGTAGTTTCCGATGCACATCTGGTAGCATTCTGTAATCTGTGGCCTATCAGAGTGTTGATGAATACAACAGTCACCATGCGCACTTTCCTCCATGGGAGTAATTCTCAAACAGTCTACGCTTTGATCGTTCCCTGTAAGACCAGTAGTAGTTTCCCATGCACATATGGAGGCATTCTGTAATCTGTGGACTATTAGAGTGTTGATGAAACACAGAAATTGCATCGGGATTGAATACAACAGTCGCCATGCGCACAATCCCACATAAAAGTAATGTCTCAAACAGTCTACGATTTGATCGTTCCCTGGAAGACCAGTAGTAGTTTCCAATGAACATCTGGAGGCATTCTGTAATCTATGGACTATCAGAGTGTTGATGAAACACAGAAATTGCATCGGGATTGAATACAACAGTCACCATGCGCACTTTCCTCCATTGGTGTAATGTCTCATACAGTCTACGCTTTCATAGTTCCCTAGAAGACCAGTAGTAGTTTTCGATGCACATCTGGAGGCATTCAGTAAAATGTGGACTATCAGAGTGTTGATGAAATACAGAAATTGCATCGGGATTGAATACAACAGTCAACATGCGTACTTTCCTCCATAAAAGTAATGTCTCAAACAGTCTACGCTTTGATCGTTCCCTGGAAGACCAGTAGTAGTTTCCTATGCACATCTAGAGGCTTTCCGTACACTGTGGACTATCAGAGTGTTGATGAAAGACAGAAATTGCATCGGGGTTGAATACAAGAGTCACCATGCGCAGTTTCCTCCATGGGAGTAATGTCTCAAACAGTCTACGCTTGGATCGTTCCCTGGAAGACCAGTAGTAGTTTACGATGAACATCTGGAGGCATTCTGTAATCTGTGGACTATCAGAATGTTGATGAAACACAGAAATTGCATCGGGATTGAACACAACAGTCACCATGCGCACTTTCCTCCATTTTAGTAATGTCTCTAACAGTCCACGCTTTGATCGTTTCCTGGAAGACCAGTAGTAGTTTCCGAAGCACATCTGGATGCTTTCTGTAATCTGTGGACTATAAGAGTGTTGATGAAACACAGAAATTGCGTCGGGATTGAATACAATAGTCACCATGCGCACTTTCCTCCAAGGGAGTAGTGTCTCAAACAGTCTATTCTTTGATCGTTCCCTGGAAGACCAGTAGTAGTTTCCGATGCTCATCTGGTGGCAATCTGTAATGTGTAGACTATCGGGGTGTTGATGAAACACAGTAATTGCATCGGGATTGAGTACAACAGTCACCATGCGCATATTCCTCCTTAAAAGTAATGTCTCAAACAGTCTACGCTTTGATCGTTCCCTGGAAGACCAGTAGTAGTTTCCGATGCACATCTGGAGGCATTCTGAAATCTGTGAACTATCAGAGTGTTGATGAAACACAGAAATTGCATCGGGATTGAATACAACAGTCACCATGCGCACTATCCTCAATGGGTGTAATGTCTAATCAGTCTACGATTTGATCGTTCCCTGGAAGACCAGTAGTAGTTTCCGATGCACATCTGGAGGCATTCTGTAAATGTGGGCTATCAGAGTGTTGATGAAACACAGAAATTGCATCCTGATTGAATACAACAGTCACCATGCGCACTTTCCTCCATGGGAGTAATGTCTCTAACAGTCTACGCTATGATCGTTCCCCAGAAGACCAGTAGTAGTTTCCTATGCACATCTAGAGGCTTTCTGTACACTGTGGACTATCAGAATGTTGATGAAACACAGAAATTGCATCGGGATTGAACAAAACAGTCACCATGCGCACTTTCCTCCATTCTAGAAATGTTTCTAACAGTCCACGCTTTGATCGTTCCCTGGAAGACCAGTAGTAGTTTCCGAAGCACATCTGGAGGCTTTCTGTACTCTGTGGACTATCAGAGTGTTGATGAAACACAGAAATTTCATCGCGATTGAATACAACAGTCACCATGCGCACTTTCCTAGATGGGAGTAATGTCTCAAATAGTCTACACTTTGATCGTTCCCTGGAAGACCAGTAGTAGTTTCCGATGCACATCTGGAGGCATTCTGTAATCTGTGGAGTATCAGAGTGTTGATGAAACACAGAAATTGCGTCGGGATTGAATACAACAGTCACCATGCGCACTTTCCTCCAAGGGAGTAGTGTCTCATACAGTCTACGCTTTCATAGTTCCCTGGAAGACCAGTAGTAGTTTTCGATGCACATCTGGTTTCATTCTGTAATCTGTGGTCTATCAGAGTGTTAAAGAAACACAGAAATTGCATCGGGAATGAATACAACAGTCACCATGCGCACTTTCCTCCACGGGAGGTATGTCTCGTACAGTCTACGCTTTGATCGTTCCCTGGAAGACCAGTAGTAGTTTCCGATGCACATCTGGTAGCATTCTGTAATCTGTGGTCTATCAGAGTGTTGATGAATACAACAGTCACCATGCGCACTTTCCTCCATGGGAGTAATTCTCAAACAGTCTACGCTTTGATCGTTCCCTGTAAGACCAGTAGTAGTTTCCCATGCACATATGGAGGCATTCTGTAATCTGTGGACTATTAGAGTGTTGATGAAACACAGAAATTGCATCGGGATTCAATACAACAGTCGCCATGCGCACAATCCCCCATAAAAGTAATGTCTCAAACAGTCTACGATTTGATCGTTCCCTGGAAGACCAGTAGTAGTTTCCGATGAACATCTGGAGGCATTCTGTAATCTATGGACTATCAGAGTGTTGATGAAACACAGAAATTGCATCGGGATTGAATACAACAGTCACCATGCGCACTTTCCTCCATTGGAGTAATGTCTCATACAGTCTACGCTTTCATAGTTCCCTGGAAGACCAGTAGTAGTTTTCGATGCACATCTGGAGGCATTCTGTAAAATGTGGACTATCAGAGTGTTGATGAAACACAGAAATTGCATCGGGATTGAATACAACAGTCAACATGCGCACTTTCCTCCATAAAAGTAATGTCTCAAACAGTCTACGCTTTGATCGTTCCCAGGAAGACCAGTAGTAGTTTCCTATGCACATCTAGAGGCTTTCTGTACACTGTGGACTATCAGAGTGTTGGTGAAAGACAGAAATTGCATCGGGATTGAATACAAGAGTCACCATGCGCAGTGTCTTCCATGGGAGTAATGTCTCAAACAGTCTACGCTTGGATCGTTCCCTGGAAGACCAGTAGTAGTTTACGATGAACATCTGGAGGCATTCTGTAATCTGTGGACTATCAGAATGTTGATGAAACACAGAAATTGCATCGGGATTCAATACAACAGTCGCCATGCGCACAATCCCCCATAAAAGTAATGTCTCAAACAGTCTACGATTTGATCGTTCCCTGGAAGACCAGTAGTAGTTTCCGATGAACATCTGGAGGCATTCTGTAATCTATGGACTATCAGAGTGTTGATGAAACACAGAAATTGCATCGGGATTGAATACAACAGTCACCATGCGCACTTTCCTCCATTTTAGTAATGTCTCTAACAGTCCACGCTTTGATCGTTTCCTGGAAGACCAGTAGTAGTTTCCGAAGCACATCTGGATGCTTTCTGTAATCTGTGGACTATAAGAGTGTTGATGAAACACAGAAATTGCGTCGGGATTGAATACAATAGTCACCATGCGCACTTTCCTCCAAGGGAGTAGTGTCTCAAACAGTCTATTCTTTGATCGTTCCCTGGAAGACCAGTAGTAGTTTCCGATGCTCATCTGGTGGCAATCTGTAATGTGTAGACTATCGGGGTGTTGATGAAACACAGTAATTGCATCGGGATTGAGTACAACAGTCACCATGCGCATATTCCTCCTTAAAAGTAATGTCTCAAACAGTCTACGCTTTGATCGTTCCCTGGAAGACCAGTAGTAGTTTCCGATGCACATCTGGAGGCATTCTGAAATCTGTGGACTATCAGAGTGTTGATGAAACACAGAAATTGCATCGGGATTGAATACAACAGTCACCATGCGCACTATCCTCAATGGGTGTAATGTCTAATCAGTCTACGATTTGATCGTTCCCTGGAAGACCAGTAGTAGTTTCCGATGCACATCTGGAGGCATTCTGTAAATGTGGGCTATCAGAGTGTTGATGAAACACAGAAATTGCATCCTGATTGAATACAACAGTCACCATGCGCACTTTCCTCCATGGGAGTAATGTCTCTAACAGTCTACGCTATGATCGTTCCCCAGAAGACCAGTAGTAGTTTCCTATGCACATCTAGAGGCTTTCTGTACACTGTGGACTATCAGAATGTTGATGAAACACAGAAATTGCATCGGGATTGAACAAAACAGTCACCATGCGCACTTTCCTCCATTCTAGAAATGTCTCTAACAGTCCACGCTTTGATCGTTCCCTGGAAGACCAGTAGTAGTTTCCGAAGCACATCTGGAGGCTTTCTGTACTCTGTGGACTATCAGAGTGTTGATGAAACACAGAAATTTCATCGCGATTGAATACAACAGTCACCATGCGCACTTTCCTAGATGGGAGTAATGTCTCAAATAGTCTACACTTTGATCGTTCCCCGGAAGACCAGTAGTAGTTTCCGATGCACATCTGGAGGCATTCTGTAATCTGTGGAGTATCAGAGTGTTGATGAAACACAGAAATTGCGTCGGGATTGAATACAACAGTCACCATGCGCACTTTCCTCCAAGGGAGTAGTGTCTCAAAAAGTCTATTCTTTGATCGTTCCCTGGAAGACCAGTAGTAGTTTCCGATGCACATCTGGTTTCATTCTGTAATCTGTGGACTATCAGAGTGTTAAAGAAACACAGAAATTGCATCGGGAATGAATACAACAGTCACCATGCGCACTTTCCTCCACGGGAGGTATGTCTCGTACAGTCTACGCTTTGATCGTTCCCTGGAAGACCAGTAGTAGTTTCCGATGCACATCTGGTAGCATTCTGTAATCTGTGGTCTATCAGAGTGTTGATGAATACAACAGTCACCATGCGCACTTTCCTCCATGGGAGTAATTCTCAAACAGTCTACGCTTTGATCGTTCCCTGTAAGACCAGTAGTAGTTTCCCATGCACATATGGAGGCATTCTGTAATCTGTGGACTATTAGAGTGTTGATGAAACACAGAAATTGCATCGGGATTCAATACAACAGTCGCCATGCGCACAATCCCCCATAAAAGTAATGTCTCAAACAGTCTACGATTTGATCGTTCCCTGGAAGACCAGTAGTAGTTTCCGATGAACATCTGGAGGCATTCTGTAATCTATGGACTATCAGAGTGTTGATGAAACACAGAAATTGCATCGGGATTGAATACAACAGTCACCATGCGCACTTTCCTCCATTGGAGTAATGTCTCATACAGTCTACGCTTTCATAGTTCCCTGGAAGACCAGTAGTAGTTTTCGATGCACATCTGGAGGCATTCTGTAAAATGTGGACTATCAGAGTGTTGATGAAACACAGAAATTGCATCGGGATTGAATACAACAGTCAACATGCGCACTTTCCTCCATAAAAGTAATGTCTCAAACAGTCTACGCTTTGATCGTTCCCAGGAAGACCAGTAGTAGTTTCCTATGCACATCTAGAGGCTTTCTGTACACTGTGGACTATCAGAGTGTTGGTGAAAGACAGAAATTGCATCGGGGTTGAATACAAGAGTCACCATGCGCAGTGTCTTCCATGGGAGTAATGTCTCAAACAGTCTACGCTTGGATCGTTCCCTGGAAGACCAGTAGTAGTTTACGATGAACATCTGGAGGCATTCTGTAATCTGTGGACTATCAGAATGTTGATGAAACACAGAAATTGCATCGGGATTGAACACAACAGTCACCATGCGCACTTTCCTCCAAGGGAGTAGTGTCTCAAACAGTCTATTCTTTGATCGTTCCCTGGAAGACCAGTAGTAGTTTCCGATGCTCTTCTGGTGGCATTCTGTAATGTGTAGACTATCGGGGTGTTGATGAAACACAGTAATTGCATCGGGATTGAATACAACACTCACCATGCGCACTATCCTCCATGGGTGTAATGTCTAATCAGTCTACGCTTTGATCGTTCCCTGGAAGACCAGTAGTAGTTTCCGATGCACATCTGGAGGCATTCTGTAATCTGTGGACTATCAGAATGTTGATGAAACACAGAAATTGCATCGGGATTGAACACAACAGTCACCATGCGCACTTTCCTCCATTTTAGTAATGTCTCTAACAGTCCACGCTTTGATCGTTTCCTGGATGACCAGTAGTAGTTTCCGAAGCACATCTGGATTCTTTCTGTAATCTGTGGACTATCAGAGTGTTGATGAAACACAGAAATTGCGTCGGGATTGAATACAACAGTCACCATGCGCACTTTCCTCCATGGGAGTAATGTCTCTAACAGTCTACGCTATGATCGTTCCCCAGAAGACCAGTAGTAGTTTCCTATGCACATCTAGAGGCTTTCTGTACACTGTGGACTATCAGAGTGTTGATGAAAGACAGAAATTGCATCGGGGTTGAATACAAGAGTCACCATGCGCACTTTCCTCCAAGGGAGTAGTGTCTCAAACAGTCTATTCTTTGACCGTTCCCTGGAAGACCAGTAGTAGTTTCCGATGCTCATCTGGTTGCATTCTGTAATGTGTAGACTATCGGGGTGTTGATGAAACACAGTAATTGCATCGGGATTGAGTACAACAGTCACCATGCGCATATTCCTCCTTAAAAGTAATGTCTCAATCAGTCTACGCTTTGATCGTTATCTGGAAGAACAGTAGTAGTTTCCGATGCACATCTGGAGGCATTCTGTAAATGTGGGCTATCAGAGTGTTGATGAAACACAGAAATTGCATCCGGATTGAATACAACAGTCACCATGCGCACTTTCCTCCATGGGAGTAATGTCTCTAACAGTCTACGCTATGATCGTTCCCCAGAAGACCAGTAGTAGTTTCCTATGCACATCTAGAGGCTTTCTGTACACTGTGGACTATCAGAGTGTAGATGAAAGACAGAAATTGCATCGGGGTTGAATACAAGAGTCACCATGCGCAGTGTCCTCCATGGGAGTAATGTCTCAAACAGTCTACGGTTTGATCGTTCCCTGGAAGACCAGTAGTAGTTTACGATGAACATCTGGAGGCATTCTGTAATCTGTGGACTATCAGAATGTTGATGAAACACAGAAATTGCATCGGGATTGAACAAAACAGTCACCATGCGCACTTTCCTCCATTCTAGTAATGTCTCTAACAGTCCACGCTTTGATCGTTCCCTGGAAGACCAGTAGTAGTTTCCGAAGCACATCTGGAGGCTTTCTGTACTCTGTGGACTATCAGAGTGTTGATGAAACACAGAAATTGCATCGCGATTGAATACAACAGTCACCATGCGCACTTTCCTAGATGGGAGTAATGTCTCAAATAGTCTACATTTTGATCGTTCCCTGGAAGACCAGTAGTAGTTTCCGATGCACATCTGGAGGCATTCTGTAATCTGTGGAGTATCAGAGTGTTGATGAAACACAGAAATTGCGTCGGGATTGAATACAACAGTCACCATGCGCACTTTCCTCCACGGGAGGTATGTCTCGTACAGTCTACGCTTTGATCGTTCCCTGGAAGACCAGTAGTAGTTTCCGATGCACATCTGGTAGCATTCTGTAATCTGTGGCCTATCAGAGTGTTGATGAATACAACAGTCACCATGCGCACTTTCCTCCATGGGAGTAATTCTCAAACAGTCTACGCTTTGATCGTTCCCTGTAAGATCAGTAGTAGTTTCCCATGCACATATGGAGGCATTCTGTAATCTGTGGACTATTAGAGTGTTGATGAAACACAGAAATTGCATCGGGATTGAATACAACAGTCGCCATGCGCACAATCCCACATAAAAGTAATGTCTCAAACAGTCTACGATTTGATCGTTCCCTGGAAGACCAGTAGTAGTTTCCAATGAACATCTGGAGGCATTCTGTAATCTATGGACTATCAGAGTGTTGATGAAACACAGAAATTGCATCGGGATTGAATACAACAGTCACCATGCGCACTTTCCTCCATTGGTGTAATGTCTCATACAGTCTACGCTTTCATAGTTCCCTAGAAGACCAGTAGTAGTTTTCGATGCACATCTGGAGGCATTCAGTAAAATGTGGACTATCAGAGTGTTGATGAAATACAGAAATTGCATCGGGATTGAATACAACAGTCAACATGCGTACTTTCCTCCATAAAAGTAATGTCTCAAACAGTCTACGCTTTGATCGTTCCCTGGAAGACCAGTAGTAGTTTCCTATGCACATCTAGAGGCTTTCCGTACACTGTGGACTATCAGAGTGTTGATGAAAGACAGAAATTGCATCGGGGTTGAATACAAGAGTCACCATGCGCAGTTTCCTCCATGGGAGTAATGTCTCAAACAGTCTACGCTTGGATCGTTCCCTGGAAGACCAGTAGTAGTTTACGATGAACATCTGGAGGCATTCTGTAATCTGTGGACTATCAGAATGTTGATGAAACACAGAAATTGCATCGGGATTGAACACAACAGTCACCATGCGCACTTTCCTCCATTTTAGTAATGTCTCTAACAGTCCACGCTTTGATCGTTTCCTGGAAGACCAGTAGTAGTTTCCGAAGCACATCTGGATGCTTTCTGTAATCTGTGGACTATAAGAGTGTTGATGAAACACAGAAATTGCGTCGGGATTGAATACAATAGTCACCATGCGCACTTTCCTCCAAGGGGGTAGTGTCTCAAACAGTCTATTCTTTGATCGTTCCCTGGAAGACCAGTAGTAGTTTCCGATGCTCATCTGGTGGCAATCTGTAATGTGTAGACTATCGGGGTGTTGATGAAACACAGTAATTGCATCGGGATTGAGTACAACAGTCACCATGCGCATATTCCTCCTTAAAAGTTATGTCTCAAACAGTCTACGCTTTGATCGTTCCCTGGAAGACCAGTAGTAGTTTCCGATGCACATCTGGAGGCATTCTGAAATCTGTGGACTATCAGAGTGTTGATGAAACACAGAAATTGCATCGGGATTGAATACAACAGTCACCATGCGCACTATCCTCAATGGGTGTAATGTCTAATCAGTCTACGATTTGATCGTTCCCTGGAAGACCAGTAGTAGTTTCCGATGCACATCTGGAGGCATTCTGTAAATGTGGGCTATCAGAGTGTTGATGAAACACAGAAATTGCATCCTGATTGAATACAACAGTCACCATGCGCACTTTCCTCCATGGGAGTAATGTCTCTAACAGTCTACGCTATGATCGTTCCCCAGAAGACCAGTAGTAGTTTCCTATGCACATCTAGAGGCTTTCTGTACACTGTGGACTATCAGAATGTTGATGAAACACAGAAATTGCATCGGGATTGAACAAAACAGTCACCATGCGCACTTTCCTCCATTCTAGAAATGTCTCTAACAGTCCACGCTTTGATCGTTCCCTGGAAGACCAGTAGTAGTTTCCGAAGCACATCTGGAGGCTTTCTGTACTCTGTGGACTACCAGAGTGTTGATGAAACACAGAAATTTCATCGCGATTGAATACAACAGTCACCATGCGCACTTTCCTAGATGGGAGTAATGTCTCAAATAGTCTACACTTTGATCGTTCCCTGGAAGACCAGTAGTAGTTTCCGATGCACATCTGGAGGCATTCTGTAATCTGTGGAGTATCAGAGTGTTGATGAAACACAGAAATTGCGTCGGGATTGAATACAACAGTCACCATGCGCACTTTCCTCCAAGGGAGTAGTGTCTCATACAGTCTACGCTTTCATAGTTCCCTGGAAGACCAGTAGTAGTTTTCGATGCACATCTGGTTTCATTCTGTAATCTGTGGACTATCAGAGTGTTAAAGAAACACAGAAATTGCATCGGGAATGAATACAACAGTCACCATGCGCACTTTCCTCCACGGGAGGTATGTCTCGTACAGTCTACGCTTTGATCGTTCCCTGGAAGACCAGTAGTAGTTTCCGATGCACATCTGGTAGCATTCTGTAATCTGTGGTCTATCAGAGTGTTGATGAATACAACAGTCACCATGCGCACTTTCCTCCATGGGAGTAATTCTCAAACAGTCTACGCTTTGATCGTTCCCTGTAAGACCAGTAGTAGTTTCCCATGCACATATGGAGGCATTCTGTAATCTGTGGACTATTAGAGTGTTGATGAAACACAGAAATTGCATCGGGATTGAATACAACAGTCGCCATGCGCACAATCCCCCATAAAAGTAATGTCTCAAACAGTCTACGATTTGATCGTTCCCTGGAAGACCAGTAGTAGTTTCCGATGAACATCTGGAGGCATTCTGTAATCTATGGACTATCAGAGTGTTGATGAAACACAGAAATTGCATGGGGATTGAATACAACAGTCACCATGCGCACTTTCCTCCATTGGAGTAATGTCTCTTACAGTCTACGCTTTCATAGTTCCCTGGAAGACCAGTAGTAGTTTTCGATGCACATCTGGAGGCATTCTGTAAAATGTGGACTATCAGAGTGTTGATGAAACACAGAAATTGCATCGGGATTGAATACAACAGTCAACATGCGCACTTTCCTCCATAAAAGTAATGTCTCAAACAGTCTACGCTTTGATCGTTCCCAGGAAGACCAGTAGTAGTTTCCTATGCACATCTAGAGGCTTTCTGTACACTGTGGACTATCAGAGTGTTGGTGAAAGACAGAAATTGCATCGGGGTTGAATACAAGAGTCACCATGCGCAGTGTCTTCCATGGGAGTAATGTCTCAAACAGTCTACGCTTGGATCGTTCCCTGGAAGACCAGTAGTAGTTTACGATGAACATCTGGAGGCATTCTGTAATCTGTGGACTATCAGAATGTTGATGAAACACAGAAATTGCATCGGGATTGAACACAACAGTCACCATGCGCACTTTCCTCCATTTTAGTAATGTCTCCAACAGGCCACGATTTGATCGTTTCCTGGAAGACCAGTAGTAGTTTCCGAAGCACATCTGGATGCTTTCTGTAATCTGTGGACTATCAGAGTGTTGATGAAACACAGAAATTGCGTCGGGATTGAATACAACAGTCACCATGCGCACTTTCCTCCAAGGGAGTAGTGTCTCAAACAGTCTATTCTTTGATCGTTCCCTGGAAGACCAGTAGTAGTTTCCGATGCTCTTCTGGTGGCATTCTGTAATGTGTAGACTATCGGGGTGTTGATGAAACACAGTAATTGCATCGGGATTGAATACAACACTCACCATGCGCACTATCCTCCATGGGTGTAATGTCTAATCAGTCTACGCTTTGATCGTTCCCTGGAAGACCAGTAGTAGTTTCCGATGCACATCTGGAGGCATTCTGTAATCTGTGGACTATCAGAATGTTGATGAAACACAGAAATTGCATCGGGATTGAACACAACAGTCACCATGCGCACTTTCCTCCATTTTAGTAATGTCTCTAACAGTCCACGCTTTGATCGTTTCCTGGAAGACCAGTAGTAGTTTCCGAAGCACATCTGGATTCTTTCTGTAATCTGTGGACCATCAGAGTGTTGATGAAACACAGAAATTGCGTCGGGATTGAATACAACAGTCACCATGCGCACTTTCCTCCAAGGGAGTAGTGCCTCAAACAGTCTATTCTTTGATCGTTCCCTGGAAGACCAGTAGTAGTTTCCGATGCTCTTCTGGTGGCATTCTGTAATGTGTAGACTATCGGGGTGTTGATGAAACACAGTAATTGCATCGGGATTGAGTACAACAGTCACCATGCGCATATTCCTCCTTAAAAGTAATGTCTCAAACAGTCTACGCTTTGATCGTACCCTGGAAGACCAGTAGTAGTTTCCGATGCACATCTGGACGCATTCTGAAATCTGTGGACTATCAGAGTGTTGATGAAACACAGAAATTGCATCGGGATTGTATACAACAGTCACCATGCGCACTATCCTCCACTGGAGTAATGTCTCATACAGTCTACGCTTTCATAGTTCCCTGGAAGACCAGTAGTAGTTTTCGATGCATATCTGGAGGCATTCTGTAAAATGTGGACTATCAGAGTGTTGATGAAACACAGAAATTGCATCGGGATTGAATACAACAGTCAACATGCGCACTTTCCTCCATAAAAGTAATGTCTCAAACAGTCTACGCTTTCATAGTTCCATGGAAGACCAGTAGTAGTTTTCGATGAATATCTGGAGGCATTCAGTAAAATGTGGACTATCAGAGCAGTGATGAAACACAGAAATTGCATCGGGATTGAATACAACAGTCAACATGCGCACTTTCCTCCATAAAAGTAATGTCTCAAACAGTCTACGCTTTGATCGTTCCCTGGAAGACCAGTAGTAGTTTCCTATGCACATCTAGTGGCTTTCTGTACACTGTGGACTATCAGAGTGTTGATGAAAGACAGAAATTGCATCGGGGTTGAATACAAGAGTCACCATGCGCAGTGTCCCCCATGGGAGTAATGTCTCAAACAGTCTACGCTTGGATCGTTCCCTGGAAGACCAGTAGTAGTTTACGATGAACATCTGGAGGCATTCTGTAATCTGTGGACTATCAGAATGTTGATGAAACACAGAAATTGCATCGGGATTGAACACAACAGTCACCATGCGCACTTTCCTCCATTTTAGTAATGTCTCTAACAGTCCACGCTTTCATCGTTTCCTGGAAGACCAGTAGTAGTTTCCGAAGCACATCTGGAGGCTTTCTGTACTCTGTGGACTATCAGAGTGTTGATGAAACACAGAAATTGCTTCGCGATTGAATACAACAGTCACCATGCGCACTTTCCTCCATGGGAGTAATGTCTCAAATAGTCTAAACTTTGATCGTTCCCTGGAAGACCAGTAGTGGTTTCCGATGAACATCTGGAGGCATTCTGTAATGTGTAGACTATCGGGGTGTTGATGAAACACAGTAATTGCATCGGGATTGAATACAACAGTCACCATGCGCATATTCCTCCTTAAAAGTAATGTCTCAAACAGTCTACGCTTTGATCGTTCCCTGGAAGACCAGTAGTAGTTTCCGATGCACATCTGGAGGCATTCTGAAATCTGTGGACTATCAGAGTGTTGATGAGACACAGAAATTGTCTCTTGATTGAATACAACTGTCACCATGCGCACTTTCCTCCATGGGAGTAATGTCTCTAACGGTCTACGCTTTGATCGTTCCCCAGAAGACCAGTAGTAGTTTCCTATGCACATCTAAAGGCTTTCTGTACACTGTGGACTATCAGAGTGTTGATGAAAGACAGAAATTGCATCGGGGTTGAATACAAGAGTCACCATGCGCAGTGTCCTCCATGGGAGTAATGTCTCAAACAGTCTACGCTTTGATCGTTCCCTGGAAGACCAGTAGTAGTTTACGATCAACATCTGGAGGCATTCTGTAACCTGTGGACTATCAGAATGTTGATGAAACACAGAAATTGCATCGGGATTGAACACAACAGTCACCATGCGCACTTTCCTCCATTTTAGTAATGTCTCTAACAGTCCACGCTTTGATCGTTCCCTGGAAGACCAGTAGTAGTTTCCGAAGCACATCTGGAGGCTTTCTTTACTCTGTGGACTATCAGAGTGTTGATGAAACACAGAAATTGCATCGCGATTGAATACAACATTCACCATGCGCACTTTCCTCCATGGGAGTAATGTCTCAAATAGTCTACACTTTGATCGTTCCCTGGAAGACCAGTAGTAGTTTCCGATGCACATCTGTAGGCATTCTGTAATCTGTGGAGTATCAGAGTGTTGATGAAACACAGAAATTGCGTCGGGATTGAATACAACAGTCACCATGCGCACTTTCCTCCAAGGGAGTAGTGTCTCAAACAGTCTATTCTTTGATCGTTCCCTGGAAGACCAGTAGTAGTTTCCGATGCTCATCTGGTGGCATTCTGTAATGTGTAGACTATCGGGGTGTTGATGAAACACAGTAATTGCATCGGGATTGAATACAACAGTCACCATGCGCATATTCCTCATTAAAAGTAATGTCTCAAACAGTCTACGCTTTGATCGTTCCCTGGAAGACCAGTAGTAGTTTCCGATGCACATCTGGAGGCATTCTGAAATCTGTGGACTATCAGAGTGTTGATGAAACACAGAAATTGCATCCGGATTGAATACAACAGTCACCATGCGCACTTTCCTCCATGGGAGTAAAGTCTCTAACAGTCTACGCTATGATCGTTCCCCAGAAGACCAGTAGTAGTTTCCTATGCACATCTAGAGGCTTTCTGTACACTGTGGACTATCAGAGTGTTGATGAAAGACAGAAATTGCATCGGGGTTGAATACAAGAGTCACCATGCGCAGTGTCCTCCATGGGAGTAATGTCTCAAACAGTCTACGCTTTGATCGTTCCCTGGAAGACCAGTAGTAGTTTACGATGAACATCTGGAGGCATTCTGTAATCTGTGGACTATCAGAATGTTGATGAAACACAGAAATTGCATCGGGATTGAACAAAACAGTCACCATGCGCACTTTCCTCCATTCTAGTAATGTCTCTAACAGTCCACGCTTTGATCGTTCCCTGGAAGACCAGTAGTAGTTTCCGAAGCACATCTGGAGGCTTTCTGTACTCTGTGGACTATCAGAGTGTTGATGAAACACAGAAATTGCATCGCGATTGAATACAACAGTCACCATGCGCACTTTCCAAGATGGGAGTAATGTCTCAAATAGTCTACACTTTGATCGTTCCCTGGAAGACCAGTAGTAGTTTCCGATGCACATCTGGAGGCATTCTGTAATCTGTGGAGTATCAGAGTGTTGATGAAACACAGAAATTGCGTCGGGATTGAATACAACAGTCACCATTCGCACTTTCCTCCAAGGGAGTAGTGTCTCAAACAGTCTATTCTTTGATCGTTCCCTGGAAGACCAGTAGTAGTTTCCGATGCACATCTGGTGGCATTCTGTAATCTGTGGACTATCAGAGTGTTAAAGAAACACAGAAATTGCATCGGGAATGAATACAACAGTCACCATGCGCACTTTCCGCCACGGGAGGTATGTCTCGTACAGTCTACGCTTTGATCGTTCCCTGGAAGACCAGTAGTAGTTTCCGATGCACATCTGGTAGCATTCTGTAATCTGTGGCCTATCAGAGTGTTGATGAAACACAGAAATTGCATCGGGATTGAATACAACAGTCACCATGCGCACTTTCCTCCATAAAAGTAATGTCTCAAACAGTCTACGCTTTGATCGTTCCCTGGAAGACCAGTAGTGGTTTCTGATGCACATCTGGAGGCATTCTGTAATCTGTGGACTATCAGAGTGTTGATGAAACACAGAAATTGCATCTCGATTGAATACAACACTCACCATGCGCACTTTCCTCCATGGGAGTAAAGTCCCAGACAGTCAACGCTTTGATCGTTCCCTGGAAGACCAGTAGTAGTTTCCGATGCACATCTGGTGGCATTCTGTAATCTGTGGACTATTAGAGAGTTGATGAAACACAGAAATTGCATCGGGATTGAATACAACAGTCGCCATGCGCACAATCCCCCATAAAAGTAATGTCTCAAACAGTCTACGATTTGATCGTTCCCTGGAAGACCAGTAGTAGTTTCCGATGAACATCTGGAGGCATTCTGTAATCTATGGACTATCAGAGTGTTGGTGAAACACAGAAATTGCATCGGGATTGAATACAACAGTCACCATGCGCACTTTCCTCCATTGGAGTAATGTCTCATACAGTCTACGCTTTCATAGTTCCCTGGAAGACCAGTAGTAGTTTTCGATGCACATCTGGAGGCATTCTGTAAAATGTGGACTATCAGAGTGTTGATGAAACACAGAAATTGCATCGGGATTGAATACAACAGTCAACATGCGCACTTTCCTCCATAAAAGTAATGTCTCAAACAGTCTACGCTTTGATCGTTCCCTGGAAGACCAGTAGTGGTTTCCGATGCACATCTGGAGGCATTCTGTAATCTGTGGACTATCAGAGTGTTGATGAAACACAGAAATTGCATCTCGATTGAATACAACACTCATCATGCGCACTTTCCTCCATGGGAGTAATGTCCGAAACAGTCAATGCTTTGATCGTTCCCTGGAAGACCAGTAGTAGTTTCCGATGCACATCTGGTGGCATTCTGTAATCTATGGACTATCAGAGAGTTGATGAAACACAGAAATTGCGTCGGGAATGAATACAACAGTCGCCATTCGCACATTCCCCCATAAAAGTAATGTCTCAAACAGTCTACGCTTTGTTCGTTCCCTGGAAGACTAGTAGTAGTTTCCGGTACACATCTGGAGGCTTTCTGTACTCTGTGGACTATCAGAGTGTTGATGAAACACAGAAATTGCATCGGGATTGAATACAACAGTCACCATTCGCACTTTCCTCCATGGGAGTAATTCTCAAATAGTCTATGCATTGATTGTTCTCTGTAAGACCAGTAGTAGTTTCCGATGCACATCTGGTGGCATTCTGTAATCTGTGGACTATTAGAGTGTTGGTGAAACACAGAAATTGCATCGGGATTGAATACAACAGTCGCCATGCGCACATTCCCCATAAAAGTAATGTCTCAAACAGTCTACGGTTTGATCGTTCCCTGGAAGACCAGTAGTAGTTTCCCACGAACATCTGGAGGCATACTGTTATCTATGGACTATCAGAGTGTTGATGAAACAGAGAGATTGCATCGAGATTTAATACAACAGTCACCATGCGCACTTTCCTCCATTGGAGTAATGTCTCAAACAGTCTACGTTTCATTGTTCCCTGGAAGACCAGTAGTAGTTTTCGAAGCACATCTGGAGGCATTCTGTAAAATGTGGACTATCAGAGTGTTGATGAAACACAGAAATTGCATCCGGATTGAATACAACATTCACCATGCGCACTTTCCTCCACGGGAGTAATGTCTCAAACAAACTTCGATTTGATCGTTCCCTGGAAGACCAGTAATAGTTTCCGATACACATCTGGTGGCATTCTGTAATGTGTAGACTATCAGGGTGTTGATGAAACACAGTAATTGCATTGGGATTGAATACAACGGTCACCATGCGCACTTTCCTCCATGGGAGTAATGTCTCTAACAGTCTACGCTTTGATCGTTCCCCAGAAGACCAGTGGTAGTTTCCTATGCACATCTGGAGGCTTTCTGTACACTGTGGACTATCAGAGCTTTGATGAAACACAGAAATTGCAACGGGATTGAATAATACACTCACCATGCGCACTTTCCTCATTGGTAGTAATGTCTCAAACAGTCTACGCTTTGATCGTTCCCTGGAAGACCAGTAGTAGTTTCCGATGAACATCGGGCGGCATTCTGTAACCTGTGGACTATCAGAGTGTTGATGAATCACAGAAATTGCATCGGGATTGAATACAACAGTCTCCCTGCGCAGTTACCTCCATTGGAGTAATGTCTCAAACATTCTACGCTTTGATCGTTCCCTGGAAGACCAGTAGTAGTTTCCGATGTAATTCTGGGGCTTTCTGTAATCTGTGGACTATCAGAGTGTTGATGAAACACAGAAATTGCATCGGGATTGAATACAACAGTCAACATGCGCACTTTCCTCCATGGGAGTAATTCTCAAACAGTCTATGCTTTGATCGTTCCCTGTAAGACCAGTAGTAGTTTCCGATGCATATCTGGTGGCATTCTGTAATCTGTGGACTATCAGAGTGTTGAAGAAACACAGATATTGCATCGGGATTGAATACAAAAGACACCATGCGCACTTTCTTCCACGGGAGGTATGTCTCAAACAATCTACGCTTTGATCGTTCCCTGGAAGACCAGTAGTAGTTTCCGATGCACATCTGGTGGCATTCTGTAATCTGTGGACTATCAGAGTGTTGATGAAACACAGAAAATGCATCGGGATTGAATACGCCAGTCACCATGCGCACTTTCCTCCATGTGAGTAATGTCTGAAAGAGTCTACGCTTTGATCGTTCCCTGGAAGACCAGTAGTAGTTTCCGATGCACATCTCGTGGCATTCTGTAGTATGTGGACTATCAGAGTGTTGATGAAACACAGAAATTGCATCCGGATTGAATACAACGGTCACCATGCGCACTTTCTTCCATGGGAGTAATGTCTCAAACAATTTACGCTTTGATCGTTCCCTGGAAGACCAGTAGTAGTTTCAGATGCACATCTGGTGGCATTCTGTAATGTGTATACTATCAGGGTGTTGATGAAACACAGTAATTGCATCGGGATTGAATGCAACAGTCACCATGCGCACTTTCCTCAATGGGAGTAATGTCTCTAACAGTCTACGCTTTGATCGTTCCCCAGAAGACCAGTAGTAGTTTCCTATGCACATCTGGAGGCTTTCTGTACACTGTGGACTATCAGAGTGTTGATGAAAGACAGAAATTGCATCGGGGTTGAATACAACAGTCTCCATGCGCAGTTTCCTCCATGGGAGTAATGTTTCAAAGCGTTTACGCTTTGATCGTTCCCTGGAATACCAGTAGCAGTTTCCGATGCAAATCTGGAGGCATTCTGTAATCTGTGGAGTATCAGAGTGTTGATGAAACACAGAAATTGCATCGGGATTGAATACAACAGTAACCATGCGCACATTCCTCCATAAAAGTAATGTCTCAAGAGTCTACGCTTTGATAGTTCCCTGGAAGACCAGTTGTAATTTCCGATGCACATCTGGAGGCATTCTGTAATCTGTGGAATATCAGAGTGTTGATGAAACACAGACATTGCATCGGGATTGAATACAACAGTCACCATGCGCACTTTCCTCCATGGGAGTAATGTCTCAAACAGAATAGGATTTGATCGTTCCCTGGAAGACCAGTAGTAGTTTCCGATGCACATCTGGAGGCTTTCTGTTCTCTGTGGACTATCAGAGTGTTGATGTAACACAGAAATTGCATCGGGATTGAATACAAGAGTCACCATGCGCACTTTCCTCCATGGGATCAATTCTCAAACAGTCTATGCTTTGATCGTTCCCTGTAAGACCAGTAGTAGTTTCCGATGCAAATCTCGAGGCATTCTGTACTCTGTGGACTATCAGAGTGTTGATGAAACACAGAAATTACATCGGGATTGAATACAACAGTCACATCTACATCTACATCTACATGACTACTCTGCAATTCACATTTAAGTGCTTGGCAGAGGGTTCATCGAACCACAATCATACTATCTCTCTACTATTCCATTCCCGAACAGCGAGCGGGAAAAACGAACACCTAAACCTTTCTGTTCGAGCTCTGATATCTCTTATTTTATTTTGATGATCATTCCTACCTATGTAGGTTGGGCTCAACAAAATATTTTCGCATTCGGAAGAGAAAGTTGGTGACTGAAATTTCGTAAAAAGCTCTCGCCGCGACGAAAAACGTCTATGCTGTAATGACTTCCATCCCAACTCGTGTATCACATCTGCCACACTCTCTCCTCTATAACGCGATAATACAAAACGAGCTGCCCTTCTTTGCACCCTCTCGATGTCCTCCGTCAATCCCACCTGGTAAGGATCCCACACCGCGCAGCAATATTCTAACAGAGGACGAACGAGTGTAGTGTAAGCTGTCTCTTTAGTGGACTTGTTGCATCTTCTAAGTGTCCTGCCAATGAAACGCAACCTTTGGCTCGCCATCCCGACAATATTATCTATGTGGTCCTTCCAACTGAAGTTGTTCGTAATTTTAACACCCAGGTACTTAGTTGAATTGACAGCCTTGAGAATTGTACTATTTATCGAGTAATCGAATTCCAACGGAGTTCTTTTGGAACTCATGTGGATCATCTCACACTTTTCGTTATTTAGCGTCAACTGCCACCTGACACACCATACAGCAATCTTTTCTAAATCGCTTTGCAGCTGATACTGGTCTTCGGATGACCTTACTAGACGGTAAATTACAGCATCATCTGCGAACAGTCTAAGAGAACTGCTCAGATTGACACCCAGGTCATTTATATAGATCAGGAACAGTAGAGGTCCCAGGACGCTTCCCTGGGGAACACCTGATATCACTTCAGTTTTACTCGATGATTTGCCGTCTATTACTACGAACTGCGACCTTCCTGACAGGAAATCACGAATCCAGTCGCACAACTGAGACGATACCCCATAGCTCCGCAGCTTGATTAGAAGTCGCTTGTGAGGAACGGTGTCAAAAGCTTTCCGGAAATCTAGAAATACGGAATCAACTTGAGATCCCCTGTCGATAGCGGCCATTACTTCGTGCGTTGCACAAGAGCGATGTTTTCTGAAGCCATGCTGATTACGTGTCAATAGATCGTTCTCTTCGAGGTGATTCATAATGTTTGAATACAGTATATGCTCCAAAACCCTACTGCTAACCGACGTCAATGATATAGGTCTGTAGTTAAATGGATTACTCCTACTACCCTTCTTGAACACTGGTGCGACCTGCGCAATTTTCCAATCTGTAGGTACAGATCTATCGGTGAGCGAGAGATTGTATATGAGTGCTAAGTAGGGAGCTATAGTATCAGCGTAATCTGAAAGGAACCTAATCGGTATACAATCTGGACCTGAAGACTTGCCCGTATCAAGCGATTTGAGTTGCTTCGCAACCCCTAAGGTATCTACTTCTAAGAAACTCATGCTAGCAGATGTTCGTGTTTCAAATTCTGGAATATTCCATTCGTCTTCCCTGGTGAAGGAATTTCGGAAAACTGCGTTCAATAACTCCGCTTTAGGGGCACAGTCGTCGATAACAGTACCATCGGCACTGCGCAGCGAAGGTATTGACTGCGTCTTGCCGCTTGTGTACTTTACATACGACCAGAATTTCTTCGGATTTTCTACCAAATTTCGAGACAATGTTTCGTAGTGGAACCTATTAAAGGCATCTCGCATTGAAGTACGTGCCAAATTTCGCGCGTCTGTAAATTTTAGCCCATCTTCAGGATTTCGCGTTCTTATGAACTTCGCATGCTTTTTCCGTTGCCTCTGCAACAGCGTTCGGACCTTTTTTGTGTACCACGGGGGATCCGTTCCATCTCTTACCAATTTATGAGGTATGAATATCTCAATTGCTGTTGCTACTATATCTTTGAATTTGAGCCACATCTCGTCTACATTCGCATAGTCAGTTCGGAAGGAATGGAAATTGTCTTTTAGGAAGGCTTCTAGTGGCGCTTTATCCGCTTTTTTAAATAAAATTATTTTGTGTTTGTTTCTGATGGATTTGGAAGAAATGGTATTGAGCCTAGCTACAATGACCTTGTGATCACTAATCCCTGTATCAGTCATGATGCTCTCTATCAGCTCTGGATTGTTTGTGGCCAAGAGGTCAAGTGTGTTTTCGCAACCATTTCCAATTCTCGTGGGTTCGTGGACTAACTGCTCGAAATAATTTTCGGAGAATGCATTTAGGACAATCTCGGAAGACGTTTTCTGCCTACCACCGGTTTTGAACAACTATTTTTGCCAACATACCGAGGGTAGGTTGAAGTCCCCACCAACTATAACCGTATGAGTGGGGTATTTATTTGTTACGAGACTCAAACTTTCCCTGAACTGTTCCGCAACTGTATCATCGGAGTCTGGGGGTCGGTAGAAGGAGCCAATTATTAACTTAATTCGGCTGTTAAGTATAACCTCCACCCACACCAATTCGCACGGAGTATCTACTTCGACTTCACTACAAGATAAACAACTACTGACAGACACCAACACTCCACCACCAATTCTGCCTAATCTATCTTTCCTGAACACCGTCTGAGACTTCGTAAAAATTTCTACAGAACTTATTTCAGGCTTTAGCCAGCTTTCTGTACCTATAACGATATCAGCTTCTGTGCTTTCTATTAGCGCTTGAAGCTCAGGGACTTTTCCAGCGCAACTACAA